>NC_084489.1:83533269-83838653 GCF_030035675.1 Rhineura floridana | reverse complement strand
GCTATATACAATTAGTCCAGCCTCCTCACAGTGGCCAAGTGCCTATGGGAAGCCCAGAGCAGATCATGACTGGAATCAGAGCTTGGAAAAGTTATTTTTTTGAACTACAGCTCCCATCAGCCCCACACAACATGGGAGTTGTAGTTCAAAAAAGTAACTTTTCCAAGCTGTGACTGGAATAGCACTTTCATAAGAACATCAGAAGAGCCTGGCTGCTGGATCAAGTCAATGGGGGCCCAGCTAGTCCAGAACTGTTCTCACTGTGGCCAACCAGATGTGCACAGGAAGCCCACCAGCATTTGAAAATCAGACCAGGACTTTTGTGGATCTGTGTCCTGAATTTATGATGCCAGCATGCAGAGAGGAAGAAGAATATGTTGGCATTTTTAATTTTTATTTATTTTACAAGGTTTATATGCCACTTTAATCATCAAGACCTTCAAGAGGTTTACAAAAAATATAAAAAGATACATTAGAATTACTGATAGAATCAGCTGTTAAAAACAAGTTAGCCTAACTAAAAACATTCAAAATATAAAAAAAAGTCAGTAATTTTCAAAAAGAAAAATGATATAAACATAGAATTACATACCAAAATGCATATCAGATTTACATGTCTGGGTAGTCTTGCCTGAACTTTTTTTTTAGCAAGTGCCAAAAACAGTACAGTGAAGGTGCCTGCATAATATCACAGAGACATAAAGTTGCAGCTTTTTCCTAAGGCTAAACCACTTTTCTTCCAGCAAATATTGGAGGGTGTGAAATAAACACACCTTGCTTTTCTGGTCAATTTGTGTGACTTCTGTCTCCCACACCCCCAAAAAATCACCCCAACAAATTTCATTAACTTTTGATGAAATAAGACCTGGAAATAAGACATCCTCATCTGAAGCCTATCTCTGTGTGTTCCCTGTGTGGGAGTTGTGTAGGGTGGCGACACGAGAACTGGCCTTTTCTGTGGTGGCTCCCTACATGTGGAACATGAAGAACGCCTGGAGCCATCATTGGTCACATCTGCATCATACATTTAAAGCACATGGCTTCCCCCAAAGAATCCTGGGAACTGTAGTTTACCCTTAAAAAAGCTACAATTCCCAGCACCCTTAACAAACTATACTTCCCAGGATTCTTTGGAGGAACTCATGCGCTTTAAATTTGCTTTAAATGTATGGTGTGGGTGAGCTTTTGATCTGCTTTGAGGCGCAAGACAGCCCTTCATTTGGAAGACAATTTGTTACCTCTGTGCCCTCGCTTTATGCTCATCCTTTGCGTGGAGCGGGATACTTTTTGGGTGAAAAAAAAATAGGAGGTGTCAGTATTCACATCTTGATAAAAGTGCCATGGGTGCCAGCACACAATGGCTGCCATGGACAGCAAGAAAAGATGTGACGGTACTCTGCACCAGTGAGTACTGTCACAAAAAACAGCATTTGGGAAGCATTTTAAGTTATTGTTTTATGGTTTTCCTTACATTTTGTTTTGATGTTTCTTATTGCTTCTGCTCCTACTTTGCAAGTTGCTTGGAGACACTTCCATGTAAAAAGCAATGAACAAATATGGTAAATAACAATAAATCATTAAAAACTCTTCAGGATTTCTTTGACATTCCTGCAGGTGTTTCACTTCTCCAGAACCCTGAAAAATTCCACTAGAATGTTGCTTTTGATGAAAGATTGTCATTCAGTGAGACAGGTGGGGATCTGCCTACTACAGTAACACAGCAAAGATCAACAACGAACGGAGAGAGGGAGTTGGAAAGAGGATATGCTTCAAAATAGGGATAAAATAACTCTTTCCCCAACTCCTTTCTCTCTCTTTCATTCTTCCTCTCCCCACAAGGGTGCTGTGGTTGACATAACAACAAGAATCTAGCAAGCCACCCCCTCCTTTGGAACGACAAGCACTGAGGATGCTTCCCACCCCGTAACGCCCTCACTCTTGACTGGGAAACTAAAATATAGAAAAAGTTCTTTAATTACACCCTGAGGACACTGCTGCATGCCAGTGTGTTTCTATATCAGCACAGCACCAGCCATCCAAAATCGTTACCAATTATTCTCTCTCTCTCTCTCCAGAGCACCATCCAAGCGCATAATGCGTGAGGCAGATGCACATGCCTCATCACTTCATGTCAGGGACGTTCAAGACACCCCCTTAAAATTCCACGAATCTGATCCATATTCTCTGAAGTTTCCTCGAAATCCTTCATGCTGTCGTCAGCGTAATGCCCTAATCTGTTCACCATTCCAAAACATGGGCATTTCTCTCTAAATAGCACACAGTTAGGCCTCTGTCTGATCAAAGAAGGTCTAGTCCATTTGCTATTCTCAAAAAAATGGTCAAATAATGAGCAAGTCATTTTCAAAGCATTAACCTCATGAAAACAGGATAGGCAATAATCATCAGCATGACAATCATGCTACTTACAAAAAACAAACAAACCAAAACCAGATAGATAGCTGCTGTGAAACAATGGCATTAACTATGAAAAAAATGGTGATGAATTATTTATTTTAATCCATTATATTCCAGTGTTCTCTTAAAGAGTTCTCCCTCATTTTATCCGTACAAAAACCCTGTGGTGTAGGTTAGGTTGGCCCAACATAAACCAAATAAGCTTTGTGATTAAGTGAGGATTGGAACCTCAGTCTCCCTTGTCTTTTTTTTTTCATTAATTTTTATTCAAAGTTTCAAAAAAACCCACAAATTAATAACTAATACAATACAATAAAATGTTGACTTCCGATTTGTCGCAGATCAGTTATAGGTCTATAATATATAACAAACCTGTCTCTTAATATATTACAAAATCACTTTCCTCCAGTAGTTATCTTAATTAATCATCAAATCTCATTAACATCACTTTATTCTTTCCGCAAAAAGTCAAAGAGAGGTTTCCACTCCTTGAGAAATATATCCATCGATTTTTCTCCAAATAAACATGTCGATTAATCCATCTCATCAAGTCTGCTAGGTCCAGTAATTTCAATAGCCATTCTTCCATTATCAGTGTTAATTCCATCTTCCATCTTCCATCCTTGCATCCATAATAATCTTGCTGTCATAGTCATAGTCATATAATAAGAGTCTGATGGGAATTTCCTTCCTCACAAATATTTCCTTGCCATCAATTCTGAATGTGTTACTGAAATGTTGTTGTAAAGTCATATCTCTGTTCCTCTTTTTTACGGAATGCACTAGCACATCTCTTGAGAGTTTTTCCATTGTCACATATCTGTAATTAATTTTATAAATTTTCTCTATTTCAAGCTCCATCACATCATTCCAGTCCAGAAATTTTTTTGAAACATTGACAGCTTTATCTCTGATATCTTCATCAATTTCTTCAGGGACAACGCTGAATTCCAAACAGTAATCTTTATCTCTAAGGTCCATAAACTCCAAATCTTTTTCTAGTTCCACATTTGATATATCTGTTCCAATCTCCAGGACTTGCATCTTCCCTTTAATTTTTCTTTCTTCTTCTATTACTTGTCTAGTTATATCTTTGATCTCATCAACCTCCTCTCTCATAAAATCCCCTATTTCTTTCAGCTCCTGCTTCATTTTGCCAAATTCAATTTTCATCTCTTGTTTGCCATGTCTCAGTTCTTGTTTCGTTATCTCAATCTCATCCATTATTTTCTGAAACATATTTACATCCAGGGTCTCAGCCACTTTCTTAATTGTCATTTTTAAAACCAAGAAGAAAAAAAACCCTTCAATTTCCAATATATCACTATTCCCAAGCAAAGAGCAATTTATTTCTTTTTCCAGCAACAAAGGAGTTAATATTCCAAACCTGATGACATCATAATGTAGACAGCACAAACTGCCTTATCTCTTATGTGTCCAAGAATGCAAAACAAATTTAGTTCACAGCATCCAAATAGTTAGTGGCATAAAGAACAAGCAGATTTGTCAAAATGAAGTAGACCAGAAAAAATAGTCCCAGACATATAATACTCAAAAGTTCATATAAATCAAAATTTTTCTCCTCAGATTAGATGTCTCTCATCCGTTTGTATCTTTATAATGCTCAATTCCAGGCCAGCTTTTTGCAATAAAAACAAAGATAAGCTATTTCGATTTCCTTCCGCCTTAATTCCGTGTATAAAAGAGAAAAGTTATAACTCACCCAGGGATTCTTTACTGCTGATTCTTTTAACAAATCTCTTTTACTGCAACAATTTAAGCCAAATGATAAGGATAGACAGAAGAATGCTTGCCTGTTAAAATCTGTTTTTCTTTGAAGAAAAGAAAAACGTCTCGCTTAATCAGTTTGAGCTTGCTTGAAATTCCCTGGCTCCGTCTGACGTTGCTGGCTGGTCCTTCGTTCATAGGCAATCCTAATGAATTCAAGTCCCCCAACAAACACAATGAAGCTTGTGGATGATCTCTTCGTTTCTCCCTTGCCTGGGAGAAAGTTTTTACCAGTCAAAAAAAACCTTTTGACTGGTTTTAAAACTGAAAAAGCTTCCTCTGAGACGAGAGCTCGTCTCAGAGGCAGGCACAAGCGAAGCAATCCTTCCCGGAAGTCAGTCTCCCTTGTCTTAGTCCAACATCAGGGATGGAGAGTCTGTGGTCCTCCATGAGTTGTTGGACTACAACTCCCATCAACCCTGACTTTTCGCCATGATGGTTAGGGCTGATGGGAGGTGGGCTCTGTGATGTTCCTGCTAATATTGCAAATATGGTAAGTGCTGGTTATATAGAAGATATATGGTAAGTGGAGTGAAAGAGGAGGGGGAGTACATGAGTAGTAGAATGCTGAATGATTGGCTGAGCATTTGAATGGCTGGGAGTATAAATGGAAGAATGACAGTTGAATCTGGGTGGAGGTTTGGTGGTGAATTGAGGTGGTGGCTGTGAGGTGGTGTTTGGACGTTGGTGTTGTTGAGAGTGAGTCGGAGTTCTGAGGCAATTAGTAAGAAGTCAAGTACATAACAGAATATAGATGAAACCACACGCTTGTGAAACATTCCTTATGTAATCTTGTTATTTCTAATTCTTAATAAATATTTCTTGGTTAAATAAAAGCCTGGTTCCTTCAGCTGGGATACACATACCAGGGGGAATAGCAAAGTAACCAAGGCTGAACAGTTTGTATCGAATGGTGACAGCGGCAGATCGGAGGAAAGTGTATCCAGTCCCACAGAGAAACCCAAGGCTGTATGCTTCAGAGTCAAGGGGCTGCAGGGGGGTTTACAAATTACCTATACCCATTGACACAAGGTATCGGAATAGCCAGGCAGAGACTAGGCACAGTCTATTGGCTAAAAGGGTTACAGAGTGTCAAGTGGTGCTGCCTAGCAGTGGGATCTTTTGAGATCAGTGCTAATGCTGTAAAGGGTAAGAATAAACCTGACGTTCCTGTCTGCTGGTAGACACAAAGTGAGAGCTTCACAGGTGGTGCTGGGGAAGGACATCACAGGCTCCAACAATATGTGGAGGCCCACAGGTGTCCCACCTCTGCTCCACCTACTACCCCTGTACAACTTAGGACCCTGAAGACCCCAAACAACTACACTGTGGGGCATGTTCAGAGTAGGATGCTGAATGCCAGTTGCTGTTAGGTAGACAGGAAGCTGCTTCATGCTGAGTTAGACCATTGGTCCATCTAGCTCAGTACTGTCTACACTGACTGGCAGCAGCTCTCCAGGGTTTCATACTGGGGATTCTCCTAGCCCTACCTGGAGATGCTGGGGATTGAGCCTAGGACCTTCTGTGTGGCAAGGACATGCTCTACAACTGAACTACAACCCTGTCCGGATGAGCAACAGCAAGAAAGGGTCAAAAGAAGAAAGGGTTGCTGTCTTCAAGACTTGTGTGTGGTCTTCTTGGAGGCATCTGGTTGACCAATATGGGAAAGAGGATGTTGGACTAGACAGACCTTTGGTCTGATCCAGCAGAGCTCTAATTATGTTCTTCTGAAATCCACAATGTCAAATGTCCAGAGTGGGCAATGGTGGATATCCACAGCATCCCTGGTGCACGTCCGCAGCTCCATCCACAGCTAGAGTTGCCAGCTGACCAGAAAATATGGCCCTGGATGTTCCTGTGTCTTCAGTAGTCAGCACTGTACAATGATGATGGCCAATGTAGTATAGTGGTTTGAGTGTTGAATGAGAAGCAGATACCATCTTATCAGGAGGGTCATTTTGTACAATATAGGAAACACACCTTTAGTGTGGCAGCACCTACCCTGTGGAATTCCCTCCCCTTGAATATTAGGCAGGCGCCATCTCTGCCATCTTTTCGGCGCCTTTTGAAGACTTTCCTCTTTCAACAAGCCTTTTCAGTTGAGACCTATCCCAGTCTGCATCTGTGTCAGAATTGTTTAATATGTTTTTTTAATAATGTTTTTAACCCTTTTTTAAAGTTGTTTTTTAAAAAATGTTTTTAATGCTGTTTTGTTTTAATGTATTTTAAGACCTGTTTTTATGATGTTTTCAAGTGTTTTAGTGCTTTGTTTGCCACCCTGGGCTCCTGCTGGGAGGAAGGGCGGGATACAAATTGAATAAATAAATAAATAAAGTAGTGGTGGTGGGAGAGCTTGATTCAAATCCCCGCTGGGCTATTAAGCTTCCTGGGTGACCTTGAGGTCGGTCACTGCTAGCCTACCTCAAAGAGTCGTTGTGAGGATAAAGTGTTATTGATCTGCAGTACATTTTCCACGGCATGGCGATCAGCAGTATCCCCATCCACAGTCTTCAGAACAAGCTGCTGCTGAAGGCACAAGAGCAGGATGAAGCAAAAACATTGGCAGACCAACCTGCAGAGCTGCTCATGGGACACTCTTGGCTTCACGGCACTTTCTACGTTGCTGAGTGGTTGTTTTGGTTTTTTTTGAAAGCCAGAATATTTTTGTTCAGGTCTTTAAGCTGACAAAACACATCCTGAAGACTGACAGCAAATCTGTTTACATGTCGCCCCCCCCCCAAAAAAACCCGAGCACCATCGTTACCTCAGCGTGCTTAGAGTGTGTAAAGCAAGGCTGCTTCCTCACAGTCAGTAGGAGCCTGCTGAGCGGCTTCTTCAGAACCGGCACTTGGCTTTATGCCTTGCAGCAAGTCAACCCAGCGGAGCTGACAGGGACAACTCCCCGAGGGTCTTTGCCTCCACAGGACGCCTCTTCACAGAGCCCAGTTGAGCTTCCTCTGTAGTGGCTAGATGGAACAAATGAGGCGTAAGGTTTGTTGTTATAACACGTCACTCAGGAGGGAGAAAGGTTTCTCTCGGTTCCCTTCTCACTCCACAGGAATTAAAGGCAAATGTCTTGGCTCTGTTGTTGATGATGCAAAAGGTGAGAGCTTGGAAAAGTTACTTTTTTGAACGACATCAGCCCCAGCCACCATGGCCACTGGATTGGGCTGATGGGAGTTGTAGTTCAAAAAAGTAACTTTTCCAAGCTCTGGCCCATCAAGGGGCAAACTCTCCTCACCTTCCTTGCCCCCTCGCTTCTGCTCTTTCTGCCATCTTTCTAGGAACTGCCCTTCACCAGGAAGATGAATGTACCTGGGTTTTTGTTGTTGTCGTTGCTTTTTAAAAATGTTAAGATTTTGTTGCCTTAAAAGTTTGTAAATTGCATTGTTCTTTTTTTTACATGTATTTCGTATTTGTGTGTTTTCTTTGTGAGATGCCTTGGAGGCCTTTCTGCCCCAAAGGCGGCACAGGAAGATGGTGGTGATTATCCTTTTTTCTTCAGCAGTATCCAAAGCAGCTAACAGAACAAAACTGTCTACAGTCAAGGAGAGGAGTCTGTTTAGTCTGCGTTTCTCAGTAAACTGGCCTGACTGGAAGCTCCTGAATTTGCTCGCAGATTGGAATGCACCTCCCAATCGACTTATGCACTGTTGCAGATTTTACAATGCAGTTTAGGTGTGCAAAAAGTGCACACAAAATATAGATATTTTATGTAAAAGGACCGCACTGGCTGCCCACTTACTACTGAGCCAGGTTCAAGGACCTTATATTAATTTACAAAGCCCTAAACAACTTGGGGCCAGGGTACTTGAGAGGTCACCTGAACCCCTTAGATCCCAGCTCAGTCACTGAGATCATCTGCAGGAGTGTCATTGATCATCCCGAGATGGTGAAGCTCATCAGATGTCAACCGAAAAATGAGCCTTCAATGTCATCAGCCCAGTCCTGTGGAATGCTCTTCCAATAGAGATTGAGCAGGCATCTTCTGTATCAAGTCTTAAATGTTTGCTGAAAGCTTTTTTTATGCCACCAGGCGTAGGCAGACAATTAAGAAAACAAATCTTTCAGTAATAGTCAGCTGGTGATCTGTGTGTTTAGTTTTATGTAGTTTTTGATTGTGTGTGTGTATAAAGATGTGCACAAGAATGAGTATTTTGTAGATGAATGCATTCAACGGTCTGTATTTCACCTTTAAAATGTGCATCCAATTTAAATTTTGTATGAGGCTGGCAGTATTTTATATGGATTTTTAATGATAAATTGTATTTGTGTTTATGTTTTAAATGTAAGTCACTTGGAGACCTTGATAACAAGTGACAAAGAATAATAATTGTAATCGCAGATTTTTCATGTGTCCTCAAAAATTTCCAGAAAATAGGCTGGAATAGGCCTGTGAGTGATTATCAGCAAGATTGAAGCAGGATGGAACTGGCTGTTCAGCCCATCCTGGAGAGATAGCCCCTTTTAGGAAGCAATTATAGGCATCTTTGTTTCAACAAGGTTTACCAGCTTTATGAAGAGGTCTCTGCCTTAGGTGTTCATTTTGTATTGCTTTTAAATTCATCTCTAGCTGTTTGTTGGTACGGTTTCAAAAATTATTTTAGCTGTTTTTTATGGTATGTTTGTAGATCGCTGTGAGGCACATGTAAAAGGAGATTCATGAATTAATCAATTACTGCTGCTACTAATAATAATCACAGCAGCAGAAAAAAAATCTCAGCTAGCAAGCACTCAGATTCCCTTAAAAGGCACCAGCAAAAGCCATGTCTTGACCAAGCAACAGAACACGAAAGAAGAACCTCTAAAACCAGACAAAAACATATTTTATCTATTGTGGTATTAAAATTTGTGCATTCACCTCTTTACAATATTTTAGCAGCATAATTTCCAATTTTTATTCCCACCTAACTTCCTGCCTGTGTTTGACCAATCAATGGGACACTCAAATAACCTTGGGGAAGGTTATTTCATGGCATTGGTGCCACAACTGAAAAGATCTTGCTTCTGATACTTCTCGCTGTGACTCAGTCAGCAGGGCAGACATGGGAAACCTCTAGCCCACTGTTCTTCAACCTTGAGTCTCCAGATGTTGCCAGAGTACAACTCCCATCAACCCCAGCCAGCTTAACCAGTGGCCAAGGGTGATGGGAGTTGTAGTTCAACAACAACCAGGGACCCAAGGTTGAAGTACAGTGTAGCCCATGGATTCTCCTAGGCGAACCCCCCTCTCCCCAGGAAACTCAATGGCCCTTCTCCATGCTCTCATGGAATGCTTTTGTCTTGCTGGAATGTGCTCTTGAAGTGGGATAATGTCTCTCATTAGCCCAGATCAGATAGAGAGATGTGGATATGTAAGAGGGATGGAAAGATATGTCCATTTCAGTTCTCTCAGTTGCTCATTTTTCCAGTCTTCTACATTCAGTTCTCCACATTTCTGCAGCAATTTGCATTTAATTAAAAAAAAAATCCTCATGCAAATTCATCAGCATTTTAGTGTGAAGTTTTCCAACTAAACACATTTTTGTTGGCAGTTTTGACTAATGTACACATTTTTGCAAGCACTTTCTCCTAAGATAATGCATTTTCATATATTTTTCACTAATATATTCATTTTTATCTGCACTTTCCCCTAATGTATGCATTTTTGTAAACAATATTTGGTTAGAGAACTGCATTGCAAAATTCAGATAAGTGCAATTATCTTGACCCATTCTGATCCGGGTTCAGGCCTGGCTACGGGACCAAGTTGGCCTTGGTTGCCCTGATGGATGACCTTTATCGGGAGAAGGACAGGGGAAGTGTGTCACTGTTATTCTTACTTGATCTCTTGTGGCTTTTGATACCATTGACCATGGTAGCCTTCTGGGCCACCTTGGTGAGATGGAGAACCTTTAGTGTGGTTCTGACCCTTTGGAATTCCTTCTCCTTAAATATTAGACAGGCACTATCTCTGTTATCTTTTTGGCGCCTACTGAAGACCTTCTTCTTTCAACAAGTCTTTTAAGTAGAGACCTTATCCCAGTCTGCGTCTGTGTTGGAACTGCTTTTAAAGATGCTTTTAATGCTTTTTTTAATAAAAGCTTTTTTTAAAAGATGTTTTGCTTTAATATATTTTAAAGTCTGTTTTTATGATGTTTTAGAGTGTTTTTAGTGTTTTTGTTTGCTGCCCTGGGCTCCTACTAGGAGGAAGGGCAGGATATAAATTTAATAAATAAATTTAAATTCAAATGGATGACTGTGTTTTGATTCTCACATTCTTTCACAAAGTGTGAATTTGATAGATTCAGCTTTAAATGAAAACTGAATCTCATTTCTACCCCATCCTGAGCACAGCTGGCTCCTCAGAAATGTCAATCTCCCAACAATGGTTTAGTTATCCAGGGTCGGGGGGTGTTAGATCTCTTAAAGTTTGGGAGCCAGGTCTCAGCAGGGTCCCTATGTCTCCATCACCCTATGAGCCAATTAGCATGAAAGGGGAGTGTGCTGGCCACTGAGAAGAGTCTTCTAACGTGCTTCCTTGACTTTTTCTGCTGACTGGAGCCAATCAAAATGAAATTAGATGAAACAACCACAGAGAAGACTCTTCTCAGTAGCAAACACACTCCCCTTTCATGCTGATTGTCTCCTAGGGACATTGTGGGAGAAGGCATTAGCAAGGATCTCATTCTCATCCCAGCTGCAAAAAAAAGAGGGAGGGAGGGAGGGAGGGAGGATACATATGTGGTTTTGTTCCAGCCCAAAGCCAGGAGTAAGGGAGGAGGAAGAGAGGAAAATATGTTGGGAGTTGGAGAGAAAGTGTGTATGTCTGAGAGAGCGAGAGAGAGCATGTTTAATGATGTTGTGTGTGTGTGTGTGTGTGTGCGTGTGTGTTGTGAATGAAATGCAAATGGATATGCTAAGAATGAGTGTGTGGTGCAGCCAGCACCAGAAGGTAGGATCAGGAATTTCCATGTTTAAGATGCCTTGCAAACTCATAAGCTCTGCCCAAATGCAGTCACTCTTAGTAGGGAAACTCAGCAAAGGATGTTCCTTACCTTACAGCGTGATGATGATGAAAAACTATCTGAATGGAGTAAAACCTGTATCTTCTTCTAACATTCTAGGTATGTGTGGAAGGAGGAGGGAATGACAATGTAGATAGGAGAAGGGGTTGGAAAAATCCTCCTCCCTTTTAGAAGGTGGCAAAGTTCAAGAGGTTACACATTCCTAAGCAAAATGAGTGCCTGGCCTGCTTAGAGGGTGGGAATTCCTTCATTTAAAAAAAAAAAATTGTCGGAGCTCAGCAGCAAAAAAGCCCCCAGAGAAAGAGACTGGGAGAGGGGAAGTCTTTGCACTCAGCAGTTTTTAAAAAGTGTGTGTTTTTCTTTATTGTTGTAGGGCTTTTTGAGTCAGTTATGCAGGACCCAATGAGTGTCTACTGCAAGCAAGTCTTTATTAGTTCCTATTTCAAAAAGCCAAGGCAAGTTGTAGAAAGTGAAAATTCTGTAATTGCAGAAGAAATAGTGAATCCTGACAATAGCATCCCATCTACATCATCAAATAATTTGGTAGCAGCAGGAGATGAAAGTGTAGACACCGAATCCAGCAATTAAAGCAGTGTCTCCAACAGCGAGAAAGGACAGTCAAATGGTGACAGTCACAGAGAAGCAGAAAGCAGTATTCAAGCATGGACAGATTAGCCTATAATCTTAGAAGGCTGGATAATCTTAGAAGGAGGCATAGCTGCAAGGGGGCGTGGGTGTGGCTATCATGAAGAGACCCTGCACTTCTGAATTCACCGCTACACTGCTGCCCTCTAAATCCAAACTCCTCCCATATCTTGTGATGATCATTCATTGAGCAACAGCCCTTCTCCACAAGTTTTCAGAACTTCAGCACAGCTGTCCTCTAGTTTATCTGTTGAACTGTCCAAAACAGCTTTTGCCAACCTGGCTTCCTGTGGATGTTTTGGACTACAACTCCCATCAGCCCAGCCACCTGGAGGGCCATAAGTTGGAAAAGCTTCCTGAAAAGATTCGCGCTAGCCATTCATGCTCAAACATTCAGCATTCCGTGACTCTGGTTTAACACCCCAAAGCTTTTAATTCCTAATTCGTTATTCAGCTTTGGCATGTTTGTGGAGAGAGAAAAATGACTTTCATTTTCTTCCTGACACTGATAAATGGCTTCATGTGGAAATGCTGACTTCTGAGCCCTTGTGCGCTTGTTTCAGAGGTGAGACAAATTTACAGTGCTGGGGGTGGGGGTGAGAATCGTCAAACAAATTATCTTAATTAAATTAAAAACTGTGTTTTGCAAATATGTACTACACATGCTCTCATTTCAAGCCTTCTCCAGCTTTCTCAGTTATAGATATTGTGGATCAGGAGTTTTATTTTATTTAAGTACAGGATTAAAATTTCAGCAGACTAATCCATAATCTTGCATTTAAGTTTGTCAACAAGGTGTCAGTTAATTTACAATGTCTCCAGATCAAATCCAAAACTGACACTGGAAAATCCCAAAATTAAAGAAAAAAAAGTTTTGACAACTGGGGAGTTTTGAATCCTGGTAAAACAGAGAGTCTGTGAGTGAGTGTCTTCCAAATCTGGCAAATGGGGCAGTTGTCTGTTCTGGATAGTGTTTTACACCCTCAGAAAGAGCAGGTATGTAGCTTAGGGGTGCTCCTGGATCCCTCTTCGGCACTAGAGGCCCAGCTGCAGCTGATGTGACAGCTACAGCAGTTCAGGATACCTTGGAGGGTGCGTGTGCAAGAATCGCTGTGCCATCCCATGCTGGCTAGGGCTGATGGCAGCTGTAGTCCAAAATATCTGGACTGCACCAGGTTTGGGAAAGCTGCCTTAAGAAATCGGCATTCTTCCCCCCTTAAGATGTGGCCCATCTCAATAGGGTGCATTTTGACAGAAGAAGATGAAAATGAAAACGCAAAGTTGAAATAGTTAGTCAATATGGAAAAGTGGAAGCTAGGTCATGCTTACTCCCCCCCCCACACACACACAAAAGACACTTAAAAAAAGTAAATCCAAATACTATTGGTCTTTCTGTGCTGAATGCCAGCCCAATTCTTGTTCTCTGCTCTCAAGTGTTTTCAGATGGAGAAAGCCCAATGCAGAGAGGGACAAAATGGAGTAAAAAAAGGCTCAGAATACCAGGCACCATCAAATTTTAAGCCATTATATGATAATTATATAATGAAAGAGTCACCAGAGAAGAGGCATAGATAATTACCCAACTCATTACAGAACGGAAACCGACAAGTCGTTGGAGGATAAACTTTTAAAACACTTAATACTTAGGCGGTTCTTCCATGTCGTGGTATGTGGAACTAATAAATTATCTCACTAAGGGGAATAGAACGTATGCCATGATTTGTGGGCTAAAAATGGCCTAGCTCCACCAGATTTGTGACGACTGATGCAAGGACGCACCAGGTTTCCAAAATGCCAACTAAGAACATACCATAGATTGAGGTAGACCACGTGATGCCCTCCAGATGTTGTTGGACTACAACTCCCATCATCCTTTGCCTTTGGCCAAACTGGCTGGGGCTAATGGGAATTGAAGTCCAACAACACCTGAAGGGCACCACATTGGCTGACCCTTTAAGAGAAGGGCTGTAGCTCAGTGGAAGAGCATCTGCTTTGGATATAGAAGGTTGCAGGTTCCATCCCCAACATCTCCAGGGCCGGCTGGGAAAAGACTCCCGGCTGAAATCCTAGAGAGCCACTGCCAGTCAGTGGAGACAATACTGAGCTAGAGGGACCATTGGTCTGACTTGATGTAAGGAAGGTTCCTATGTTCCTAGATTGCTCATATACCTGAGGGTGTGGTGGCCTGTAAGGGTCAAGTCTTTTGAGAGATCTTTCAAGGGCCATTCTTGAATTTCCATCGTCTTTTAAAAGTAAGTCTCCGGAACTTTTATTTGCAGAGGGGATACCTGGAAGAAATTGTTCAGTGTTGTTGCAGATGGAAGAATTATATATTACCTCGGCAGCCATTTCTTCCCAGTCCCATATATGTGTTTAATGCAGGGGGCTAAGGCCTGCATTATGGGATCCATTGTCTAGTGCCAGTTTGCAAGCATTTTGTCAACCTAACAAGCTGGCATTCATTTGAGTTCATTCTGTACCTGCTAGCCACTGCTTTTACTTATCCGTGCGAGGGGGGCTTTCTTTGCTCAGAAAAAAATATTGATATTAATATTGATATTTTAAAGGAAATATCAATAGTTTGAATGAAATATTGATGTTTACTTTAAGAAATAATTTAAAATACCCATTGAAGGAAATATCAATATTTTAAAAGGAAATATTGATGAATTATCATTCTTACAATCAATGTTTTAGAGGGGGAGTCCGTTTTCAAAAATAGCTATGGAAATCCTCTACATTAACATCTGTTCCTCAGCAATTGAGGATAAGCTTAGAACATTCCTTGGGCCAAGGGACGGAAGGATTTGTCAATTTTGGTTCTCTCAGTTTCTCATTTTTTCCAATTTTAAAACTCCACATTTCTGCAGCAATTTGTGATTTTTTAAATAAAAAAATCCTCATGAAAACTCTTCAGCATTTTAGTGCAAATCCCTCCTAAAAACACATTTTATATGCAGTTTTGAGTAATGTACACATTTTTGCAAACAATTTATCCAAATATAATGTATTGTATATGCCATTTTCACTAATGTAATCTTTGTTATGTACACATTTCCCTAACAGATGCATTTTTGTAAACACTGTTTTGTTGTAGAACTGCACTGCAAAAATCAGTCAAGTGGGAATTTTGAAGGATGGCTGGGTTGCAGTTCTCATACTGGTTCAGAAAGTGCAGCTGTTATAGATTCAGCTTTAAACGTGAACCGAATTGAATTTCTCCCCCATTCCTAGCTAACGCAGACCTTCATGGGGCAGAGCTGATCCAGGAGGGGAGTGTTTAACCCTTTCCATACCCTTCAATTCTTTCCTTACAAACTCTGTCAATATTCATTCTATTTCTCCACAGCTGGGCTAATTTCCAGTCTCATAACCCACCTGGAAAAGGGAGGGGGAGCCTTTCGGAATACGTGTAGGGGAGAATCGGTGGCCATGGGAGGCCTAAGCATCCTCTCCTCCTACCCATGATTCCCCCTTACAAATGTATCCTCCTGCTGTTTATTACTTCAGTCACCACAGGTTTGCAAAGACGCTTTGGCCAAGGTAACAATGGAATCCCACCTGCCTGGTAGGAGGTCTACCTCCTCCTACGTTCCAGTATTTTGGGCAATAAAGGCAAAGGCATTGGAATGGCGGATAACCTCTTACCACTGATTTGATTTAAAAGGGGGAAAGGTTTGATTTGATTACAAAACTATGCAATGTGCTAAATCAATGTAGTTTAAACATATTGGTCAAGTTGGAAACTTAGGGAAACCTGACACCTTGCTTTGCATTCATCCCCTTGCATGCACCCCAGGGATGTTAAAAACCTGCTGTTTCCCATCAGCCCCTTCTGCATACACATTGCTGTGGGCACAGGTACAAGACAAAGGGCCGCATTGCCCCCTTGGATTTTATTCTTTGACATTAACATGATCTGTCAATTTCAGTTTCTCTTTGTTTCCTATTTTCCCAGTCTTATTGCAATTCACCACATTTCTGTACCACTTTGCAATTTCCCCCCCACAAACATTTCAGGGCCCATTTCTCTCAATACACACATATTTGTATGCAATTCTGCCTACCAGGCACATTTTTTACAAGCAATTTCCCCTAATGCATTTTGTGTGCTATTTTCGCTAAGATATGCATTTCTGTGTACGCTTTCCTCAAATATGTGCATTTTTGTACGTGTCCATCTATCTATCTGTTGGCTGGAGAAATGCATTGCTAAATAAATTTGGAAGAGCACAAATTTCAAAGAGAGCAGCATTTCAATGTGCCTATCGTTTTAGGAAGTACTGTTAGGTAAGTGTGCATTAAAAGTGAACCAGACGAAGTATCTCCTCCGTTCTTGTCCACTCCTCCCAGTGTACTCTTAAGCCCACCTCGCACAACAAAAATGCAGTCTACAGCCTGGTTTCTTGAGCAACTGGGAAAAGCAGGGTGCAGGGGGTTACAGCCAAGCGGCATGCAATGTTGCCTAAGGTGCCAGACTGAGTGATGACTCAGTTAGGCAGAGGTTGTGAAGCACAAGCCGTAGGGCTGCCTTGAGGGATGTCTACAGGTGGAAAATCTGTTCACATTCATGAGAGTGACTCCATTGGCTGCTCTCCAGCACCATCTGTGCTCTAGTCCTTCTAGTCCTGCTTAAAACCATGGAGATTAGGTTCTGGAGGTCCAGGGCAGTAGTGTAGTGGCAAATTCAGAAGTGTAGGGTCCCTTCATGATAGTCACAGCCACAACTCCCCTTCTAAAATTATACCACCTTTTAAGATTATAGAATAATTTGGTCAGGCTTGAATGCTGCTTTCTGCTTCTCTATTACTGTCACCATTTGACTGTCCATCCTCACTGTCAGAGATATTGATTTAATTACTTTCAAGCTGCTTGATGATGTAGATGGGATGCTATCAGCAGGATTCACTCTCTTTTCTTTTGCAAGTACAGAATGCTCACTTTCCACAACTTAGCTTTTTGACGTACTAGGGACTCCTTGTACTCTGATTGGCTCCAATCAGCAGGAAAGAACAAGAAAGCTAGTTAGAAGACTCTTCTCAGTGGCTAATACACTCCCCTTTCATGCCAATTGGCTCATAGCATGCTGGAACCCTGCTGGGACCTGGTTCCCAAAAAAGGTAAAAGACCCTGGACAACTACATCCCTGGTTCAAGGTGGCTGCAGACTTCAGTACCAGGATAAATACTGTTAGCTCAGAGTGGGGGAGAAAAATCTGCATTTGCAGCTTTGCAAATCTGCGGTTTGCATTTAAAGCCAAGTCTATCAAATTCACAAATTCACTAAAATGCTGAAGAATTTTCATGAAGATAAACAAAAAAAATCACAAATTGCTCCAGAAATGTGGAGAACTGAATTTAAGTCTGGAAATATGAGAAATGGTTTAGGGCTTTAAACAAGTTGGAGAATGTCCAACAACATCTGGAGGGCACCAGGTTTGTGAAGGCTGCTGTCCAATGATGCATTTTTTCTGAAAAGCCAGATTCATATCTTGGAACAAATTCTACAATCAAAAGAAATTTGCCTTGGGACTCAAGCATGAGCAATTCGGTCTGGAAATTCACTGTTTTGTGGGAATGATTCAGTCATCTACTGGCAAAATGAGGTTGCACAATCAAAGTGGATTTGGTTCACTTCCGTTCCAAAAAACCCACAACATTTTTGTGGTAAGAATGGTGATGTGAAAAATCTCTGGGAAGTATGGGATAACAGCAAACAAACCTGAATGAATGTTCAAAAAACAATGATGTTTTGCCTCTGCATAATTTGGGTGCAAACAAATCAGGGTGAAGGCTCAATCAACAGCTTATTTTAAGATGACTTTGGTCATCGTTCACAATTGATGGGCAGGGCAGAAATGGTTCTTAACAAATAAATAAAACTCAGAGGTGGAGAAATGTTGCTAGTCTTACAGAAACCTGATTCTTTTCTTTTATTTTGTTTAGAGCAGGAACCTCCAAATTATCTTCAAAAAAATGCTTGAAAGAAAATGTGGTATGTGGGTGTAGAAGAGCTTTTGAATGTGAAGAAAAACATCTTCACGCCCTACACCTAATGGCATATATGTCATTAGGTTTGGGGTAGGTAAAGGCAGGGCTTGGACAAAAGGGGCTTTGCAAGCACTGCTGATCAGCTGATTGGCAGTGCCTGCAAAGCTCCTTCTGCAGCACTTCCCAAGCACCAATGATCATCTGGCTGTCGGTTCTAGGGAAATGCTTCTCCAGGGCTGGCAATCAGCTATTCGATCGTTGGATTGTTTGTGCTTGGGATGCGCTATGCACATTGCTTTTTCTTTTTTCTTTTTGCCTGCGCAGTTGGCTTCCAAACTGCATGGGCAAAAACAGGGCACCTGATATCACTGCAATGTCAAGTGATTGACTGGTGGGCGATTCCAAACTTAGCCTATGGGGCTGTGCAAAGATAAGGATCTGGCCGACCAGCCGCATCCAGTTCTCCACCCCTGATTTATCATAGTACCTGTTGCTACATCTCCATCTATATAGAGAGGGAAACATTAAGACAGGCAAATCTTATGCAGATCTGTGTCATATTATATCCTCTGTTTTGTGATGCATTTCCTCTTGTTTTGGGGATGCGTAAGTCGTCACTCTAGCGATTAAATGAAGCAGGAAATCTCCAAAGAGCCCCAAAATTCACCTGTGCTAAAGCTCAGTGGGGGATCTAGCAGTCATCCGATTGTACTTTGACTGAACCGACCCAGGTCCAGCTACTCTTCGTCCACTGTCAAGCTTCACTGACTTAACGACAATGAATACGAACTGATGGAGAGCCAGAGCTCTTCTGACAGCTGTGAAGTTGCTCACAGCCTTAGTCATTATGAGCTTGTCTCCCTAGCTCTGTGCCGCTGAAGCATCTACATTATTTTTATTCTGTCTTTCTCTCTCTGCCGATTGCTAGTTTGGGAAAAGAATTTTTTTTTAAAAAAAAAGCTGGATTCTCCCACTCCCAACCTCCGTCTCCCGCCCTCTCTGCTGCAAGAGGAAATGAGTAACTTCCCCCAATTTGAACACGAGTTACTAAAGCTCAGAGCTGAAGAAATTAAGCTTTTGAGAGAGTACTTCAAGATGCGCGTCGGTATTCATTCACTCCTGTGTGGATCTTTCCTTAATTCTGTTTCTGCGTGTGTGTGTGTTTTCTCAGATATCACATACAAAAGGAGGGCGGCATCAAAAGGAGGGGGCTCTTCTGAAATTCTTCTCAGGTGTCAGCATTCCAAAATACCTAGTCTTGCTTACAAAGCGGAACCAGTGCCATAAGACCCTTCCCTTAAACCTCATCTGCACTATATATGTATAGCACTCTTGTGCCACTTTAAACAGTTAGGGCTTCCCCAGAGCATCCTGGGAGCTGTAGTTTGCCAAGGGCTCTGAGAATGGTTAGGAGACCCCTATTTTCCTTCCCAGAGGCACAATTCCTAGAGTTCCCTGGGAAGAGGAATCGATTGTTAAACCACTCTGGCAATTGTAGCTCTGTGAGGGGAATAAGGGGTCTCCTAATAACTCGCAGCACCCTTAACAAACTACAGTTCCCAGGATTGTTTGGGGGAAGCCATGTTTGTTCAAAGAGGTATGAAAGTGCTTTACAATGGGGCTTCCCAAACTGTGGTCTGTAGGCCACCAATAGCCTGCTAGCCCCATCCGGATGGTCCGTGACCTGTCTGCATTAAATATCCATATTGATTTTGATTTTTTTAAAAAAAATAAAATCTTCTTTTACTTCTTATATTGTATTTTATTGCATTGCAGTTTGTAATACCAATGGTAAGGCAATAAAATGCAATCTAAGAAGCAATAAAAATACAATTAAATGTCATACAGCAATTAGCCCAGCGCATTACAATTGCTACTACAGGCAGAAAAATCACCAAGAATGTGATGCCAGACCATTGGCAATTTTCAAGAGGTATAGTGCAGATGGGTTCTTGGTCTATTCTATTTTGGTAATTGCCGGGGTTTGTACAGATCACAGAGGACATAGCTGCTTTATACCAGATCGGATTATTTCTCCGTCTCACCCAGTATGGTGTACTCCAGTGGTGGGGTAGTTCCAGCCTGCAGGCCAGGCCTTCCCAATTGGCCCATAGGTTGTTTTAACCAAGCCACATCTTGCCCTACACACTTCATATGGCACAGGTAAAGACGTGGCTGGACTGAGAGGGAGTTTGCATGCACTGCCAAGGTGATACTTGCAAAGCCCCATACACCACACTTTGCATGTGCTGACAACCAGCCGATCGTCAGGGCTCATGTAGCCTCGTGCGCTGCACTTGATTGGCAGCAGCTCTCTAGGTGCTCAGACAGAAAAGGACTGTTCCCATTACCTGCTGTCTGATTGCTTTACCTGTTATCTGGAGATGCCGGATATTGAAGCTGGGACCTGGCTTTTCCCATGCAAAGCAGGTGCACTACCACTGAGCCAAATTTGCCTCCCCAAATCTGCCACTGTTTCCAGTTGCTTTGGCTCTTCCTTGTCTTTCGGTTGGTTCATATCTTCCAACCTTTGTTCAAACACTGCAACAAAGCCATCTTGATGAGATGGGATTCATCATGTGCGGAAGGGCCATAGCTTAGTGGCAGAGCATGTGCCTTGCGTGCAGAGGGTCCCAGGTACAATCCCTGGCATCTCCAGGTAGGGTTGGGAAAGAGCCCTGCCTGCAACCCTGCAGAGCCGCTGACAATAATAAGCTAGATATACCAATGGTCTGACTTGGTATACAGCAGCTTTCTGTGTATTATGTAAACCTGAACATATGTCATCATAGTGATAGAAAACCACAAAAGGCACTCTCAACGTGCATTCAATTAATAGACTTTTTGTGCTATTTTTTTAAAAAAAACTAGCCTGCAGAAACATGTGTGTATCAGCAAAATGCAAGGATCTTGATGCATTATAAGCACAATACCATTTTGATCTATTTATTTATTTTCCAGTATTTCATCACGTATGAATTGGTAACATAAATGGGGGTGAAAATGGAAATGGACTGCCTTCAAGTCGATCCTGACTTATGGCGACCCTATGAATAGGGTTTGCATGGTAAGTGGTATTCAGAGGGGGTTTACCATTGCCTCCCTCTGAGGCTAGTCCTCCCCAGCTGGCTAGGGCCTGCTCAGCTTGCCACAGCTGCACAAGCCAGCCCCTTCCTTGCCCGCAACTGCCAGCTGGGGGGCAGCTGGGCTCCTTGGGACTATGCAGCTGGCCCATGGCTGCACAGTTGGTAGGGCATGTAACCCCTGAGCCACTCACTGTGGGGGTGATCTTTAGCTGGCCCTTGACACCCAGGAGACATGAGCGGGGATTTGAACTCGCAGACTCTGGACTCCCAGCCAGGCTCTCCTCCCCACTGTGCTATACCAGCTGTCTAAATGGGGGTAGACAGATGAAAATAATCTTGTATATACCCAATGTTGCAGCAACCTCTATAGCAGAGGCGGAGAACCTTTTTTTTTTATTTAGCCTGAGAGCCACTTTTCCCCATGAACAAACACCCGGGGTCCACACCCCTGATCTCTGTGTGCCTGCTTCGCAAGAACTCGGGAAGAATGTGTTGCAGAGAAGGCCGTGGCTTAGTGGTGGAACATCTGCTTTGCGTGCAGAAGGTTCTGGGTTCATTCTTCAGTATCTATAGCTAGGATGGGGAAAGAACCCTACTTGATTCACACTGTCCGAAACAATAAGCTAACTAAAACCCAGCCATCCTTCAAAAGTCACACTTCTCCACATTCTGCAGCGCCATTCTCCAATCAAATAAGGGGCACACACTGAGGTGAAGCATGTGTAAAAATGCATGTCACCAAAAATAACATGCAAAAATGCATTATATTAGGGGAAATTGCTTGGCAAAGATATGTATGCTGGGCAAAATTGCACACAGACGTGTGTACCTGAGGGGAGATGCACACTAAAAAGCTGATGAATTTTCATGAGGCCCTTTTTTTAATAAATAAATAAATAAGAAACTGATGTGGAATGCGGAGAATTGAAGTTAAGAATGGGGAAATGAGAAAGGGAATGGACAGATTGTCCCACCCCTAACTGTAGGCTACCTTCCCCCCTTTCTTGCCTGAATGAACAAGGAGCAATTGGGAGTTGTACACACGCCAGCTTCACCATTCAAACCCAATCCGGGGTGCTCTATTTTTAAATATGTTGCTCATGTCAGCTGCTGCAAACAGATGTTCTTTGCTTCTGTAAAACTGGGGGCTGAAGAAGGCGCGCACCAAGTTAGCATCCCAGTTTGTCTCTTTTCGTCTTGGGTTTACAAAGATGTCCCCCTGAAAAGAGACAATTACAGTACAACGGGGCAGGGGGGAGGAGGAACTTCTGACATCCAATGTAGGTGGCTTCGAGGAAATGAATAGGATTGTCACATTGGTGTACAAAGCCAATGAGGTTAGAAGAGGTGGATTATTTGCTTGAAAAGTGGGAATGGAAGCCCAGTTTCTTCCCAGATCCTTTTGCTTTAATAACTAAGGTCAGTGACAAGTGAATTCTTTCTTGCCCAGCTCAAAATGGATTTGGAAAATGGAAGTAATTGAGAGGATATCTGAAAATTAATCACTTTATTTTACTGTGTCCTCAGCATTCCAGGGATAGGATAGAACACGGGAAGATAAGGAGCTGCCTTATACTGAGTCTATTAGTCCATCTAGCTCAGTATTGTCTACACTGACTGGCAGCAGCTCTCCAAGGTTTATGGGAGGGGCCTTTCCCAGCCTTACCTGGGGATGCCAAGATTTGGACTTGGGGCTGGGGCTGGGTGAGACAATCGATTCTGTTCTATCATATTTCACTTTCTGAAACAATAGAACCGAAACTCAGCCATCCTTTGAAATTCACACTTTGTCGAATTTTGCAATGCAGTTCGCCAGCCAATGTTCACAAAAATGCACATGTTAGGGGAAAGTGTGCACAGAAAGGAACATATGAGTGAAAATAAAATACAAGCATGCATTAAAGGGTGAGAAACTGCTGGCAAAAATGTGTACATGAGTCAAAACTGCCTATAAAATGTGTTTATGAGAAGAAATTTGCACTAAAATGTGAGAACCGAATTTAAGACTGTTAAAATGAGAAACTGAGAGAACCGGAATGGACAAATCTTTCCATCCCTGCTTGGGATCACCTGCGTGCGAGGCGGATTGAACTACAGCTCTTCCCCATCAGACAGGGGAGGGTAGCAGAGGGAAGCAACAATGGCACATGTGACACCAGGAGGATGCTGGTAGACACAAAGGCCTCTAGACCCCATTGCATGCCTGGTGACTAGGGTTGTCAGGTTCAGGGCCTGATCCTGATCCTGTATCTTTAGGAGAAGAGAAAGTCAGCCAAGTGCAGGTGTTCTTGCAAAGCTGTAATAACAAGGTGGAATTCTCCCTTCCCCCTGCACAACTTTTAAAGATACAGAAGACCTCTTGGTTGCCAGGCCTGGTGACATTATCATAAAAGCATAAGAGCCCTGCTGGATGAGGCCAAGATCCTGTTTTCACACTGGCTAGCCAGATGCCCCAATGGGGAGCCCACAAGCAGGACCTGAGCGCAAGAGCACTGGCCCCCGCTTCTGATGCTCAGCAACCGGCATTCAGAGGCATGCTGCCTCCGAGAGTGGAGGGAGAATGCAGGATTGCAAAGAGATCTGCACCAGCAGCTGAGACTTCCTGATGGCTAGAAGAAAGGACTTACTATCACTGCCCTCCCCAGCAATTCCCCTTTGCTGCTGTTAAGTCTCCTCTGAAGGAGAGGTGAGAGAGACCCAGCTCTCAACCATCAAGCCTGAACTGTATTTAAGGCAAGCTGCACGATAAGCACCTGGAGCTCTATTATCTGACAGCTTTCCTTTTTTTTTTGTATTTAAGTTTAAAGTCTTTCTTTTGTAACATTTATTTATTTATTTATTTTATTCAGCTTATATCCCGCCCGACTAGCAAACAGCTCTCTGGGCGGCAAACATAGAAACATATACAATAATAAAATACCAGATCAATATAACAAATATAAAAATACATCATCTAATATAAAAATTACAACATTTACATAAATAACTTAGATTAAAATGCCTCAGAGATTTATTCTATGCTTGCTAAATTGTTTGTGCCCCGTTTGCATTTATTGTTATGCTTTGCAGACTGACTGCTCTCCCTTACCCCAGTGCTTCCTGTGTTAATACCTTTTGTTGTAAGCTGCTGTCTCACTGTGGAAAAATGCAGAGCTTGGAAAAGTTACTTTTTTGAACTACAACTCCCATCAGCCCAATCCAGTGGCCATGCTGGCTGGGGCTGATGGGAATTATAGTTCAAAAAAAGTAACTTTTCCAAGCTCTAGTTTTGTCCCCAGTTTCCTCCTTGCTGATCTCTGCAAGGGCAACTACTCCCTTAAAGCCAGAGTTTGGAAAAGTTACTTTTTTGAACTACAACTCCCATCAGCCCAATCCAGTGGCCATGCTGGCTGGGACTGATGGGAGTTGTTGTTCAAAAAACAGCATATAAGTAAACTCAGTCAACCAATCAGTTGTGGCTGGTAGCCACTGACAGATTTATCAGGCAGGTAAAGTGGGCCAGAGGTCTCTGGGAAAGCCTGAACTACATCAGCACATTTTGGAGCTATGTCAGATGCCTGTGCATTAAATGTAGGAAATTGCATTAAACCAAGTCAGACAATTGATCCATCTAGCTCAGGAAGATCTACACAGTCTCCCCAGGTTTCAGACAATGGTCCTTCCCAGCCTGACCTGGAGATGCTGGTTACTGAACTTGGGACCTTCTCCATACAAAGCAAGTGCTCTGTTACTGAGCGACAGTCCTTCTTGTGTGCTGCATCACAGCTGGATGCCCTATAATTCCGAGTCCTCCCAAATCTCAAGACCAAACCCTTCTGAGTTTGCTAGTGTCTTCTTCAACTTCATCATCTTCACAACGTCTCTGCAAGGTAGGTTGGGCTGGCCAAAAATCACTCCATGAACTTAATGGCTGTGCAGGGATTTGAACTCAGATCAGATACTATCCTCTAAACCAGTGTTTTTCAACCTGGGATCCTCAGATATTGTTGGACTACAACTCGCATTCACCCCAGCTAGCTTATCCAATGCGTTTTAGCGCTGGCCCTGCCGAAGAGGCAGGTAGAGAAGCTATGCAGTGTATATCCAAGTTCAAAGGAGGCCTCTGATGAAAGAATCGGAAGATGTTTTTTATCCAAGGATGACAAGCTGAGTTCAAGAGAGAGAGAGCGAAATTGGCATTAGGGACGGAAGGACCTGTCAGTTTAGGTTCTCTCAGTCTCTCATTTTTCTAATCTCAAATTGGGCTCTCCATATTTCTGCAGCAATCTGCATATTTAAAAAAAATATATCTTCAGCATTTTAGTCCACATTTCCCCTAATAAACACATTTTGCATGCAATTTTGACTAATGTACCCATTTTTGCAAGCAATTTCCCCCTAATATAATGCATTGTTGTATGTTATTTTCACTCGCCATTGCTATCCACGCTTCCCCCCAGCGTATGCACTTTTGCAAACATTGGTTGGCTGGAGAACTGCATTGCAAAATTCAGAAAAGCGTGAATTTTGAAGGATGACTGTGCTTTGGTCCTCATCTTCTTTCAGAAAGTGTAGATTTGGTAGATTCGGCTTTAAACTGAGTCAGATACCCCCCCCATCCCTAGTTGACATACATAAGAGCAGCAAGTCTTAGGGCCATTACAGATGTAATCCTCACAGCTAGGTAAACATGGTTAAGAGATCAGGAGTGGTTTAGAGGTTGCCTTCCCCTTAAGCAACTCCCAACCCTTCCCTTCCTTATTTTTAATTTATCATTTGTGTACCATATTTATAATCCACCCTTCACTGGATGGTCCCAGGGCGGGAATACATATATCATTAAACCAGAAGACCACGAGCAAGAATTTGAACCTAAGTATCCCCAGGTGAAGTCCACTGAATGATGGAGGCTGGTCCATCAGGGCGAATGAGGCTCTGCCCTACCAGCCTGCCCACAGCCAGTTCCCACCTGCCTGCCTTCTTACTTATAATAACTAATCAGGGGTTGGCTCTGCCTGCCATTGGCTCTGGCGCCACCTACTGTTGGTCTCCCTGCCTTCTGCCCTATGAGCTCCAACGGGCACCAGCCACCACTGACTGAATGATAAGCATTGAATGTTAACTTGACACCCTTTAGGAATGGGCTGCAGAGCTTGCAAAAGTTACTTTTTTGAATTACAACTCCCATCAGCCCAATCCAGTGGCCATGCTGGCTGGGGCTGATGGGAGTTGTAGTTCAAAAAAAGTAACTTTTCCAAGCTCTGGCTGTTAGTCACAATACGACCCTGCTCTCTAGTAATGTTGTAGTCCAGTTGTTTGAAAGATTCATGATATAATCCCAGCTAAAAGAACAGTCAAAATGTCTACCGGGAGTTGAACGAAGGCAGGCCGAGACCTCCGACTGACCTGCAAGAAGGTCAGGTCAGTTTCATGGCAGAAGTGCGCTGTTGCTTCTTATCTCTGACAAATGCTGCAAGAACCCACTGATGACAAATCGAGGGAGAAGCTGTGTCTGTTTTCGAGGCTCCGTGACAAGGCAAGGCAAGGAACTCCCATTCCTGAAACCCCACATTTAAGTGGAAATATCTAAGTATTACAGTCTGTTAAGCAGCGCACAGGAAACAACCAAAACACTCAATTTTAGAATGTTATAGACTTACAGTAACACACACACGCATGCACACACATATATATAAACACAAAAACTGTTTCTTTCTTTGTATTAAATCCAATAATAGGTTTGGAAAATAAGGTAAGCTATTATATTATATCCTGTGATGCTGCCCTGGGAGGAAGGGTGGGATATAAATCTAATAAATAAATAAATAAATATTATATTATGTATTGCTTTTAAATGTTTTTATGTTGCTGTACACGGCCCTGATGTTTTGCAAAAGGGCAGTATATAAATAGGTTATAACTAAACAACCCATTCATGAAAGGGAAGTTTCCTTACCCCTGCCCCCCAACAGCCACTTGAGCCCCCGCAGAAGCCTCTCCAGGTTTGTGTGGGCTGTTCTGAACAATGGCGGGGGACATGGTGGAAAAAGAGAACAGGCAGGTTTTCTTCCATGAACTTCCTTAGGATAACTGACTGTAGCATCCATGCCTGATTTGGATGATTCATTCTCCTGTTCCCCAGCAGACCTTCGTGTCCCTGTTCCAGATAGCTAGGGAAGGTCTCCCCACCCCCAGCCTTCCACGGAGGCTTTTAAAGGGGTGCCGGTGGTTTCAACAGTGAAGACTCTGTTGCTCTCTGACACTGGAGGCCTTCAAGAGGCAGCTGGACAGCCATCTGCCAGGAATGCTTTGATTTGGATTCCTGCATTGAGCAGGAGGGGGTGGACTGGATGGCCTTATAGACCCCTTCCAACACTACGATTCTATGACTTAGACCAGTGGTTCTCAAACTTTTTTGGTTCGCGGCACACTGTAAAACACATAAAAATTTTCTGGTGCACTTCATGTACAAAATTAAAAATATATTAATATATTACGGCCCTCTGGACCTCTTTATCTGGCCCTCGAGACACTTTCCAGCCCACACCTCTCAAATTCTAGGACAGCTTTTGCCTGGCTGGTATGTGTCCTCAAACTGTGACCATGCCTCCTGCTTGCCTTGGAGAGAGATGTGTGTTTGTACAGCGACTGCTTAGAGGGTTCTTTGTAAACCACTTAGAGGTTTTATTTACAATTAAGTGGCATACTAATTCTGATAACTTTTGTGTGGCGGGAATGTAGCTTATTGTACAGAGATAACCTTTGTATTTATTGCTCCACCCACTTTTGCTTCTGGCCCCGCCCACCATTGGCACATGGCCCCTGGAAGATTGCCCACAATGGAATCTGGCTCTTGGGTTGAAGAAAGTTCCCCTTCTCTGGTTTAAAACACTTTGTACCTAGTACCTTAGTACTGATAACCCTGCAAGGTAAGATGATGTTCTGTTATGATGCTGAGGCTGAAATAAGAACTTCCAGACAGTTTCTGAACACAATTCAAAGTGCTGGTGCTTACATATAAACCAGCCTTCCCCAACCTGGTGCCCTCCGGATGTTTATTTATTATTTATTTATCAAATTTATATCCCACCCTTCCTCCTAGTAGGAGCCCAGGGCAGCAAACAAAACCACTAAAATGCTTTAAAACATCATAAAAACAGACTTTAAAATATATTAAAACAAAACATCTTTACAAACTTTTTTTAAAAAAAGCTTTAAAGAATCTTTTAAAGAAAGTTTACAAACGTATTTTTTTAAAAAAAAGAAGGTATACAAACATATTAAAAAGCAATTCCAACACAGACGCAGACTGGGATAAGGTCTCAACTTAAAAGGCTTGTTGAAAGAGGATAGTCTTCAGTAGGTGCCAAAAAGATAACAGAGATGATAACTATCTAATATTTAAGGGGAGGGAATTCCACAGGGTAGGTGCCACCACACTAAAGGTCCGTTTCCTTTGTTGTGCAGAATGGACCTCCTGATAAGATGGTATCTGCAGGAGACCCTCACCTGCAGAGCGCAGTGATCTTCTGGGTATATAAGGGGTAAGACAGTCTTTCAGGTATCCTGGTCCCAAGCTGTATAGGGCTTTGTTCACCAAAAGTAGAACCGTGAACCTTGCTCGGTAGCAAATGGGCAGCCAGTGCAATTCTTCCAGCAGTGGGTTGACATGTTGGCGATACCCTGCCCTGGTGAGCAGTGTCACCACTGCATCTTGCACGAGCTGCAACTTCTGGACCAACCTTAAGGGCAGCCCCACATAGACTGCATTACAGTAATCCACCCTGGAGGTTACCAGTGTGGACATGCTCTTTTAGAGGGAGTATGATCCCATCCAAAGCAGGCAATTAACTAACTTAGGAACCACCAATCCACAGTGTCTCTATCTTGCTAGGATTCAGACTCAGTTTATTGGACCTCATCCAGCCCACCACCGAGTCCAGGCAGCAGTCCAGGGCTTGCATGGCCTCTCCCGATTCAGATGTTACAGAGAAATAGAGCTGGGTATCATCAGCATACTGCTGACACCTCGCAAATTTCAGACTACAACTCCCCTTGCTGGCTGGGCTGATGGGAGTTGTAGTCCAAAATGTCTGAAACACACCAGTTTGGGGAAGGATGCATTAAGCCCAACATTATTTGGGTCCCAAGTAGTTGAAGGGGCATTTGCTGCTATATCATCCTGTCCATGTATTGAGGTCATCTTTGGAAGATCTCTTCATGTCCCCAACCTTCTGAGATAAGGGAGATGGTGGCAAGCAGAGATATAGAGTGTTCTCAATATTGGTGCCCCAATTATGGAATTTCTTTATCAGAGAAGTTCACCTGGCATAAGAAGATAAGAACTTGCTAGATCAGTCTAGCATCCTGTTCTCACAGTGGCCAACCAGAAGCCCTTTGGATGCTTGCAAGCGGTATCTGAGCACAAGGGCATTCTCCCTTCCTGCTGTTTCCAGCAATTGGTATTCATCCCAGCAGAGCATAGCCATCATGGCTAGTAGCCACTGATAGCCTTATCCTCCATATATTTGTCTAATCATCTTTTAAAGCCATCTAAGTTGGTGGCCATCACTGCCTCTTGTGGGAGCAAATTCCATAGTTTAACAATGCGCTGCTCAGACAACTTTCTTTTATCTGTCTTGAATCTTCCAACATTCAGCTTCTTTGGATGCCCACGAGTTCTAGTGGTATGAGAGAGGCAGAAAAACTTTTCTCTGTCCCTTTTCTCCACACCTTGGCTGATTTTATACATTTCTATCATGTCCCTTCTTACTCACTTTTTCTCTAAACTGAAAAGCCCCCAAACCTGTGACCTTTCCTCATAGGGGAGTTGCTCCATCTCCTTGATCATTTTTGTTGCCTTTTTCTGGTACAGCAATACTATATTTTTGGCCCCAGGCATAGGTAGGTTAACTATATTGCAGATCTATTACATTTTATTTTGATTTTTCTATTTTATTTTGTGTTTGTTAACTGCCCTACAAGCATCACATTTTATCTTCTTTTTTAAAAAAGTAACTATTAAAGGCCACGTATGCAATTTAAGGCTGAGATAAAATATGACATATTACACTGATATCATTTTAACGGGCTTGATACATAACCACTGTCCTTGAAATAGCCTTTTTAAAAACAAAAATCCATGTATTGCATTTAATTTGATATCTTGCATAACTTTTAATACATTCATGCTGACCCTGAACTTGAAAAATGAAATGAACTGCCTTCAAATCAATTCTGACTTACGGCGACCCTATGAACAGGGTTTTCATGGTAAGCGGTATTCAGAGGGGGTTGACCATTGCCTTCCTCTGAGGCTGAGAGGCAGTGACTGGCCCAAGGTCACCCAGTGAGCTTCATGGCTATGTGGGGATTCGAACCTTGGTCTCCCAGGTCATAGTCCAACACTCTAACCACTACGCCACACTGGCTCTCTTACAGAATGATATAAATATTTGTGATTATTATCTATTCCCTTGTGTGAAAATCTTCCATTCACTTTATAGATTCCAAACAAGCAGCAGGTTTAAGAATATTATTATTGGATCCATTAAAAAAATGGTTGGATACTGCCTGGTTAAACTGGTGCGTGATTATATCAATTGCAAATGTGCTGTGCCAATTGATTCGGATATTTTCTTTTTTAGAGAGTTTGTACCCTGCTCCTCAGTCAAAAAGGCACTTGGAGCAGGTTACATGCAATAAATAAAAACAAGGCAATCCCTGCCTGCAGTCTTACAGTCTAACAGACATGGCATAAAAGGAAGAAGCAACAGTGTGTGTGGGGGGGGAGAAGCAAACTCAGACACCAATTCTTACCGTTAAATATTAGTTCTTATATTGACCATAGGCATTATGGCTTAAAAAGCAATGTCTGCAGTTTTGAACAGTATGCAAATTAAGCCAGGTAATATGATGATTCAGTCTGCTGTGTGAAACTGAGAGAAAATGTGTAAGGCCACACAGGTGGCTGATTAGTATTTTAATAAGCTTAAGCATAAAATACATAAACAGTTAAAGAATGAAATTGGAGCATCACATTTCATTCCTTGCTTTTTCAGATGTGTTATTCCCGATCTCTATGTATGGATGTGAAAGTTGGACAGTGAAAAAAGTGGACAAGAGAAAAATCAACACATTTGAAATGTGGTGTTGGAGGAGAGCTTTGAGCATACCATGGACTGCGAAAAAGACCAATAATTGGGTGTTGGAACAAATTAAACCAGAACTGTCACTAGAAGCTAAAATGATGAAACTGAGGTTATCATACTTTTGACACATAATGAGAAGACATGATTCATTAGAAAAGATAATAATGCTTCGAAAAACAGAAGGAAGCAGAAAAAGAGGAAGGCCAAACAAGAGCTGGATTGATTCCATAAAGAAAGCCACAGACCTGAACTTACAAGATCTGAACAGGGTGGTTCACGTCAGATGCTCTTGGAGGTCACTGATTCATAGGGTCGCCATAAGTCGTAGTCGACTTGGAGGCACATAACAACAACAAAAGCAAGTTAGTGATAAGATCTCTCTCTCCCACAGACAAGATGTTGTATCCTCCAAAATCTGTGTTAGGGGAGGGAAGCCCACCCCTGACCAACAACCCTTGGTGTAACAAGGTCCTTGCTGGAGTGTGACATTTGTCTAACACCAGACTTCCCTAGAGAGTTATGCTATTTTCCAACCTACTCCCTTCCCTATGAAAGTCAATGGAGAGATCTATCTTTCCCAGGAAAAAGAGGCTGTATCCCCAAAAATCCATGGGGGACTGCAGAAGCCCACCCACCACCAATGGCCCTTGGAGTAACAGGATCCTTGCTGGGGTGTGACATTCTTCTAACCCCAGATTTCCAGTCTTGTCGGAGGAGCTCTGCTGGTGGAGAAGCTCATCCAGGAGGTGCAGAAGCTACCCTTATGGTTTGCAAAGGGAACAATGCACAGAACTGGAGCAACCCTTTCTTTAATAGCTGGTGTTCACCGCACACATGTGCCCTGGTTTGGAGCTCCATACGAGCGCCGTTCTTCAATAGGCACAGCAGCTCTTCACATCTAAAGCTGTAATCTCTTTGTACCATCACTAGGGATGGGCGAGAAATTCGGTTCGGTTCGCATTTCAAGCCAAATCTTTCATGGTCGCACTTTCTGAGACAATATGAGAACCAAAACACAACCATCCTTCCAAATTCACACTTGCTCGAATTTATCAATGCAGTTCGCCAGCCAAATGTCCAAATGGACAGAAATGCATATGTTAGGGCAAGTGTGCATAATAAAGAATATATGAGTGAAAACAGCATACAGAAATTTATTATATGATGAGAAACTGCTTGCAAATGTGCACATTTGTCAAAACTGCCTATAAAAATGTGTTTTATTGAGAGGAATTTGTGCTAAAATGCTGGAGAATTCAGCAGAGGAGGAAGAGGGCAAAACTAGAATGAGTTGGTTATGCCAGTCATTGGCTCTGGCTCCACTGACTGTTGGTCCCCCTGCCTTCCGCCCCACCAGTCCCAGTGGGTGCCAGCCACCATGTCAGGGAACCGAACTGAGCTGGCAGCTGAATCTTGAGCTACATTCACACCATGAATTTAAAGCACATGACCTCCTCCAAAGAATCCTGGGAACAGGAGTGTATCCCTCACAGAGCTACTCTTCTCAGCACCCTTAACAAACTACAGTTCCCAGGATTTTTTGGGAGGGGGATTCATGTGGTTTAAATGGGCTTTGAATGTATGGTGCGTACTCAGACTTACTTCAGCACTGGTGATGGAATGGTGTCAGGAAAAACTTCCTAACTGTTAGAGCTGTATGACAATGGGACCAACGACCTGGGGAGGTGGTGGGCTCTCCAACACTGGAGGTATTCAGGAGGTGGCTGGACAGCCACCTGTTGGGGATGCTTTAAGATAGATTCCTGCATTGAGAAGGGGGGTGGACTGGATGGCCTTATAGGCCCCTTCTATGATTCTATGATCCCTCCATCACACCTGAGGCAGCCGACCAAATTAAGGGACTTAGGACATGCCAGGTGGTAAGAGAGGTGGAAGGCTGGGAGGCTCAGTGGGATCTACCCCTCTCTTTGCCTGATAATAGGGTCAGCCCTGTGGTCCGGGGTCTTTTCTAGCACCATTCTCTCGGATCTCCAAAACCAGAAAGGCTGGTGATTGAACCTGGGATCTTATGGTTGAAAAAGCATGCGGTGGACCACTAAGCTATGGCGGAGGTGCTAATCAGTTGTGGCTAATTCTAGAGGAAGCCTAGCAATTCAAGCCAGCCATTATTTAGAGCTCGGCTTGCTAATACCTTTCTAAAGCGCAGAACGCAAGAGCCAAGAAATAAAGCATCATCCACGTTGATTTGTTTCGGGCTGTTTTCTTTCTCCCTTAATCTCCCATCTGTAAAAGGGCATGTTTATTCTTTATTTCATGTGTTAAATGACTTGGGGGACTTCCAAATGGGTGCTATCTTGGGGTGGGATTTAGTCACACACTGGAAAATTGAGGCTGTACAATTCACGATGATTTGGTGTTCTTGCATGTCCAACTCACTTCCCCCCTTTCCAAATAAAATGGGAGTTTTTGTAATAAGGAAAATGATGGAATAAGTGCACTGGAAAGTGTGGCATATAAGAATTGCCTGGCAGAGCATTGTCTAGCCTATCTGCAAACAAATCAGGATGAATGCTAAACAAACAGGTCACCTGGAAGCAACCTGGATCAGATAGAATGCTTAATATCAAAACAACCAGAATGATGATTTAAACAAACAAACAGACCACAATTAAAACAACAGGAAAGTCATAAAGGCAGCATTGGATTGATAAAGAATAACATGATTTAAACAAATAAACAAACAAACCACAATTGAAACAACAGAAAAATCATGAAGGCAGCACAGGATTGATAAAGAATAACAGAAGTCATCTCGGAATGGTACCCAATCATTGACTTTGCCAGAGACTCAGGTTGAAATGCCTGCTCATCTTTCTTCATTAAGCTCATTTCTGGAAATAAATGAGATTGGGGGGATGTGAGTACCCAACAGCTAGGGAAAGAGTTAACAGCCCTCTGCTTACCCAAAACTACCCCTCAAAGATCCAACAAGATTAAGGCATAATGTGTTGTTCTGCTTTCATCCATGAAATTCATGGACTGTGGGCCAGTCGCTAACCCCTTGAAGAACATGATTTTAATGAATTGCTCTTCTAAAGCTTTCAAAATCAGCCAGAGGAATCTCTTTCTCTCCATGGGGAGTCATATCATATGATGTAATTTGACTGGGCCTTCTTGGTGATGGTCCCCCATTTGTGGAATGCCCTCCCTGGTGAGGTGCATCTCTTTCATTACTTTCAGAAGGAATTTAGGAATATTCCTGTTTACAAAGGCATTTGATGGCTGAAAGACACCATTGCTAATAGGGATGGGTGAGAAATTTGATTCAGTTTGCATGTAAAGCCGAATCTATCAAATGCACACTTCCCAAAACAATGTGAGAAACACAACACAGCCGTTCTTCAAAATTCACACTAATTTATGCAGTTCTCCAACCAAAATGGTTTTACAAAAATGTGTGCATCAGAGGAAAGTTTGCATAAAAATGAATATATTTGTGAAACTAGCACACAGAAAAATGTATTACATTAGGAGAAATTGCTAACAAAAATGTGTCGCTTAGTCAAAACCCCAGAATGTGTCTATTAAGAGAATTTTGCACTAAAATGCTGGAGAAATTTCGTGAGAATTTTTTTTTTAAAAGGCAATTGCTGATGGAGAGTGCAGAACCGAATTTAAGACTGGAAAAATGAAAAACAGAAAGAACCAAAATTAACATATCTTTCCATCCCTAGTTACCAGCAACCTTGAAATGATTAACTGTGAGGGTATGTGATTCTTTAAAATAAAAATAAAAATTAATGTTCATAATGATTTCGTCAATGTTTTTAATATGTTTTTATTTTATTTTTAATTGCGTTGTTGCTAAGCAGTTGGTGGTTTGTCGATAAGCCCAAACAAAATTGGCAAATATAGAGCACTCTTTTCTGTGAGAGAGCAAACTGGTGATAAAAAATGTTTGGATTCTTATATTCCATTAGTGGGTCTCACCTTCTAATCTAAAATTCCATTTCTCCCATAATTCCAAACAATCTCTGGTCCAGCTTCAGCGAGTCAATGGTGAGGGAAACTGCATTCTCAACAGTCTCTGAAGCATTTAATTCTGCATTCTTATTCCACATTTTGCAAGGCTTAGCAATCCGGGGGGGGGGGGAGATAGCTTCAGGGGTCAGCCCTGGTTTAGACTTAATTCTGGATTTGGATATCTAGAAAATAGCATGATGTAGAGAATCAAAGAAATCTGTTAGAGAAAACCAAGCCGCATAGTTCCCTTTACGAGAACATGGCAATCGCACAGAACTCTTATTTGAGAAAATGCTTCAAATATTTATTCTGAATTTATAATGTTGATACTTTTTGTACTTGAGACCTACCTTTGAACTCAAACCACTAAATAGGATCACTTTTAATATTTGCTTATTTAATTTTAAGAATGTGTATGCCATCTTCCCATATAAATATGTCTAGGATGTCTCCTAGAGAAGGATAATAACACGGCATAAAAAAGTAACCACATGTAGGTTCATCTTCCTCTGTCTCTATGGCAGTATGTTTATTTCTTTCCCTTTCCTAATTCTCTTTATCTTAATAAACATAAAAAGAAAACAATGGTCACAACGAATGTGTGATCCCCAGTGGGTTGAGATGCGATCCAATTTTAAGGCACAGCCAAGAGGCTGGAAGTCAGTGCTGTAAAGCTATCTTGATTTTTGCAAGAGGCATATCCCTAAAACATCACAACTCACAAATTGCATACTCTACTTACATATGTATCCTATGAATATACTGAAAACAGTGAGGAATATCAGCATTCACATGCAGAATGTCTGAAAACTCAGAAATACATATCTGGTATGTGACTGTGAATAACCAGAATATATATGTAATTCCTGGACAGCTGGTATCACAGTGGGGAGGAGAGCCTGGCTGGGAGTTCAGAGTCTGTGAGTTTAAATCCCTGCTCGTGTCTCCTGGGTGTAAAGAGCCAGCTAAAGACCACCCCCACAGTGAGCTCAGGGGTTACGTGCCCTGCCACCTGTGCAGCCGTGGGCCAGCTGCATAGTCCCAAGGAGCCCAGTTGCCCACCAGCTGGCAGGTGCGGACAAGGAAGGGGCTGGCTTGTGCAGCTGTGGCAAGCTGAGCAGGCCCTGGCCAACTGGGGAGGACTAGCCTCAGAGGGAGGCAATGGTAACCCCCCCCCCGAATAGCGCTTACCATGAAAACCCTATTCCTAGGGTCGCCGTAAGTCGGGATCGACTTGAAGGCAGTCCATTTGCATTTGCATGTAATTCCTAGTACAGGTGTTAGATTAGCATATAAAAGCTAGAAAGATGGTCACTATCAACTGCTTGCTGCATTTGGGTCTTATATGGTATACATCTGGATTCCAGATAGAAATATCACAGACCCAGTGACACCCTTTGCATTCTATGCACTTTGGTCCTTCCCTTCACATTTTTCATCTGTGCACCAACTGAAAAATAACACTGCATCTAATCAAGCTCTACCCGCAACTACTTTGTCCACAATTTAAGCTGCAACAAGACTCATCTAGATTTTGAGATGTGAACATTGACAGCAACCAAATCTGGGCCATTTGCCACATGTAGATCCCACTGGTTCCAACAGGACTTACTTCCAAGTAAGGATTTTTAGCCTTGCAGCCTGGTTAGACAGCTGACAACACTTCATTCCCATTAATACACTTGTGCCTGTTTTCATAGCCACCATAGGATCAATAAACATGTTAATGTTAGTATTAGTATTTTAGTACTACCTGCCCTTCACCAGCAGGCCCCAGGGCAGGATAAAACCATTTAAAATTCAGCATTAAAAACAGTGAAAACAAATTACAGACACAGCAAGAAAATTTAGGAAGCTGCCTTATATCAAGTCAAAGCATTGGTCCATCTAGCTCTGTATTGTCAACACTGACTGGCAGCAGCTCTGCAAGATTTCAGTCAAGGAGAGATTGCTAGCCCTATTTGGAGATGGTGGGGATCGAACCTGGGACTTCCCACATGCAAAGCAGGTGAGCTAATATATTTATTTATTTATTATCATTACTTTTACCCCGCCCTTTTTCCAAAACTGGAAATATATAGCCTTATGCTGACATCAGAACCCAGGACTAACCTTGATGGAGTGACGACAGACTCTGTCATGGAAATGGGAACATCTTTTCCCCTTATGGGCACATTTCAAAGCACACTTCATGTTCTTCTCACCTCCAAGTTCTTTTCCCCCACCCCATTGTTTTCCCCACAAATATTCAGCAATGGGTAACGTTCAAATGCGCAGCTCTCTGAATATATTAGTGCACAGGAAGCAAAGGGTCAGGAAGATCCAAGTGCAATCTTACATGCAAAGCACAAGCCAACTCTCTTCAAAGAGTGTGCACGGCATTAGATACCCACCAGCACATCTTCAAGCCAACTGAGATGACCACTATGGAGAATCTGATGGATCCACTTTTTCATGCAGTATGAGTGCGGCCTCAATGAAGTCAACCCCTCTGACTTCAGTGGGGCTCATCTCAAGTAAGTGGGCATAGGATTGCAGTTTCTGATCAATAGGGATGGGTGAGAATTTTGATTCAGTTCACATTTCAAGCAGAATTTATCAAATTTGCACTTTCCGAAACAATATCAGAACTGAAACACAGCCATCCTTCGAAATTCGCATTTATTAGAGTTTTGGGATGCAGTTTGCCACCAACCAATATTTACAAAAATGCATATATTAGGGGAAAGTGTGCATAAAAATGAATACATAAATGAAAATGACATGCAAATTTCGTTCCCATATCATGATGAGAAATGGCTTGCAAAAATGTGTACTTTTGTCAAAAACTGCCTAAAAAAATGTGTTTATTCGGAGAAATTCGCACTAATATGGTGGAGAATTTTCATGAGGATTTTTTTTAAAAAAAAAATCACAGATTGCTTAACATTGAAAAAGTGAGAAACTGAGAGAACCAAAATTGAGAGATCTTTCCATCCTAATCGGCTGGTGCTTCAGTTCACTAGAATGTAAGTATAAAACTGACACTGGGTGCAATGTCCATTTGATTTCTCTCCTGCATCCTGCCTGACAACCTCAGCACAGGAGAGAGCTTCAAATGCACATTCAGCCATCTCCTGTGAAAACGGCCTTTGATAACATTAGAGTTTAGATGCTAAATCTTAACACGCTACATAGAAGGAAACCTCGTTGGCTAACATACGGTGGCTAACATGCGGTGCGTTTTGGATGGGGCTACACTTTGTTTGCATGGATTGGATTTTTCATCTCACTGCCGTCTCTGACATCGTGGAGAGATGCTGCCAATCAGTGTAGCTAGATGGAGCAATAGCCTGACTTGGCCTGACTTCCTGTGTTTCAGCATCCACATGTATTTATCATATGTATATTTGTCCATGCCCCATTTTGGAGACACAGAGTGCTCACAATATTATTAAGTAAACAATAGCTGCTAGTGTTGGCACCTGGTGGCTCCATGTCAGTGGGGGAGTGGAATCTGTTCCAGGCTTTTGGACAGCTCCTTGAAAGTTCAGACTAAAACCCAGAGCAGATTCCACTGCCCCACTGACATGAAGCCACCAGCACCACTGGTACAGGCCACGATGGCTAAGCACTACCTCCAGTGTCAGAGGCAGTAGGTCACGGTGAATACCCTTTCCTTTGGAGCAAAACCAACAGAGGGCTTGCTACACAGATCCTGTTTGCGGGCTGGCTGGGCACTGTGGAAAACAGGATGCTGGACAAGATGGCACTTTGCCCTGATCCAGCAAGGCTCCTTCACCACCATGGGAATAGTATAACATGGGCGAGCAAGGGCAAGCAATACAAACCAAAATTACATATTTAAATAAGCCCATTTAAAATCCCATTTAAAAAATGTGTCTTTCACTGTCATTCAATAAGTGCTCGTGCTAGAGCTTTGACGAGCCTCCATACCTAACTATCTAGAGAGAGAGAACCAAACCCTAGGCTGAGCATTTGTTGGAAGATAATAACATTACTGTATGTTCCTGACTTCTATGGCTTCCTTGGGGAAGGACCATAGCCCAGTGGTAGAGCATCTGCGTTGCATGCGGAAGGTCCCAGGCTCAATCCCCAGAATCTCCAGGTAAGGCTGGGCATGATCCCCTGTATAAAGATCTCCTGCCCGAAAACCTGAACTGCTGCTGCCAGCCATTGTAGGCAATACCAAGATAGATGGACCAACTAGATGGACTTAGAATAAGGAGCCCTGCGCTCCTTCTGGGAGTAAGGGCAGGGTGTAAATTTAATGATTAGATTGGATGGATGGATGGATGGATGGATGGATGGATGGATGGATGGATGGATGGATGGATGGATGGATGGATGGATGGATGGACGGACGGACGGACGGACAGACAGACGGAGAGATAGACGGATAGAGAGATAGATGGATAGATGGATAGAAAGATAGATAGATGTGCCCCTATGTACCACACATGCTGTGTCTCTCTGCACACATGCTTCCAGTTCAAGGTGACACAGAAAGGGAGCGATCAGACTGAGTCTATGTAGGAAAGCCACAGACACCGCTGGAGTTTCAGATCTAAACCCAGCACATGTCAAAACCCACCTTCTTAAGCCATAGGCTGGGAACTCCTTGAAGATTTGCTCTTCTTGCGGCTGCTTTTTTGTTTTCAAATGGGAGCTGCACAGCATCTTTAATTACATTTATTCCTCGCTTTCCACAAGAGCATGTCTCAAAGCCGCTTACAAAACCATAAAATGCAAGGCAACAACAACTTGGCAATCCTTTCAAACCCAGACATCAGGAAACTAATGCAACAGAGCAAAATACTGTATTGGATGCAGCTGTCCAAATGCTGATATGGGGAAACACATATCACCCCCCTTTCCAACACACACACACACAGAGGGATACGTTGACAGAGAAGTTTAACCCTTTCCTCCTCGCAGGCTCAGGGATTCCTCCTCCTTCAAATTATTATCATTTTTTTTTTAAAAAAAGAAGAAAAGGAACCTTCTCGCCGCAATGACAATCGCTCAGTTCCATCCCCAGACCCTCATACGTCTTACTGGATCCACAACCCATTTCAGCAAAAATGAAAAAAAAAAAAAAAAAAGGGAGGGAATGCATTGGATGGATATTTCATCCGGATGAAGGGGTGGGGGTTGGAGCGGCATCCGCAGCTCACCCTGAAGTCAATGTCAAAACTCCCAAACTCTCCTTTCACGCCGACTGGCTCTGCCTCGCATCCAGCCTTTTGCTGGTCTGAATCCGTAGACAGAAACCCAAAGGCTCGATTGCTTCGTGGATCGGATTTTCTGCTGCCTCTCGGCCTGGGGGAGGCAAGCAAGGAGGGGGGGCGTGTTGTAAATTACCAGCCATATTGCATGGGAAGGAGACGTGAGCTACATACCAACACGCTGTCCTGGGAGGTTGGCTGGGCTTTCTCCCCCCCCCCCACCAGCACACACAAACACACACCGCTTCCACACACACACATCCAAAAAACCATCCCCCGCAATGGAAAAAAAAAACGACCGCGGATGTCACCTCTCCATCCCCGCTCGCCACGCCGTGATGGCTGGAGGCGCCCAAAGAGCGCGCCCGCGCCTGGCCAGCTCGCGGCGCCTTGCGGTTCTCTGTCTGTCTGTCTGTTTGTGTGTGGTCCCTATGCAAGAATGCAATCCCGAGGAAGAAGTGGAGCCGCGTCCTGCAGCATCGCTCTTCCCTCCTCCCCATGCTAATTCTGGCAAACCTTTCCAGTCTTTTTTGGGGGGAGGGGGGTAACCTTGATTTGGCAAGAAAAGCATTTTGGCAAACAACTCGCTCTCTCTTCTTCCTTGACACCCCCCCGCAACCCCCTTCTGATCTCCTGCACAGACTGAAGCAAAAAGGGATGAGGTGAAGGATATCTATAGTTGAGGGGGGGTGAAGAAGGGGGGGGGAGGATCGCCTTACCGTTGCAGTATTCCACAGCAAGGAAGAGATCCCAGGATCGACAGCCACAGCCTTCAATCTCCCGCCGGGGAAGGTGAACGGCAGTCAGCCAGGGGAAGTCCTTGGTGGTGGGGGGCTCCGTTGGCAAACGAATAAAATAAGAGGGGTCTTTCCTCCCCCCAGCCTAGTGAACAGCTTTGAGGAGGAGGAGAAGGGTGGCTTCAATGCATTACCGTGCAGTGCAAAAACTGTCCAGACAAGGACAGAGAGGTGTGTGCGCGCCTCTTTGCAATATATCTCAAATCAACTGGGCTTCAAAGGAATTAACATTCACTCCCAGCCCTCAGCGCTGCCTAGCGCCTTGAAACGACAAGCCAGTCGTTGCTTTCCCCCCGCCTCGCACCGCCCCCCGCGCGACATGCCCATGAAGGCATTTCCCTCGCAAAAATATTTACTACGGGGTGTGCAGTTTGGTGGAGAAGGAGGGAGCCGGGATTTTAAACTTCTTCCCTTTAAAAGAAAATCACATAAAACCACAAGCGTCTGGTTGCTTCGCTTCCCCCACCCGCGCAGAGTTTGATCCCGCGATCAAGCAGATGCGAAGCCGATCCGAATCTAAGAAGGCATCGCCGGCCGTTCGCAAACCTGCTCGCTTGTCCTGCAGAAAAACTGTCCAGCTCTCCCTCTACCCCTTTCGCCATGCAAAGGAGGGAGGGGCGAGAGAGAAGAGAGGAGTGGGCAGGGGGGAGGGAAGAGAGGTGAGCCAATGGCTTGAGAAGGGTAGAGAGGGAAGAGCCTATGGGCAGGAGGAAGAGGCGTGGCCTATTCAAATCAGTCTTTTAAATCAAACTCTTCTCAAGTCTGTCTCTGAATGAGAGATTGAGCAGGTAGAATGTGGCTAGGATGAGGACTGGTGGCATGACAGGTTTCCCTGAGGGTGTACATGTGTGTATATACAGTGGGGAGAGGAGGAGTTATCCTGGGTAAGAATTAGCAGCAGTAAATCAAACTGAGTGAGTACATTGAAACAAGGGAAATATTTTGCTGGATCAGACTGGTGTTCATCTTCAGTCTCCCAGAGTGGTCAGCCAGATGATATCTCCGAGTGCAGGCAAGCAGGGCTTTCCCTTGTAGTGTGTGGCAGGTATACTGCCTCTGAAGCTGGAGGTTCTATTTTTAACAGTCATGGCGAATAGCCATTGGTAGACCTATCCTCCACCAATTTATCTAACCAGTCATTGCTCCATTTTCTGACCGGCAGAGGTGGAGTTGCTAGTGTGGATTTTTCCAAGACTGGAGAGTTAGAGCTGGCTAAAGGAATGTCCTGCTAAGACTGTACCATTTCTGCAGGGGTGGGAAAACCTCAGGCCTGGGGGCCAAAGGCAGCCCTCCAGCCCTCTCTGTCTGGTCCTTGGTGACTTACTTACTGATTTATTTAAATTTCTGTCCCACACTTCCTCCTAGTAGGAGCCCAGGGGTGTGGTCTTCCCAGATCACACCCCCTCCCAGAGACTATACCAAATTGTAATGAGTGGTGACAAATTCAAAAGTGCAGGGTCCCTTCATGCTAGTCACAGCCCACACCCTCCCCCCCTGCCTTTTTTTTTTGCTGCTGAGTTGAGAATGAGATCCTTGTCAATGCCGTCTACCACAACAACAGACATCCCTAGGAGACAATAAGCATAACAGAGGAGTGTTGGCTACTGGGAAGAGTCTTCTCAGCAGCTAACTCACCTCCTTTCATTCTGATTGGCTCCAAAGGATGAGGAAGCATGTTAGAAGACTATCTTCAGCGGCCACCACACTCCCCTTTCTTGCTGATGGGCTCATGCTTGGCCGATGATTGCATGATTGGCTGGAGGCATTGGGACCCTGCTCCTCAAAAAGCTGTCCAAGACCCTCCCCAAGATTCCAGACAGCTACATCTCTGATTGTAATGACACCCTAAGGGAGCGTCCAGGCAACCTGCTTACTGAGCACTCATTCTGATTTGTGTGCAGGGAGATTAGATGGCGTTGGCCATTTGATGATCATTCATTCTGGCTTTGTTTGCAGGGAGGTTAGACAGTGTTGGTTATTTAATATGTGTTCGTTCTGACTGACTAAAAAGCCCCAAATGCTTTCCATCAGGCTTCTATCAGGCTGCCTCAGTGGGAGAGATGGGAAGCAAGGCTCATACCATCAGCTTTGCTGAAAGACCAGCTCTTTCATGCACCTCCTACCCTTAAAGTGGTTTTTATGCTAGCTGGCCATTATAAGAGTTACTATTTAAGAACCGGTTCCTGAGTTTGCTCCCCCCCACATTTCCTCCCTGGCCCCTTCACCCCATGTGTTGTGTTTTTTAGATTGTCAGCCAATGGCCAGGGACTGTCTTATTTTAACTGATTGTACGGAAGCCACTGTGGATGCCTTTTTAGCAGAACAGCAAGGTACAAATTCTGTAAATAAAGAAACCAACAAATTCACTTTTCAAAAAAAGACAGAGACTTTTTGCAGTTTGGGAAGTGATGGGGAGATGCATGGAAAATTGCGGAATGACCAGCAAATCAGGATGAATGCAGCCATCTGTGGGGAATGCTTTGATTTGGATTCCTGCATTGAGCAGGAGGTTGGACTTGATGGCCTCGTAGGCCCCTTCCAACTCTACTATTCTATGATTCTATGAAAACTGCCTACAAAAATGTGTTTATTTGGAGAAATTCACATTAATATGGTGGAGAATTTTCATGAGAATTATTTTTTTTTAAAAAAAAAATCACAGATTGCTGCCGAAATGTAGAGAACTGATCTTAACATTGGAAAAGTGACAAACTGAGAGAACCAAAACAGGCAGATCTTTCCATCCCGAGTTCTTTCTCTTTCCTTTTTCCCACCTGTGATATTTCCCTTTAGGCGGCCCCATTTCCCTTCATAGTCCTCTAGGGATGGATCTGCCCATTTCTGTTCTCTCAGTTTCTCATCTTCCCCCAGTCTTAAATTCATTTCTCTACATCTCTGCAGCAGTTTGCAATTCTTTTAACACAAAATTCTCATTTATTTTATTTGTTCCATTTTTAAACCGCCCATAGCAAGTAGCTCTCTGGGCGGTGTACAAAAAGATTAAAATACAAAATATTACAATAAATAAACAGCAAACAAAAAGATTTAAAATTATAACATTAAATGCTTAAAATGACTGGGAGCATAGCCAGGTCTTAACCTGGCGCCGAAAAGATAGAAGCGTAGGCGCCAGGCGTACTTCTTCAGGGAGGCTGTTCCACAGTTCGGGGGCCACTACAGAAAAGGCCCTAGATCAAGTAACTGTCCTCCGGGCTTCCTGATGGGTTGGTACCCGGAGGAGGGCCTTAGATGCTGAGCGAAGTGACCGGGTCGGTTCATAGCGGGAGAGGCGTTCCACAAGATACTGCAGTCCCACGCCGTGTAAGGCTTTATAGGTCAAAACCAGCACCTTGAATCTGGCTCGGAAGCAAATGGGTAGCCAGTGCAAACGGGCCAGAACAGGTGTTATATGCGCTGACCGGCTGGTCCTCGTCAGCAGTCTGGCTGCTGCGTTTTGCACTAGCTGAAGCTTCCGAACTGTCTTCAAGGGCAGCCCTACGTTGAGCGCATTACAGTAATCCAACCTAGAAGTTACCAGAGCATGAACAACTGAGGCGAGGTCATCCCTGTCCAGATAGGGGCGTAGCTGGGCTACCAACCGAAAGTGGTAGAACGCATTCCTTGCCACCATGGCCACTTGCGCCTCAAGAGACAAGGAAGGATCGAAAAGAACCCCAAGACTACGAACCTGTTCCTTCAAGGGGAGTGTAACCCCATCTAGAACAGGGTAAACATCCACCATCTGGGCAGGGAAGGCATTCACCAACAGTGTCTCAGTCTTGTCTGGATTGAGTCTCAGTTTATTAGCTCTCATCCAGTCCATTATCGCGGTCAGGCAGTGATTCAGCACATCCACAGACTCACCTGTAGAAGATGAAAAGGAGAAATAGAGCTTCGTGTCATCAGCGTACTGGTGGCAACGCACTCCAAAACTCCTGATGACGGCACCCAGAGGCTGCATGTAGATGTTAAAAAGCATGGGGGACAAAATCGACCCCTGAGGGACTCCACAATGGAGAGTCCAAGGTGTCGAGCAATGTTCCCCAAGTACTACCTTCTGGCGACGATCCGCCAAGTAGGAGCGGAACCACTGCCAAGCAGTGCCTCCAACTCCCAACTCCGCGAGTCTCCCCAGAAGGATACCATGGTCGATGGTATCAAACGCCGCTGAGAGATCAAGGAGAATCAACAGAGTCACACTCCCTCTGTCCCTCTCCCGACAAAGGTCATCATACAGGGCAACCAAGGCTGTTTCAGTGCCAAAACCAGGCCTAAAACCGGATTGAAACGGATCCAGATAATCGGTCTCATCCAAGAGCACCTGGAGTTGACCGGCGACCACCCGCTCCAGAACCTTGCCCAAAAAGGGGACATTCGCCACCGGTCTATAATTGTTCAAGTTATCTGGGTCTAAGGAAGGTTACTTTAAAAGAGGTCTCACTACTGCCTTCTTGAGACTACTAGGGACTACTCCCTCACTCAAGGAGGCATTTATCACTTCCTTGGCCCAGCCGGTGGTAGTAGTCCTGCTAGCCTTCACTAGCCAAGATGGACAAGGATCTAGAGCAGACGTGGTCGCCCGCACCAATCCAAGCACCTTGTCCACTTCCTCAAGCTGCACCAACTGAAACTCATCCAATAATGAAAGACAAGGCCGTGTTCTGGACACTTCAATGGATTCGTCTGTCATAACATCGGAGTCTAGGTCCCTACGGATGCATGCGATTTTATTTTGGAAGTGCCCTGCAATGTCGTTACAGCGAGCTTCAGATGTTTCAATGGTATCTCGAGGACCAGAATGTAAGAGTCCTCGTACAACCCTAAAAAGCTCTGCAGGGCGGCAGAAAGATGTCCTGATAGAGGCAGCGAAGTGGAACTTCTTCGCCGCCCTTACCGCTTTTATATACGACTTAGTAGAGGCACTTACCAAAGCATAACTGCATCCGTCTGGAGTTCTTCTCCATCTGCACTCCAGCCTCCTTCTCTCTTGCTTCATCACTCTCAGCTCCGGGGTATACCACGGAGCTGTATGAGCTCTGCATCGAAGAGGGCGCGTGGGAGCAATCGTGTCGATAGCCCGGGCCATCTCCGTATTCCACAGTTCGACCAAGGCCTCGACAGGAGCGCCAGTACTATCAGCTGGAAAAACTCCCAGAGCCCTCTGAAAACCAATAGGATCCATAAGCCTCTGAGAGCAGACCAACATAATAGGTCCCCCACCCTTGCAGAGGGAAAGAGTCGTCGTAAGTCTAAAACTCAGCAGGCGGTGATCTGTCCATGACAATGGAGTAGATGAAAAACATCCCACCTCCAGATCACCATTTCCATGACCAGTGGCGAAGATCAAATCAAGAGTGTGACCCGACACATGCGTTGGGCCAGTAACAAATTGAGACAGCCCCATGGTTGTCATGGAGGCCATGAAGTCCTGAGCAGCCCCAGATAAAACAGCCTCGGCATGAATGTTGATGTCCCCCAACACCACAAGTTTGGGGGACCTCAACAATATCTCCAAGACTATCTCTGTCAGCTCAGCTAGGGAAGCTGTTGGGCAGCAAGGTGGGCGGTACACCAACAGGATTCCCAGTCTGTCTCCTTGGCCCAGCACAAGGTGGAGGCACTCTAGACCAGTCGCCATCTGGACAGGATGCCTGGTGAGAGAGAAAGTACTCCTATAGACCACAGCGACCCCGCCTCCCCGACCCTCAGGTCTACCATAGTGCTGCACCGTATACCCAGGTGGACAAAGCTGAGAGAGAGCAACTCCTCCCTGCTCACCCACCCAGGTCTCGGTTATACATGCCAGGTCGGCATTCTCATCCACAATTAAATCGTGGACAAGGGAGGTTTTATTATGTACCGACCTGGCATTCAAAAGCAGCACCTGGAGATCTAAGGGCTGGAAAATTCTTCATCATTTTAGTGCAAATTTCTCCTACTAAACACATTTTTGACTAATGTGCGCATTTTTGCAAGCAATTTCTGTTAAAATAATGCATGTTTGTATGTGGTTTTCATTCATATATTTGCTTTTATGTACACTTCCCCCCAATATATGCATTTTTGTAAACATTTATTTGAGAACTGCATTGCAAAATGTGGACAAGTGCATATTTGGAAGGATGGCTCTGCTTTGCAAAGGGTGAATTTGATTGATTTGGCTTTAAATGAGAACTGACTTGAATTTTCCCCCCACCCCTAGTCTCCTCTCCTGTTTCTCTCCTTGCTTGCGTTTTCTCCTTCTCTGTATTACGTCTCCTTCACTCCTCCTCATTCTGCTTCCCCCTGGGACCGAGAGCCTATTAATATGCTCTGGGATGCTCTTAGCATCTCCTCAACGCCCAGCGTCCCTGCACAACCCCACTTCCACATCCAAAGGCTCCAATTTACATTGGGCCATCTGAGGAGATTTATGGAGACCACCCAGGTCCAGATCCTCTCGCAATCCTGTTTCATTTTTACTCAGTGATGGAGTGGTACTGTCTCATTTTGTGCAAATGTTTTTAAAAGAATACACAAAAGGTCATATATTTTGTATGCATTTCCCCCAAAACACATTTTTCAATGCTTTTCAGTGCATGTTCCCATTAAAAAATACGCATTATATGTGCATTCTAACCATAAACTATTTATTTATTTATTATTACATTTATGTCCCACCATTCCTCCCAGTAGGAGCCCAGGGCAGCAAACAAAAACACTAAACACACTCTAAAACATCTTAAAAACAACAAACTTTAAAACATATTAAACTATAAATTATGTCTTTTTGTGTATACTCTTTGGTTGCTGAAACTGCAGTGGTGTGTAATCGGGTCAGGAGTTGTGTTCTGAGCTGTAAGCAAGTTCAGGACCACCAAATTGGGTTAGCCCGTGGTGAAGATTGTACGAAACCAATTCTTCCGTCCTTAACCTCCGTACGTAGATGCCACACAGTTGATGAGAGATTGCTATTTAGTGATACATGATGCAAGGAAGTCACTAAGTGGCAAGGGTCACACAATTCCCAACATGGATAAAAGTAAAGGGAAATGTCAAGAGTTATATGTATCCCAAAGAACAACTGAAAATAGGGAGCATTTTTCTGTAAGGGAAAACAGCACCAAAACGTCATTTCACTCAGTTCAGGTTTAAAGATGGATTATGGAAAATAGTCTGCCAATGAGCTGCATTTCGACCTAATTTTGTCTGTGGTAACTTTCATGCCATTACACCCCTGTCTGACAAATCAGGGGGCTGAGGCTTTCTGCCTACCTTTAAATCTGTCACGACAGATAATTTTGCTGCCGGATTTTTCAGCAACAAGCTCATGCCATCAACAGCAGCTGCCGTGTTACAACAGATTTCTGTGATCAACAAGCTGTTTTCTGAGCCAACAGGCTCCCATGGATGTGTCTGCAGTTTATTTTATTTTGCCCCGTAAAACAAGTCGTTCCATCAATAGCTCTGCCATTAAGAATGGTAATGAATGTGTGTGTTTTTTCTCAAATGGTCATAACTGGCTGAAAAACTCGAAAGAGAAATTCAGCAGAGACTCAGGATTAGCAATGCTCAGCTGGACCAGCTGGTGTAACTGAGTCTGTGGATGTCACAAATTGTTAAAAGAGGTTCCCTGAGGAAGGGTGGGGGAAGAATCCCAATTTGTACAAAAGCCCGGTTAGATTCATAGAACTGGGTGGGACCTCAGGGCTGTTCAGCTACCCAACTGCCATTAGCCATCATGACTAAATTTAATTTGCTTGTTACAAAGGTTGACAGCAGCATACACATGGCTTCCAGGCAGTCTCCTCTCCGAGTGTTGACCAGACTGAGACCTGCTTAGCTTTGACAATAAATGAGCACAGTGCTGGTGTTAACACCTGGCATTCTCAAGCAGCTGCCAAGGGAACATTATTCCAGGACATAGCAGATCAGGAAAATAGTGGGCTGCTGCTTCCTGCTACAGCCAGGAGGTAAGTTCACCAAGCCCTCCCCTCGGGGTAGGAGCAGGGACGGACAGAGCTGTCAGTATTGGTTCTCTCCCTCCCTCATTTCTTCCAGTCACAAATTCAGTTCACCAAAGTGCATGTTTGAAAGATTTGATTTGATAGATTCTCTGGGCTGATGGAATCACCAAGTATGAGGGCAGTATAGTGTTGAACACCAGATGTTGGGGTCAAATAGCACAATACAAGCATGTCGTTAGAAAGGAATCTGCCTGGCTATTGATGGAAACAGAATGCTAGACTAGACGGGCGTTGCTGTGATGCAGCAAGGCAACTGAATCAGGAACTGCTGGGACCTGTGTGCAGCTCCCTGTAACAAAACCACTCATTGGGAACTGTTATTAAATGGGTTATGGGTTTGAAGGAGTTAATGGAATGCCTGGGAGAATGAGTGATGTAAGACTGCCAAGTGGGAGGGGGTGTATGAGTGACAGTTCAAAGGGAGGTTTGAATAAAAAGACAGTTGGTTTTGGCAGTTATGAAGTTTTTGTTGTTGGGATTTGGAGAGGAAGGAGGGAGGGTGTGTTGTGGGAGTGAGCTGGGTGGAAAAGGGTGGATTACATATTAGTTATACCGCTTACCATGAAATCCCTATCCATAGGGTCACCGTAAGTCAACTTGATGGCAGTCCATACATTATACAGCCACGAGAGTGGCTGTATACTATAGCCAGCAGGGATTTTTCACATTCCGCAATGTTAAATTGAAAATACCCCCCATGCCATTCTGATGCTTCCCATAAGCTCATTTCAAAACAAAACCTTACATAACTTATAGTCCTGAACTTAGAACCGCTTGCTTAACAACCCTGTCAATTTTCATGGCGATACACAAAACAGCCAGAGAGAATTGACAGTTCAAAGTGTCAAAAGAGAGAGAAAAACCTCAGAGCCCTTTTGGACTTTTTTCTCTGAGAGTTATAATCTGTTGAAATTCATTAAAAATCAGCCATGTTCACAGAGTACCTGTAATCCTAATACTGATGTTGCCCTCTGACCTTCATCTGCTGCAGTTTAAAAGTTTAAAAAATGCCTGGCTGATTTTTAATTAATTTAATAAATTTTGGCTGGGACCCAATGATAGCGCGGAGCATGCTCAGTAAGAACCAACTGTCAGAGTTCTAAAAGCCTCACAGCTGCTGGGCTTGCCTAATCAGAGGGCCACACCCACACCAGACTTTGATTTCATGTGAGAAAGTCATGGCTTCCCTCAAAGACTCCTGGGAAGTGTAGTTTGTGAAGGGTGCTAAGAGACTCCTATTCCCCTGAGAGAATGGTTTAACAGTCAGCCACTCTGATTGAAGGTCTGTGAGGGAAACAGGGCGTCTCCTAGCAACTCTCAGCACCCTTCCTTAACTGTCCAAAGTGAAATAAAGGCCTGGTGTGAATGTGGCCAGGGACAGCTTTGGTTTAAATTTGGGTGGGAGGCTACATGTGTCTGCTGTAGAATAAAAAGGTGGGGGAAAGGCTGAAAAAGAATAATTCTGTTTACAATGTTTTCCTTTTGGAAAGGAAAGGGGCTTCCTTCTGCCCAGTGCCCACCCACCCAATCTCCTCCCCTCCCACTCCCTGCCCCTTCCCTGGGTCAGTGTTGGACTATGACCTGGGAGACCAGGGTTCGAATCCCCACACAGCCATGAAGCTGACTGGGTGACCTTGGGCCAGTCACTGCCTCTGAGCCTCAGAGGAAGACAATGGTGAAATCACCTCTGAATACCGTTTACCATGAAAACCCTATTCAAAGGGTCGCAATAGGTGGGGATTGACTTGAAGGCAGGCCATTTTCATTTTCAAACATGATTGCATAGAAATAGATCCCACTGAACTAAAAAAATAGGCAAATGATCAAACCCACCCTCCCTTCTCCTTCCTCCTATCCCCTCCTCTTGCCCCTTCCCTCCCCCTTCCTTTGCCCCTCATTCCCCATCCCCTTCCAATCCCCTCTTTCTCCTTACCCTTCCCCCTCCTCCCCTTCCTCCTCCCCATGGTCAGTTTTACCTATCTTAAACATGATTGCACAGAAGTAAATACCATTGAACTCTATAAGCATGCAAATGATCAAACCTGCTCTCCCCTCCACCTTCCTTTGCCCCCCTCCAATACGCTCCTTCCCCCTCCCCCTCCTCCTCCCCCATGGTCAGTGTTTCCTATCCTAACCAAGATTGCATAGGAGTAAATCCCATTGAAAATAAGCATGCAAATGATCAGACCTGCTTTTCCCCTCTCTTCTCCTCTCCCTTCCTCCTCCCCTGCCCACTCAAGCCCTCCCTCCCTCTCCCCCCATCAGTTTTACCTATCCTAAGCATTATTGCACGGGAATAAATCGCACTGAATTTAATAAACATGCAAATGATCAAGCCTGTCCTTCTCCTCCCCTCCGCATCCTGCCTGCTCCCCTCCCAGTCCTCCCCTCAGCATTTCCTCCCCTCCCTCCTCCTCCCCTCCGCATCCTCTGTGGTCAGTTTCACCTATCCTAAGCATGATTACAGGGGAGTAAATCCCATTAAACTCAATAAGCATGCAAATGATCCATCCATTCTCAGCAAACTTGGACAGGATCCCATTTCTTACCTCCCGGATTAAAAAGCAGGGAAATTCACTTATAGGCAAAAAACCTTGCGGTTTAAGTACCTATAGCCCACAGCTATTCTATCAAACTTTAAAAAGCAGGGAAATTGGGCAGCTATAGTGAATGCACCAGGGGAGCAGGAGACCTGAACTCCTCTCTGAGATATTGGACTGCCCTACAAATTGGTCAAAATGCAAACACCATTTGGGTTGGTCTTTCTCAGTCCAATCCACTTCCTGTGTAGCTTGGAAGAATTTGGTAAAATGTGCCTCTGAGCATATGGTGAGTGGTGGCAACACCTGCAATCAACCCAAATAATAGAAAGAAGACATGTGCTGTGCTGATCTTGTTTTAGCAGGGAGGAAGCAACATTATTAAGACAGTTGATATAGTTTAGATGGTCACTTTGAATATGTCTGATTTCCTTTGCAATTTTAGTGAAGTTTCCTATAGGAAATCATTTTCTTTTGTTTCTATTTCTGTGAATATGTGAAGTACAGCAACTCTTTGCAAAATTTATACTAAAAAAACTCCAAACATAATTGTGGAATAATGGCACTGACTTCTGCAGAATAGTCTCCAGTGGACCTCAGGAGTGTCTCAATTTGCACAAGATAAAACAGTGGTAGGTGAAATATATTCTAGCAAAATGCTAGGTGTGCTCTATGTTTTTAATTGACTGTGCCCACCTTGCCTTAAATGAAGTGGTTTAAACATAGCAGGCTGAAAATATGCATCCTCTTTTTTCCAACAGCTAGAGTCATTGCTGAAGTAGCAACATATTGGAATCAGTCTTTTTCATCAAACTGCAGGTCCAAATTCCACTGTTAATGCACCCAAAATAGAAATAGAACATAACCTCCAATTTGAAACACAAAAGGCTGTCTTCACCATCATATGATACTGACCAATAAAAAGGCTTTGAAATTAATAAAAATACATTTGACACAGATTTCTGGGATGAATAATGAAGGAAATAAAATTTTCTAGTGTAGATTCTCTGTAGAAACATTAATAACAGAGGAAAGAAGCAAAGTAAGAAGAACACCAGCAGACATACAAAAATATAATTATCTTTGGAGATGGCAAGTGTTGCCACCACTCGCCATATGCTCAGAGGCACATTTTACCAAATTCTTCCAAGCTACACAGACCAACCCAAATGGTGTTTGCATTTTGACCAATTTGTAGGGCAGTCCAATATCTCAGAGAGGAGTTCAGGTCTCCTGCTCCCCTGGTGCATTCACTATAGCTGCCCAATTTCCCTGCTTTTAAAAGTTTGATAGAATAGCTGTGGGCTATAGGTATGTTCTTAAACCACAAGGTTTTTTGCCTATTAGTGAATACATACATATAGAGGGGACAGGACAGGTATGGAAGACAGGGACTATACATCAAGGTACTATTTAACATCTTGTATTTTAATAAAGTTATTTGGTTCATTTCAATTCCTGTGTGTCTGCCTGGTCACGTGTGCCACTATATCAGGATCCTATTCATTTCCTGTAGCTACATCCTATTGTGTGCTGAAGCTTGCGGTGCAGAGAGTATATCATCCAGGCTAAGGCAAGTGTCTTGCTAAGTGGGGATATCCTGAACCAAGCGTGGGGTGTCAGGAGGGATAATCCCTGGTCAAGGGCAGATTTACAACATTCCCCTGTGAGGTCTACCACAGAACTGCTTCTCAGTGGAGTACCTTCAAGCCCTGGACTGACTCCACCAGCCTAGGCTGTCCACTGAATCCTCCTGGACAGGAAGGAGAGTAAGAGGAAGTCCTGACTCATCCCATGGCTCCTGGTTCCTAACTCCTGGCTCACCTCAGATTGCTGCAACATGACCCAGTCCTAACAAATTGGTACGATGTTCATTTATTTGTCCAGGTTTGACTATAAGCCTTTTAAGGACTATTCCAGCATCCATTAACCCAGAATTCAGTCTCCATCTGTGTGTTGATTAAAAAAGGGTCTCTTGTCCAAAACAGGAAGACATAATTTGACTTACTTCTACAGTTGTGAAACTAAGCTGTCAGTATGGCACACTGCCTAGCTTTCTTATATGAAAATGCTCTTATCTGCCTTCATTCAGGGTGGTGATGGAGTACTAAGAAAAGCTAATAAAATAAAAATATCAACTGCTATACTAGGAATGCCAGCTGAATGTTCAGTGGATTAATCATCTGCCTTTTTTACCAATTGTATATAAATAAATGTGCATGTTTTCAAATTCTCAGTATGGATCTCTTTCTTTATGAAACGTTTAAGAAAATGAGATAAAATTTGTAGTTTACTAAAAGAAAATGACCGGTCATTGTTGGGAGGAAAGGCTAACTTTATTTAACCTTTGCTTGCTCATGCCCAGGAACATTGAACATACCAGAACCAAAGCAGTCTTGATAAATACAAGTGTGTGCCTTTAACTTCAAAAATTACAATAGCCAATTAAAATTGGTTGCCAGTGATTAAAGGCTGGAGAAGGGTTACCCTAATGGGGATAGGCAAATCAGTATCTTTCGATCCATGTCACTTTCAGATGTGTTCTCCCATTAAGTCTGTTCTGTTCCAATTCTGCATTAATTTGTATTTTTAAAAAAATATCACACAAACATAGCTGAGAACGTCACACTTGGAAAGTGTGAAGGCTAACTAAGTTCTGATCTGCACATTAGACTGGGTGAAGTGAGGATCAGACTATTTCATACTGGAATATGTATTTCTAAAATATCCCCACCCAATGGAGGCTGGTCCGTTAGGGTGAATGGGGCACCGCCCCATCAACCTCAGCCTGCCTGTCTTCTTACAATCAGCCTGGGGACTGGCACTATCTCTCAGCTTCTTCTTCAGTCTTAGGGTTGCCTTTGTCGAACTCAGCAGGGAGTAGGATGTGGACAAAACTAGAATTATTTGCCTCCACCTATCATTTGCTCTGGCTCCACCTACTGTTGACCTCCCAACCTTCCGCCTTCCCAGTCCTGATAGACACCAGCTACCATTGCTTATCACCTACTTCACCATGGATTGTCCCATCTGCTCTTTTTGCTTTGATCATTCGGGAAACATATACAGGAAGCCCAGGATCCTCTGTGTCAACCACCTTTTCTACATTCTGGGAAATAATGTTGCTGGGCACCTCACACTGTGACAGCCTCCTGTTTCCCATTTTGCCCAGTGGCTGAAAGTAATTTTCCAAATGTTATCCAGGGCTTCAGTCTTCTTGCTCTTCATCCGCTTCCTCTTCTTCTGTCAGAGGCTTTCAAAAGTTTTTCAAAGGTTCAGCTCTGCTGGGTTGTCCACACATTGGCTGTGCCACATTACTTCCCCCAGGGTTTGTAACAATCCGCTCAGGAGCCCAAGGGTCTGCAAGCACCCACACCGTGCTTTAAATGGGACTTCCCAGGAGGATCCCTCCGCCTGTGCAGCTCTGAGACGGGCTCCCGTCTTGGATGAAACTTTTTCAGCCTTAAATCCAGTCAGAAGGGTCTTTTTTGACGGGATAATTTCTTCCGGATAAGGAAGAAACGTGAGATTTCCCACACAGCTTTGTTGTGAGTATTGGAAACTGGAATTCGTCAGAATTGTCTGTGAAAGAAGGTCTTCCAGCAGCTCGGACGGAGCGAGGATTTCTAGCTAAGCTCAGCTGAATAAGTGACCCGTTTTTTTTTTCTTTAAAGAAAGACGGACTAACAGGCAAGCATTCTCCTGTCGACGCTTTATTACTTTCTTATCTATACTGCTAAAGAGATTTGTCAAAGGAACAGCAATTAAGAAAACCTGGGTGAGCCAAAACTTTCCTTATCTTTTACTCATGGAACTAAGGGGGAAGAAAATAAAAATAGCCTATCTTTTTTTATTGCAAAAAGCTGACATGGAAAATAGCATTATAAAGATTACAACGGATGAGGGGTTTCTGATTGGAAGAGAAAGGAAAAATCTTTTTGATTTATAAGACTTTTGTGTTACATGTGTCTGGGACTATTTTTTCTTATCTACTTTTTTTTTACGAATCTGCTCATTCCTTCTGCTACTAGTTATTTGGACGCTGTGAACTAAAGCTGTTTTTGCACTTCTGGGCATATAAGAGATAAGGGCTGTCTAGAGTGTGACGTCAGTTGGTTTGAAAGATTAACTCCTTTGTAACTGGATAAAGAAATAAAATGCTCTTTGCTTGGGACATTGAAAATTGAAGGAGTTTTGTTCCTTTGGCTTTAAGAATGACAATTAAGAAGATCATGGATGTACAAGAAGGGACTTTATCTTTAGACATGTTTCAGAAAATAATGAATGGGATTAAGTCAATAAAACAAGAACTGAGAAATAATAGTCAAGCGTTGAGAATTGAATTTGACAAAATGAGACAGGAGCTGAAAGAAATTCAGGATTCTATGAAAAAGGAGAATAAAGATAGATCTGAAAAACCAAAAAAGGATGAAAGAGAAATTAAAGGCAAGGTTCAAACTATGGAGATTGGATTAAATATGGACATGGAAAAAGATTTGGATTTCCTGGCTGTGATGGATCCTGGAGATAAATATTACGGTTTGGAACTCAGCGCTGTCCCTGAAGGAATTGAAGAGATTGGAGATAAAGATATTATTGGTTCAAAAAAATTCCTGGACTGGAAGGATTTGATGGAACTCGAAATGGAGAAAGTTAACAGATTTAATCCCTGTTTTGTGTCAATGGAAAAATCTTCAAGAGATGTGCTAGTGTATCATGTAAAAAAGAGGAACAGAGATGCGGCTTTGCAACAATACTTCAGTGATACGTTCGGAATTGATGGCAAGAAAATATCTGTGATAAAGGAAATTCCTATCAGACTCTTATTATATGACTATGACAGCAAGATTATTGGGTGCGTAAAGATGGAAGATGGAAGATGGAACCAATATGGATAATGGAAGAAGAGCGATTTGAAATTACTGGACTTAGTAGACTTGATGAGTTGGATTAATTGACTTGTTTATCTAGAAAAAAAAATGATGGACATATATCTCAAGGATTGGAAACTTCTCTTTGACTTTTTGTGGAAGAATAAAATGATATGATGTTAATGAGATTTGAAACCAATTAAGATAACCGCTGGAGGAAGGTGATTTTATAATCTATTAAGAGACAGGCTTGTTATATATTATAGATTTATAGCTGAACTATGACAAATCGGAAGTCAATATTTTTATATATTTTTTTTTCTTTTCTTGTTGTGTTAGTTATTGATTTGTGTTTTTTCTTTTTGTATTGTTTTGGTTTTGAAAATTTGAATAAAAATTAATTGAAAAAAAAAACAAAGTGCTTTAAATGTACGGCATGGATGTGACCACAGTAATTTCTAAGAAGCAACTGTAAGTGTTTAACAATCTACTTAAAACCTGCACACATTTAATTTCCCAAGTTTGTGAACTGCCCTGCAGTCCATTTACATTCAATTAACAATGATCAGGATTTGCAAGAAAAAAGGGGAGATTATATTGACTCCTAGACACTGAATGGGCTATGTTATTCCTTTTTCATAGAGTAACAAACTTTCCTCCTCCTCCAGCCTCACCAAATTTTATTCTTTTTAAAAAAGTGATTGAAACGTTTTCCAAAACTGACAATATTTAAACTAAGGAAATGGGGAGGGGGTGCAAAAATAATATAGGAATGCTACCGTATAGGTAAGAGCCAGTGTGGTGAAGCGATTAAGGTGTTGGACTACGCCCTGGGAGACCAGGGTTCGAATCCCCACACAGCCATGAAGCTCACTGGGTGACCTTGGGCCAGTCACTGCCTCTCAGCCTCAGAGGAAGGCAATGGTCAACCCCCTCTGAATACCGCTTACCATGAAAACTCTATTCAGAGGGTCGCCATAAGTCATAATCAACTTGAAGGCAGTCCATTTCCATTTTACCATACAGGTGATTGTGAGTTCTCCTGATAATCTATCACAACTTGCAGAAAGATAACAACAGATAAATACAAAAATAAGCATGCCCCTCTCCTTTGCTTTTATAAAAGAATTAGTTGGCATAAGACTGGATCATGTGCACAGAGGAAATTGCCTTATGTCAAGTCAGAGTATTGGTCTATCTAGCTCACTATTGCCACGCCCACAATGACTGGGAACATCTCTCTGGTGTCTTTCTCAACCTAACCTGAGATGCTGGGGATTGAACCTGGGGCCTTCTTTGAGTACAGCATGGGCATTTCTTAATACCAAGTCAGACTACTGGACCTTCTACCAAGTCGAACCATTGGACTCCATCAGTCCCAGCCAGCGTGGCCAATGGTCAGGGATGTTGAGAGTTGTAGATCCAAACATCTGGAGAGCAGGCGTCCCTCCATCTGAAGGCAGGTTGCAGGAGGCTTTCAGGAGCTGTCCTTTCTAGGTGGAGATCCAAAGGATTGAACTGGGACCTCTTGGCTGTGCTCTGCCACTGACTTACATAGTGTTCTGTTGCTTCCTTCCCATGCTCTGTGAAATTATTCTCCTGCATTTCAGCTGGTGCTGGATCAAAGTACTTGTTGGATACTTTCAGGGTGGCAGTGGGATAAAAAGGGTTTCAGAAAAAATGGTATGTTTTTTAAATGGTGGGCAAAGGCTATTAATTTGGAGGGGATGAAGGGCATATAATTAAAAAGGAGAAGGAAGACAGTTTTCCACTTCCTTTCCCTTAACAAACCAAAGCCAAAAGTCCCTGGAAATGACACTCTGTCATGGATAGCCCTGAGGACAGATGACATTAAGAGTGGTTTGACAATGACCCAGGACAGGATAGACAATGTGGTGTCTTCCAGATGCTCAGAGTGATGGGCGTTGCATTCCAAATCACCTGGAAGGCACTACACTACCTATCCCTGGCTTAAGGGTCTCCCTGAAGGGAGATCTTCAAGGAGAGACTGGGCAACATTCATGTGGAGCTGCTCCAGCTCTCTATTTCTTGAACCAGGAAGGGCAAAGGGCTAGATCAGGTGTGGGGAACCTTCAGCCCTCCCGATGTTGCTGAATTACAACACCCATCATCCCTGGCCATTGGCCAGGCTTCCTGGGGCTGATAGGGGTTGTAGTTCAGCTACATTTGGAGGCAGGGTTGGGAAAATATGTCAGTTTAGGTTCTCTCAATTACTAATTTTTCCAGTCTAAAATTCAGTTGACATTTCTGCATAAAAATCTTCATAAAAATTCTTCAGTGTTTTAATCCAAATTTCTCCTACTAAACACATTTTATATTTTTATTTATTTTTAAATTTTATTTAAAGGTAAAGGTGTCCCCGCACTTATAGTGCGAGTCGTTTCCGACTCTTAGGGTGACGTCTTGCGACGTTTTACTAGGCAGACCGTATATATGGGGTGGGATTGCCAGTTCCTTCCCCGGCCTTTCTTTATCCCCCAGCATACGCCGGGTACTCATTTTACCGACCACGGGTGGATGGAAGGCTGAGTGGACCTTGAACTCTTTTACTGGAGATTCGACTCCCTCCTTCCGTTAGAATCGAACTCCGGCCGTGAGCAGATCTTCGGCTGCGTTACCGCCGCTTACCACTCTGCGCCACAGAGGGCGTAAATTTTATTTATGATTAGATTTATTTCCCACTTTTTACTCTAAGGAGCTCAAGGTAGCATCCAGACATGGGTCCCTCCCCTCGATTTTAGCCTCACAACAATCCTGAGAGGTAGGTTAGGCTGAGAAACAGTGACTGGCTCAAGGTCACCCAACGAGCTTCATGGCCTCCCAGGTCAATGGTTTCCCAGGTCCCATTCAAATACTCTAACTGTTGTGCCACACTGAGTAGTTTTGACTATTGTAAACATTTTTGCAAGCAATTTCTCCTAATATAATGCAGTTTTGTACTCTATCTTCACTGATATATTCATTTTATGCATAATTTCCCCAAATAAATGCATTTTTGTAAAGACTGGTTGGTTGGAGAACTGCATCGCAAAATTCGGATAAGTGCGTATTTCAAAGGATGATTCTGTTTTGGTTCTCATATTGTTTCTGAAAGTGCAGATTTGATAGATTCAGCTTTAAATGCAAACTAAATCAGGTTTCTCCCTGATCCCTATCTGGAGGGCCAAAGATCTCAGCTTCAGTCCCCAACAGCATCTCCAGGCAGGGGTGGGAGAGGCTCCTGCCTGAAACCCTGGAGAGCCGCTGCCAGTCAGTGTAGACAATACTGAGCTAGATGGCCCAAGGGTCTGACTCAGTGTAAGACAGCTTTTTGTGTCCCTATGCTCCACCCCTTATAAGGCTATCTAGGGAGTTCTCGGCCAGCTAGTCTGAAAGTCCAAGCTTCACACAGTTAGTAGCAACCTATTCTTCCAAAAGATCCCAGAAGTTTATGCCTTTTGCCCATCAATTGCTGCCGCATCATTTATTTATAGCTAGTGGAGTTCAGTTGCCATCCGAACGTGGGGTTTTAATTATGGCATGAATTTTTCACAAGGGGAGGAGGGAAATTGCAGAGCTCTGTGGAATGCTCAGGATAACAGATATGCCTCCGTGTGTGTGTGTGGGGGGTTTTGGCTTGCTGATGCCCAGGATCCCAGCTCATTTTTGTTTTTTCTTTTTGCAAAGCATCCAGCAAAGAGTGACCTCGCAAAGACTTTTATTCTTGCTGGCATCCTTTGTGATGTTAAAGATAATTAAACTGATCCTAAAGCTCAGGAGGAGATGAACACCAGCTCTGGCTGCATATTTATAGTCCTGGCTTAGGTTTGCATATGCCCTTGTGTGTTCCTCTGATTGAAATGGATGTGTGAAATAAAAACCCCAACAAGATAAGGGTCCCAAAATTATTTGGGGGAGGAGATCTGAAGATGTTATCTCAATTTTATTTTACCATATATGGGAAATATAAGAAGAGCCTGCTGGATCTAGCCCAGCATCCTGTTCTCACAGTGGCCAACGAGGTGCCCATGGGAAGCCCACAAGAATGTTCTGAGCACAAGAGCACTCCCCCCCCGCGGTTTCCAGCAACCACTATTCAGAAGCACACCGTCTCTGACAGTGGAGGTAGAGCATAGGGTAAGAACATAAGAACATAAGAAGAGCCTGCTGGATCAGGCCAGTGGCCCATTTAGTCCAGCACCCTGTTCTCACAGTGTCCAACCAGGTGCCTGGGGGAACCCCGCAAGCAGGACCCGAGTGCAAGAACACTCTCCCCTCCTGAGGCTTCCTCTGCTGCCTCTGACTAGGGTGGCACAGCACAGCCATCATGGCTAGTAGCCATTGATAGCCCCGTCCTCCTCCCCTAACAGATTTTGATGAGATGGATTAATCGACATGTTTATTTGGAGAAAAATTGATAGATATATTTCTTAAAGAATTGAAACCTCTCTTTGACTTTTTGTGGAAAGAATAAAGTAATGTTTATGAGATTTGATGATTAATTAAGATAACTACTGGAGGAAAGTGATTTTATAATATAATTTAAGAGACAGGATTGTTATATATTGTAGACCTACAACTGATTTGATCTGCGACAAATGGGAAGTCAACATTTTATTTTTTTGTTTAATCATTTTTGTTTTGTTTTGTTTTTTGTCTTTGAATCTTTTATGATTTTGTTTTGTATGTTTTATGAAAATTTGAATAAAAATTATTGTAAAAAAAAAAAAAAAGATAGCCCCGTCCTCCATGAATTTGTCTAATCTTCTTTTAAAGCCATCCAAGCTGGTGGCCATTACTGCATCTTGTGGGAGCAAATTCCATAGTTTAACTATGCGCTGAGTAAAGAAGTACTTCCTTTTGTCTGTCCTGAATCTTCCAACATTCAGCTTCTTTGAATGTCCACAAGTTCTAGTATTATGAGGGAGGGAGAAAAACTTTTCTCTATCCACTTTCTCAATGCCATGCATAATTTTATACACTTCTATCATGTCTCCTCTGACCCGCCTTTTCTCTAAACTAAAAAGCCCCAAATCCTGCAACCTTTCCTCATAAGGGAGTTGCTCCATCCCCTTGATCTTTCTGGTTGCCCTCTTCTGAACCTTTTCCAACTCTATAATATCCTTTTTGAGATGAGGCGACCAGAACGGGTAGGACAGTAACTCAGTGGTATAACATCTGCTGAAGGTGCACATCAGCTCTGTGTGTACCCCAAATTAGAAGGTGAATTGACGTGATTTGGGGAAGGTCCCCACATGTCTGAGGTGAAGTGCTCCATTGACAAGTATCTCTTGGTGGATCAAGGACTCCCAAAGTTGTTCTTGCTCAAAAGGCAAGGGGTGAAGAGGTGGCAGTGGGAGGGGGGATCTTTTGTTCTAATGGACAGCTTTAGCTTTTAATCATAGTGAATTGTTTTCCTGGGCCAATCCAATCCCATTGATGTGGGGGAGGGATTAAAACCTGTGTTTGTTTTTCACGTAGCTCTATGGCTTCCCTTATGCAAGTCAATTGAGAGATCTCCATCGTATCACCAAAAATCCATGTGCGAGAGAGTGAGTTGTGTGAGGATAGAATCCCACCCCCATCAATGACCCCTGGGAGGGTGATGTTTTACCTACTTCAGTTTTTCCTGGGCTTCTATACCCTTCTTATTTTCAACTCCCCTAAGCAAGTTATAACATATAAGATATGCAGACGATACCATACTACTAGCAGAAACCAGTAATGATTTGAAACGAATGCTGATGAAAGTTAAAGAGGAAAGCACAAAAGCAGGACTGAACGTCAAAAAGACTAAAGTAATGACAACAGAAGATTTATGCAACTTTACAGTTGACAATGAGGACATTGAAATTGTCAAGGTTTATCAATATCTTGGCACAGCCATTAACCAAAATGGAGACAACAGTCAAGAAATAAGAAGAAGAAATCAGAAGAAGGACTGGGGAGGGTAACTATGTGAGAATTAGAGAAGGTCCTCAAATGTAACCATGTATCACTGAACACTAAAGTCAGGATCATTCAGACCATGGTATTTCCAATCTCTATGTATGGATGTGAAAGTTGGACAGTGAAAAAAGCTGATAAGAGAAAAATCAACACATTTGAAATGTGGTGTTGGAGGAGAGCTTTGCAGATACCATGGACTGCAAAAAAGACCAATAATTGGGTGTTAGAACAAATTAAATCAGAACTATCACTAGAAGCTAAAATGATGAAACTGAGGTTATCATACTTTTGACACATAATGAGAAGACATGATTCATTAGAAAAGATAATAATGCTTGGAAAAACAGAAGGAAGCAGAAAAAGAGGAAGGCCAAACAAGAGCTGGATTGATTCCATAAAGGAAGCCACAGACCTGAACTTACAAGATCTGAACAGGGTGATTCATGACAGATGCTCTTGGAGGTCACTGATTCATAGGGTCGCTATAAGTCGTAGTCGACTTGGAGGCACATAACAACAACAAAAGCAAGTTAGTGATAAGATCTCTCTCTCCCACAGACAAGAAGTTGTATCCTCCAAAATCTGTGTTGGGGGAGGGAAGCCCACCCCTGACCAACAACCCTTGGTGTAACAAGGTCCTTGCTGGAGTGTGACATTTTTCTAACCCCAGACTTCCCTAGAGAGTTATGCTGTTTTCCAACCTACTCCCTTCCCTATCAAAGTCAATGGAGAGATCTATCTTTCCCAGGGAAAAGAGGCTGTATCCCCAAAAATCCATGGGGGGCTGCAGAAGCCCACCCTCCATCAATGGCCCTTGGAGTAACAGGATCCTTGCTGGGGTGTGACATTTTTCTAACCCCAGACCTCCCTGGAGATTTATACTATTTTCCCAGCTACCCCCTTCCCTATGCAAGTCAATGGAGAGATCTATCTTTCCCAGGGAAAAAAGGCTATATTCCCAAAAATCAATTGAGGGGGACAGAAGCTCATCACCAATGGCCCTCGGAGTAAGAGGATTCTTGCTGAGGGTGTGTGTGACATTTTTCCCACCCCAGTCTTTATTATTTCCATCACCAACCCCTGCTCCCCCTTTGAACCCTATGACACCCTTCTCAAAATGGTGAAGTCTGTCCTTGTGGGAGAACTACTGCAGCTGTCATTCTGAAGCGTGACAGACAGAAGGGTGCCCATGCCTGCCTGCAAATTCCATCCAGTTCTGACAGAAGATGAAAAAGCTATAGACTTGCTCTTTCCTTTTTTAAAAAAACAACATTCCCAATCTCAAGGTGCCCTGCACAAAACTGCCAAAATGCATCTGCCTACAATTTAGCATACTTAATCTACTCCAGAAGGTCTCGAATGCTGGAAAATTCCATGTGCAATTTTCATGTCCTTCTGGGGAAAGGAATAAAAAGTTTATAGCCATTTTAAAAACCCCATTATAATGAAGGGGGGGGAAACCAGAGCTTTGTTTTTAATGATCAAATTCAGCCTTGAATAGTCAAACTGGAAAGTCACAGAATGGCTCTGAAACAGATTGGGCTGCTTCCCAAAGATGCAGACCCAGATACAAGTCAATTCTTGTGGTTGGTGCACACCTCTGGCATCTGCTTGGTGTACAAAAGGTCCCTGGTTCAATCCCTGGCATCTCCAGGTAGATCTGGGAGACACCTGTGTCTAAAATCCTGGAGAACCACAGTCTTTCAGTGTAGACAATACTGAGCTAGATGGATTAATGGTTAGACTCAGAATAAAACAGCTTCCTAGGTTCCTATGCATCTCATTCTTCCTCCAGTGAACTCAGGTTGGCCTACTTGAGGCTATCTTGGTTTATCCTATTGACAACCCTTAGAGGTAGGCTAGGCTGGTTAAGCATGCTATTTTATGCCCTCCTGTACTTATTTCCCAGGGACTAGTCCCATTTTCTGATACTTGTTTTTGGTTATGTATTGCCAGTCACCGGAATATTATTTCGATGTAACAAGCAGCTTCAACTTAGCCTCCACCAGTCTCCATCAGCCTCCACCCTAGTTCTTCCCAGCGGCCCAGAGGGATGGCGGAGGGACAGCAGAGGCGCAGGGCTCCTCTTGGTGTGGGGGTGCCGGCAGGGGTGGGAGTGCGGTGCTGCGTGGGGACTCCTCCTCCTCAGATGGGGAGACCTTGAAGCCGGACAGAGCGAAAGGAGAGGGGATGCCCTAAACCCCTGATTTATGGGGGTGCTGATTGCTTTTGTACTCTGCTACTACTTAGAATCGGAGTCTGAGAAGCTCAAAATGCAGGCTCCCTGACACAGTCATAGCATTTGAGAAGTTTCCCCATGCCTCTGTGCTCAAAACAACACAGGGTCTGGGAAGTTTTTGCTCAGTAACCAAAACAATGCAGCTTGTCCCACGCCTTTGCTCTGTCAGGTGGATTTGTTTTACGGCTTTCTCAAGCTTGAAGAGGTGATGAGCTAATTGGCTTACAAATGTTCTCACTTGGCTAATGTAAACAAGTAGCCTGATAATGAAAACAAGCCAGCAACCTTGAGAATGCAGCTGCATTCTCAAGCCTAAAATGTCACGAGGACAGGATCAGGAGACATCACCTGAGGGGGAACCAGCTACCTGAATGATGGGAAGATAGAGATCTAATAGGTGTAAGGTGCCCCCTCCCAGGGGGTCTTTGAAGAATAAATACAGGACCCCTAGATCAGAGAGATTAAGCCTTCAGGGGGCTAACAAAGCCCCAAGATACCAGCAAGATACCATCAGCACGAAGACCAAGCTTCAGCTTCAAGCAAAGTCTCCAGCAAGAATCCACACTGCCGCTGTTTAAAGGTTTCCAATTGCAGGGCAAATGTAAGAGCAATTAAAGACAGGGGGGGAAGGCAGAGACCCATTTGCCATTCGCTTCAGTTTAGTGCTTTATTACTTGCAAAGGGTAGCTGTTTGTAACTCCTGCTTTAATAAACCCTTCATTTCCCCGCAGCCAGCTGTGTTCAGATCTCTTTGAAATTCTGAACTCAATGGTCTTATGCTTGGGGAGGGGCTAAGCATTTGGCGTTACAGGTTATAACACAGTCCCTTTTGGGGAGAGTGGCCCTTTGGCTCTGATTCACCCTACAACCCAGAGCACTGGTTTGTCCCACAGATCCAAGCACACGTTGCTGAACATGCCTGAGTTACATTTCCCACCCATAACAATGAACTATTATATTAAACAAATAGATTGCAGGGGAAATGCCATTTTTAAAATGGGAAGTTTTGTTAGGGGTATTTGGGGAATCTATATGCAAAAAAAATGAACATCAGTGTTTAGTAAACCATTTGTGAATTACAGCCTATATTCTCACTGCAAAATATTGGAAGGGATGAAACTCACCTACAGCAGATGATTGGCTATAAAGTGCTTGGCACAAGTGATTATAAAAATTAGCCATTACAAAAGAGTCTGGGAAAAAGCACAATCAACGCTCATGGATAGCTGGAGACTCTTCTTGATGCACTGGAAGAAGATTAAATCATATGAAAAGGTTTGCCAAGAAACACTACATATTGTACAAGCACAGTAGATTTCCCAGCTGCAGCCTCAAGGATTAAAAATGTAAAGTCTTAGTTTTGTAATGATATTATCTGTATTTCCCTCCTTTATATTCTTATGAATATAAAATAATTGGAAAAATATATTCAAATCCACTTCAGTTTGGAGTGGGAGTAGTAACACATTCTGCATCAGAAGCCAGAGTATGACAGAAATTAATGCCATATACTAGGGGTGTGCATTGGCTCTATGTGGGGATCAAATAACAAGGTGAATTGGGGTGATCTGAGTCTTTCTCCCGAGTTGAAGTGCAGTCAATAATACCCCCAAAAAAGTTGGATTGCCCCACCACAAAGTCTCATGTCACTCTGTTTTTTGTCCTTTCTTTGCCTTACAGCCCTATGTTTTCCTATACAGTATCTCTGTCTTTTTCTAGATCTATGGGCTTTGCAGTAAGTAAGGCTATCCAAAATGTTGCCTGTGGAGCACTGAAGAGCTTTGGATTTATTGATTGATTGTTGTTGTTAAAGTATAGCAATGAAGGATTTTTTTAAAAAAAGTTAAAAGCTTCATTGAAGCTTTTTAAGAGTCCCGTGTTGCTCTGCTTTAATAAAAAAAAACCCTCACCCTTTAGTGTTCTAGACAGCTTCACATTGCAAGGTGTATCAGTGGCCGGTAAAGCTTTTTAGAGAATTCAAACAAGTACTGGAAAAGCTGATGTAAAACTACAAAGTTTTTTTTTAAAGTCTACTTGGCCACCTTGTAAATATTCCAAAGTAAAAAAAAGAACCAGAGATAAAGCTGCTGTAATGGGACAGCTTAGATAATGGGTTAAAGTGTGCATATAATGTGCTGAACTAATTTATGTAAGCTTATAATGGCTTCGCTTGTAGCTTAGGATGCCATAGCGCATAGAGGAAAATGTTCTTTTTTGAAAATGGGTTTCTCCAACCCTCCCTTCTGAACAAAACATTGTTTTCTTAAAACAACTGGAACAGACATAGAGATAGCAGGCCTGGGCAGACAGCCAACGTGTTATGTTAACTTCAACATGAAATAAAAGGAAGCTCATGATATGGCACATATGAGACTTGCAGACAGGGCAAGACAGACCTTTCAGGTAGTTGAGAACAGGAGTCCAACCAGGAGCCTGACCAATGACCCGACGGATAGCCTGATTAGGTTGAACAGAGAGAAGGTAGAAAGAGAAGCCAAGAGTCATCTAGTGCCACTTCTAACAGGCAGTAGCAGAGAAGCCATGGGAACATGCCTTCCCTTAGATAAGAAAGTGTATAAAAGGCCAGGTTTAATACCACTCAGGACCACTCAGTTCTGCTGGAGTGGGGGTCGAAAAAAGCAGGACAGAACCAGCCATTTATTCCATCCATGACATCTGATGGTGATACATGGTGATGTATCATGACATGTATGTCCGTGTACTTTGTAACTTTGGCTGTGTGATATGACTCCGTTTAACTCCATCCATCATGTATTGCAAGCAAGAACCCACGACCCTATGCATTCACTGGCAAAGGGGCTAGTCTTGCAGATATCACTACTCTCCCTCCTCAAAAGAGATTATGGAGGAAAGTTAATCCCTTTTACATCCTATGCAGAGTGTAGGAAACACAGAGCTTCATTTTACACAGAGCGGCTCTTATAACCCAAAGCACAGAGCAACTCACAAAGAGACCAGAATTTAAAACAATCCATCAGACAAATGCAGATTCAGATACAAATACAGGTACAAGGCAGATTGTGGGGCCTGTGCACACCCTCTAACTTATAACATATTTCATAGAATCATAGAATCATAGAATAGTAGAGTTGTAAGGGGTCTATAAGGCCATCAAGTCCAACCCCTGCTCAATGCAGGAATCCAAATCAAAGCATTCCCAACAGATGGCTGTCCAGCTGCCTCTTGAATGCCTCCAGTGTCGGAGAGCCCACTACCTCTCTAGGTAATTGGTTCCATTGTCGTATGGCTCTAACAGTTAGGAAGTTTTTCCTGATGTCCAGTTGAAATCTGGCTTCCTGCAACTTGAGCCCATTATTCTGTGTCCTGAACTCTGGGACGATCGAGAAGAGATCCCGGCCCTCCATGTGACAACCTTTCATGTACTTGAAGAGTGTTATTGTACCTCCCCTCAGTCTTCTTTAGAGAAGAGACTTCAGTAATTCTTGTTGTAAGAGTGGAGGAGTTATAATGCCATATCTCAGTGGTACATCATGTGTCTTATATGCAGAGAGAGAGAGAGAGAGAGAGAGAGAGAGAGAGAGAGAGAGAGAGCTGTCATACAGTTGTACCTGATGGGAATGAAAAAAGAATCCCTGCTGTTCAAATACAAAACAAATGTATCACAGGACAAAAAAACAAACTATGCATGCACCGCATTATGACCCATATAGGAATATAAAAAGATGCCTTATACTAAATCAGAGTAGGATGGGATCTGTTCGCCGGTGCCGGTTTGAAAGCATTCCATCAACCTAACAGGCTGGCATCTATCTGAGTTTATCCTGTATCCGCCAACCGCTGCTTTTACCGATTTGTGAGTTTTTTTCCCCACTCAGAAAAAATATAAATATTATCATTCCTACAATTGATGTTTCAGAGGCAGATTTTTTTATTGTTTTAGTCTGTTTTCAAAAATAGCCATGGAAATTTGCTACATTAAAATCTGATCCTCAGCGACTGAAAATAATCAAATTAATGGAAAATTCAGTACCAAATCCTAATTGGGCAGAATTCTAGCCCATCCCTAAGTCAGACTATTGCTCCATCTAGTTCAGTACTGTCAGTGGCTCTCCAGGGTTTCATTGCTAACTATACTTGGATATGAAGGAGTTTGAACCAGGGTCTTTCTATATGCAAAGCAGATTTTATTTATTTATTTATTTTATTTAATTAAGCTTATATACCGCCTGACTAGCAACAGCTCTCTGGGCGGTGAACATTAAAAATACAATAAAAATAACACAAAACTGTACACAAAACACTGAGCTATGACCCTTTCCCATACTAGGTACATAGGAAACTGCCTTTTATTGAATCAGACCATTACAAAAGAACATAAGAAAAGCCCACTGGATCAGGCCAATGGCACCCTGTTCTCACAATGGCCAACCAGATACCCATGGGAAGCTGAAAACAGGACCTGAATACAACAGCACACTCCCCATCTGTGATTCTCAGCAACTGGCATTCAGAAGCACACTACCTCTCAATGGAGGTAGAACATAGCCATTGTAGTTCATCGGCGGCGACAGCCTCATCCTCCATGAATTTATCTAATCCTCTTTTAAAGCCATCCAAGTTGGTGGTGCTTAGGGCTATGCACAGCCCACCCTATTCAACCTGTAGCCCTGATCCTTGGGACCCAAAGAGGGCCAATCCACCCCATCCCAAAGATGGGGCCACCTGCCCTGCTCCAGAACCATCCCTGAAGTTATTTGTGATGGGGTGGGGATGAGGGTTTTTTTAGAATTAAATAACCAGGCTATGGTCCCAGGCCATGGTCTGAAGGCACATGAGGTCAGCTCCCTGCTGAGTCAGGTCTGGTCAGTGCCTGGATGGGGGACCACCTGGGAACCATATGTAAGCTGCCTTGCAGAGCTTGGCAAAGTTACTTTTTTCGAACTACAACTCCCATCAGCCCCAGCCAGCATGGCCACTGGATTGGGCTGATGGGAGTTGTAGTTCAAAAAAGTAACTTTTCCAAGCTCTGCTGCCTTGGGTTTCTATCATGAAAAGAAAGGCGGGGTATAAATGTAACAAATAAATAAATAATATAGTGGGATGCTACATCTCCTTCCCCCCTTCCCCCCACTGAGAGCAGACAGGTGCAACCAGCATCCTACAGGATGGAATAGTTCTACTTACCAGTGAGCAGGACGATTCCATCCTGCACGTTGCTGGTCGCTGCTCCTTCACGAGCAGCTTCTCTACATGCAGGGGAGCCACCTGTGAATGAGCAGTGACTGGCATCGCACAGGACGAATCTTCCTGCTTATCAGCTGATAAGCAAGAAGATTTCATGCTGTGGGGTGCTGGTCCTTTGCAAATGGCTTCTCTGTATCCAGGGAAGCTGCTGGCGAAGTGGATTTGGCATGCAGGGCTTGGGGAGGCCTGGCCGGAAGAAGAGGTCAGGTGTGAAAAGCACCTACCTTCTCCTGTGAAGAGGTGCCTCTTCCTTCCTGCGCATGCCTGCCTCTTCTTTCTGCCCTACTCCCCACCCCCAATCACTCTGAGCCGCCGTACCTGATCAGGAGAGATCCAGGGCTATCTCACCCTGATTTGGCTGAGGCCCAAATACCTCCGAAGAGGCCAAATTTGGCTCAGGGCAAGGCCTAACATGGAGCACAGCTCTAGTGGTGATCACTACTTCTCATAATGTCTTGTGGTAGCAACATTTATAGTTTGTCTACGTGCTTGCTTTTGTCTGTCCTGAATCGTCCAACATTCAGCTAGGCCCTTCTACCTCAGTATTGTCTACAATGACTGAGAAGAACTCTCCAGGGTCTCACAACCCTACTGGTGGATGCTGATAGTTGAACTTGGGGTCTTCTGCATGCAAAGCAGATGTTCTACCACTGAGCTATGGCCCACCCCCATGAACAGGTAGCCCAAGTGTCTCTGTTCTCAGCATGCTTTCTTATTGGAAGGGAGTCATGCTCGGAAGAGCTACTTGTCCAAGGATGAAAGACAGATTCATATGAGGGCAAGGAAATCAATGGAGGGACCTCTCAGGGTGCTGAGACCAGCACCTGCTTGACCATATTGCATGGTGAGGCCAAGCCTGACTGTGATGAAGTTTCTTGAACTGAGCCCAGAAAAGGAGCCACAGACCTCATGATGGAGTGACCTCTTCGACCTTCATGCAAAACTAGTGATCCACAGAGCATACTGTAATCCCCCTAATGGATTCAGGGAAAGATGTCATGACCCAGAATGGTTTCCAGATCTCCATTGGAGATATCATAAATGCTTGATGTGTAAGCTTGGTTCCTGGTATTAGGCAAGAATTGGGGAACCTCAGGCCTGGGTGCTGAATGTGGCCCTTGGTGTCAACTCCATCTGGCCCTTGGCGATCTGGCCCCAGTCCATGCCCCTCCTCTCACCAGCCTTGCTCCATACCAGCCTTTCCCAACCTTTGGGTTCACAGATGTTGCTGGACTACAATTCACATGGGCTACAATTCCTGACCATTGGCCATGCTGGGTGCGACTGATGGGAATTGTAGTCCAACAACATCTGGGGACCCAAAGGTTGGGAAAGGCTGCTCCATATATATTCATTTATTTTATTTGTTACATTTATATCCCACCTTTTCTCCAAGGAGCTCAAGGTGATGTACAAAGATTGTTCTTCTCCCCATTTAATCCTCACAACAACCCTGTGAGGTAGGTTACGCTGAGAGACAGTGACTGGCCCAAGGTCACACAGTGAGCTTCATGGCCGAGCAGGGATTTTAACCCTGGTCTCCCGGGTCCCAGTCCAACACTCTAACCCAGCCTTTGCCAACCAGTGTGCCTCCAGATGTTGTTGGACCACACCCATCTTTCCTGATCATTGGCAATGCTGGCTGAGGCTGATGGGAGTTGTGGTCTAACAACATCTGGAGGCACACTGGTTGGGAAAGGCTGCTCTAACCACTCTAACCACTACACCATGCTGGCTCCTAGAAGTGCTTTTGCCTGCCTAGAATGTATCCTTGGACTGTGATAATGACTCTAGCTTCCCTGGATGGGGAGATGTGTGTGTGTGTGTGTGTGTGTGTTTGTAGAGAAACTTGCATGGCTGGACAAAAGTAAGAGTCATATCCATGGCTCCACCCACTTTTGTCTCTGGCTCCGCCCAGCACTGGCACATGGCAACCCAAAAGGTTGCCCATGGGGGAATGGAGCCTTCAGGCTAAAAAATGTTTTCTCATCCCTGGTTTAGATGAAGTGCGAGCGGCATAAAATGGCACTGAGATTTCAACTGCGGCGGAGAGGGGCGAGGTGAGGCAGCTTGCTTGCAGGCAGATGCTGTACTGAGTGAAGTTATTAAATCACACAAGCTCCAACCAATTAGAAGTATATGATCATATAATCATTTTAAAGCATCAGCTGCCTGCCAGCCTCTCCAGCATGTCCAGCAGGAAAGAAAACACAATACAGTTAAAACATCATTAAAAAGCTCAATTACAGAAGCAGAAGGGAAACATTGAAAACGCATGACGAACTGTACAATCCCCCCCACACACATCGACCCATGTGCTGGCCATTTGTTCCAACATATGTTTTGGAGGCTCTGGTGCCTCCCTGCAGGGCTTCTCCCTCAAAAACACAACACATCCCTGGCTTTAATTTTACAAAGCCTTCTCTGGCTGCCAAGGCTTGCTTTGTACTGTGCAGATTAAAGAGCAAGGAGTGTCAGGTCAGGGATCTGAGTCACGTTTTGACCCCGGGTATGTTTTGAATGGCACGAAAGCAGAAGGTTCAGCAACAGGAGCTCTGCCCATAGACTCCGACATGAGCCAAGAGAAGAAGGCAAGAAGCCCTCTGCTGCTAGGTCAGGCCAATGACCCATTCAGTCCAGCATCCTGTTCTCACAGTGGCCAGCCAGATATTCCAGGGAAGCCTGCAAGCGGGACCAGAATGCAGCAGTGCTGCCCCCCCCGTGATTCCCAACAGCCAGTATTCAGAGGCATACCGAACAGAAGGAGGAGCTACAGCTGAGTGAGGAGGGGACCGTAGCTTGGGAGTGGCACATCACACGATTTGCAGGAATAGGTCTGACCAGAGACTGGCAAAGTTACTTTTTTTAAACTACAACTCCCATCAGCCCCAGCCAGCATGGCCACTGGATTTGGCTGATGGGAGTTGTAGTTCAAAAAAGTAACTTTGCCAAGCTCTGAGTCTGACATTCAGTCCTTAGCATCTGTAGGGAAGAAGATCTCCAGCAATCAGTTGCCACAATCACTAGCCATGATGGCTACGTTCTGAATCAGCAGCATCACTAGCGGGAGTGCGGGGGGGTGCAGACCTCCAGTGCGTGCCCTCCCAGGGGCATGGCGTGCGCGCATTCGAGGCCAGCCACCCCATCCATGCTCCTGGGAGGGGGCTCACCAGAGGTGCACCCAGCCGGAGAAGCCTGGGAACGCTGGAACGCCTCCCTTGCCCCACCGACACTGCTCCCGGTCTTGCCTGCCAACCCGCTTCCAAGGAGGAGTTGGAGCAGTCTTGCCGGTCAATGGTGCGGGGCGGGGCAGCTCTGGGTGTCACCACCCTCATGGTGACACCCAGGTGCAGGCCACACCCTCCGCACCCCGGTAGTGACGCCCCTGTTCTGAATACCAGTTGCTGGAAACCGCAGGAGGGGAGAGTGCGTCTTAGTCCATTATAATGGTCATCCTGGAAGAGAAGCATGTGGATGCTTCTCACTCCCTCAAGCTTAATGGAGAATATGCAAAAAGGACCAATATCCCTTAAACAAAGGAGGAGTAGGAGAAAGTAAATAACCCCACCCTTTAGGAAGTTTCATCATGGTAAACAAGCATAGAGATGTCCTCCAATTCTAGCTAGAAGGGACATCTCCCTATCAAAGGGAGACCTTGCTTAAACACAACAAGGTCCTGCTTGCAGGCTTCTTTTAGACATCTGGTTGGCCACTGTGAGAACAGGAGGCTGGGCTAGATGGACCACTGGCCTGATCCCAGAGCTTGGCAAAGTTACTTTTTTGAACTACAACTTGCATCAGCCCCAGCCAGCATGGCCACAGGATTGGGCTGATGGGAGTTGTAGTTCAAAAAAAGTAACTTTGCCAAGCTCATCCAGCAAGGCTCTTCTTATCTCCTTACATGAGGTGAGTAGCAGCATCTGATGCAGGCTGCTGGTATCCATGCGAGCACTGCGTCTCCACTTATCCACCAGGTGTGTGCACAGTTTTGAACTGGCAGGCCGCCTCCCTCCACAGCTCCCTCCAAAGAGCCTCTGGGATAAGGCAAAGGCTCCTCCTCTTTCTATGGTGGAACCTGATCATCCATCAGTGAACTGAAATCAGAGCTTGGAAAAGTTACTTTTTTTGAACTACAACTCCCATCAGCCCCAGCCAGCATGGCCACTGGATTGGGCTGATGGGAGTTGTAGTTCAAAAAAGTAACTTTTCAAAGCTCTGGAACTGATGCATAATTTGTGCTGCATCTGATTGATTAGAAATGGAATGAAAATGGACTGCCTTCAAGTCGATCCCAACTTATGGTGACCCCATGAACCGGGTTTTCATGGTAAGCAGTATTCAGAGGTAGTTTACCATTGCCTCCCTCTGAGGCTGAGAGGCAGTGACTGGCCCAAGGTCACCCGGTGAGCTTCATGGCTGTGTGGGGATTCGAACCCTGGTCTCCCAGGTCACAGGCCAACACTCCAACCAGTACACCACACTAGCTCGCTGACTGATTAGAAGGCAGCTTAAAAAAACACACCACACAATGCAGGCAAAGGATTCCTTAAACCCTTCATTTTCAGGGAGGGCCACAGCAGAGGCCTTGCAGAAGCCCTCTCCTCCTGGTACAAATGCCACTTGCTTCCTGTAAGATTCCGTGCTCATGTCCAAGAATGTGGCATACTGCAGAGTTCCCTCCTGCACACCCCTTTGAGTAGGCGTATTCCCCAGTCATGTCCTTTGTTGTTGTTTGCACAACTTGCCTGATTTTGGAGCAGGGTGGTCCTGCAAACTGAATACAAATGGAGCAAATTAAAATGCACACCAAGCTATCCCTTTAATCCCCTTGTTGGCAACTCGTCAGATACACAGAAGTGAGAAAGAACCATCACCAGGCCAAAACAGCGCATTATGTTCCAGGATGGATGAAGATCTTTTTGTTGTTGTGGTGGTGGTGGTGTTTTTAAAATGTATCTTTTTTTTCCCCTAAAAAAAACAACCACCAACAATAAAACCAACCCCCCAGCCTTGGGAAACTACCGTGAGAAAGCGCTTTGCTATGGCATTTTGTGACCCAAGGCAAGGGAGGGCAGAGATGTATGTTTTCTATCAAAGGGAGGATAGTAGAAGGCAAGGAAATGGAGAGGTCATGGCAGACTTCCAGATGTCAGCAGCGCTAGCCTGGATTAGGCAGCATCAATCCATGAATGGTCGACCAGCCATTAAACAAAGTGCAAAATATAAAGTAATGCAGAAGTTACCATAGAACCAATTATTAAATGTTAGGAACAATCACAGCAGGCCTAAGATATGTTAGATCATCTTATCTCTTATACACCCAGTTGATCACTGTGCTCTGCAGGTGAGGGCCTCCTGCAGATACCGTCTTATCAGTAGGTCCATTCTGCACAACATAGGAAGCGGACCTTTAGTGTAGTGACACCTACCCTTTGGAATTCCCTCCCTTTAAATATTAGACAGGTGCTATCTCTGTTACGTTTTTGGCACCTACTGAAGACCTTCCTCTTTCAACAAGCCTTTTAAGTAGAGACCTCATCCCAGTCTGACGTCTGCGTCTGCGTCGGAATTGCTTTTTAATAAGTTTTTAAGCCTTTTTTTTAAAAAAAAGATGTTTTTAAAGCTTTAAAATGCATTTATGATGTTTTAAAGTGTTTTAGTGCTTTTGTTTGCTGCCTTGAGCTCCTACTGGGAGGACGGGTGGTATATAATAATAATAATAACAATAATAATAATGATAATAATAATAATGATAATAATAATAATAATGATGATAATAATAATGATAATAATAATAATAATGATGATAATAATGATGATAATGATGATAATGATGATAATAATAATAATAATAATAATGATAATAATAATAATGATAATAATAATAATAATGATGATAATGATGATAATAATAATAATAATAATGATGATAATGATGATGATAATAATAATAATAATAATAATAATGATAATAATGATGATGATGATGATAATAATAATGATAATAATGATGATGATGATGATAATAATAATAATAATAATAATAATAATAATAATAATAATGTTAGCCCATTCAGACATATTGCCATATATTCAGTAATACATTTATTAAACTCTGTCAGGGAGGGTGCTCAAATGGGTCTCCAAGGATTGACCAGAAACTAGCTCATAACACCTTGATAACACCTTGATAAAATCTATAGTAGAAGAACACATGAGAGACTGTTTCAAGCTCAATAGCTGTAAAGCAGAAACTATCATCAAAGAAAACGTTTGATTTGCTCTTGTGGTTCATCCTCCCTTTTAATTAAAACATCTGTACAATTATTATTTGTTGTTATGTGCCTTCAAGTCAATTACAACTTATAGCGACCCTGGGAATCAGTGACCTCCAATAGCATCTGTTGTAAACCACCCTGTTCAGATCTTGTAAGTTCAGGTCTGTGGCTTCCTTCATGGAATCAATCCATCTCTTGTTTGGCCTTCCTCTTTTTCTACTCCCTTCTGTTTTCCCCAGCATTATTGTCTTTTCTAGTGAATCATGTCTTCTCATTAGGTGTCCAAAGTATGATAACCTCAGTTTCACCATTTTAGCTTCTAGTGATAGTTCTGGTTTAATTTGTTCTAACACACAATTATTTGTCTTTTTCACAGTCCATGGTAAGAGCAAAGCTCTCCTCCAACACCTCATTTCAAATTAGTTTATTTTTCTCTTATCCACTTTTTTCACTCTCCAACTTTCACATCCATACATAGAGACCGGGAATACCATGGTTTGAATGATCCTGACTTTGGTGTTCAGTGAAACATCTTTGCATTTGAGGACCTTTTCTAGTTCTCTCATAAATCCTTGACAAGTTCAATGTCCTCATTGTCTTTACATAGGTACATTGTTTTGATATATTCATTGTTGCTTTGTAATGCTTCATAAAATGTGTAATAATAATCATTATCATTATTATTTAGTATTGGATGTGGAATTTGTATTGTACTTTTGATGTCGTTGGAATATATAAACCATTTAAAGTTTTCTGTTGAAATCTGAAGCAGTGCACAAATTGAATAAAGAAATAGTTGGGGATGGTATGCTTCCAAATACCAGTTTCTGGAAACTGCAGGAGGAGAGAGTACTGTTGCACTCAAGTCCTTCTTGTGGGTTTCCCAATGGGCATCTGGTTGGCCACTAGAAGAACAGGATGCTGGACTAGATGGGCCACTAGCCTGATCCAGTAGGCTCTTCTTATGTCCTTATGTTATGTTCTTAATGAGGAAACTTTGGCAAATTTGCCATCTGTGTTTCTGGAGGGTGGACTGTTAAAATGTGCCAACAAAACATCTATTCTTAGGTATTGTGGAACATGCAATATGTAGGTATGGCCTTTAGATATGGCCTTCATTTTTAAGAGGGAGATGAAGTAAGGTTCAGTGACTGTAGTGTCCGTGGCCCATTGGCTGGCACATGTAACTCTTGCACGGTCATATCTTTCATCCACAGATTTGGCTTGCACTAGGTCCAAAGGCAGCAAGATAAGGAGACAAACCAACAACACATTGGTTGGTCCCATTATCTCACTTTTCCATGTAGACACAATACGTTGCTCCTGAGATGGTGGAGAGGCAGAGAAGCAGATTCAAAGCCAATAATGAATAGAGTAGATCCATGCTAAAATACTTAATGAACTAAGTGCGACTTTTAGATTAAGGGCAGCACTAGCAACACATTTAGATGTGCCCAGGGCTTTCTTCTAAGGAATGTTGAAGCCCAGGAAAACAGATTAAGGCACCATACAGAATCTGGTTCACAATATCTGCAGGGTACACTTGTATGGCTGCCAGAATAAATTCATTTCCTTTTATGTAAAACAAAAAAAAATGAAATAATGTTCTGGTTTGGTCTTTGCTAATTTGCCTGGTACAGTCTAGTTGGTAGAGCCATGAAGCCAGATCCCAAGATACTTGTAGGAATCATCTTGTTCTAAGGTGAGGCCATCCATGGTCCAAGTTTAATTGGCCTTCCTTTTTGAAAACACTATAACCTTTGCACTTGCAAAGTTAATATTTAGACATCCTTTCCTACAGTAATCTGCAAATCCAGGGAGTAGTCATCTAAGTTCTAACCAGGTTTGTGAGATTAAGTGCACGTAATAAGATGTACATTTAATGGAGGATGAGAAGCTTTTGAGCCCAAATTTGTGGGCAGATCAGCCAAGTGTAAATTAAGTAAGTTGGGAGCAAAAACACAGCCTTGCAAAAAAAAAAGAACTATCCTACTTCAGATAGATGGTCCATGTTACTGGAACAAGAGTTGAGGGAGAAATTCAGTTCAGGTCATGTTTAAAGACAAATCTCCCTAATTTGCAGTTTCCAATACAATTTGCGAACTGAAACACAGTCATCCCTAAAGAGTCGCACTTCTCTGAATTTTGCAATGCAGTTGTCCAGATAAGTGATGTGTAAAATATGCATATACTAGTGTAAATTATGCATATAAAGGCATATATAAGTGACAATAATATACAAAATGCATTACATTTGGAGAAATATCAATATTAAGGAAAATATGCTTTGCAAAGTGTATACATTAGGCACAATTGCATACAACATTATGCATAGCAGAAGAAATGAAAATGCTGATGAGTTCTCATGAGGACCTTTTTTAATAAATTGCAAACTGCTGTGGAAATGTGGGGGACTGAATTTAAGACAGGAAAAATGAGAAACTGAGAGAAACCACCACTGACATATTTGCCCATCCTGAACTGGAATGCACCTAGGTCGGTGAACTTTGATATAAACTTTGCTTCAGGAATAATAATCTCTTGCCTCTAGCAGTCTGATTCAGCTTGCTCTCATGGGAAATAAGATCAAAGGCTGATTTTAAATCAATAAAGGCTGCAAACCGTTTGCCTTCCTTTGGTTTCGTGTATTTCTCTGCTAAGTGTGACAGTACTAAACTATGATCGTGTGTCGAGTGCCCTGATTTAAACCCCATTTGCTCTTCCAGCAGCGTATTATGGCCACTAATCCAGGCTTTATGTTTATTGCATGGAAAGCTGGCATAAACCTTTCCTGTAATAGATAATAAACTGGCAGGGTGGTAGGATCCTCTTAGTCAGTAGAAAAAAGGAATATACAGGTTGTCCATCTCTGTGTTAGAAAAAATTACGCAAGGGTTGTTGTGATTCTGCTTCTTCCAATCATTATTAGTGTGTGATGGGCAATGGATGTTTAGAGGGAATGTATATTGAGTACTAGTTTCTGGGAATCACAAATGGGGAGAGCGCAGTTGAAATTGGGTCTTCCATGTGGGCTTTCCGCAGGCATCTGGTTGGCCACTGTGAAAACAGGATGCTGTACTTGATGGGCCACTGGCCTGATCCAACAGGGCTATTCTTTTTTTTTTTTTTTTTACAATAATTTTTATTTGAATTTTCATAAAACATACAAAACAAAATCATAAAACATTCAAAGACAAAAAACAAAACAAAACAAAAATGATTAAACAAAAAAATAAAATGTTGACTTCCCATTTGTCGCAGATCAAATCAGTTATAGGTCTACAATATATAACAATCCTGTCTCTTAAATTATATTATAAAATCACTTTCCTCCAGTAGTTATCTTAATTAATCATCAAATCTCATAAACATTACTTTATTCTTTCCACAAAAAGTCAAAGAGATGTTTCAATTCTTTAAGAAATATATCTATCAATTTTTCTCCAAATAAACATGTCGATTAATCCATCTCAATAATAATAATAATCTTATTGTCATAACCATAGTCCAAATAAACATATCGATTAATCCATCTCATCAAAATCTGTTAGGTCCAATAATTTCAATAGCCATTATTCCATTATCCATATTAATTCCATCTTCCATATTCAATAGTCCTGTTAAGTCCAGTAATTTCAGTGTCCAATCTTCCATTATCAGTATTCCATAATAATCTTGCTGTCATAGCCATAGTCATATAATAAGAGTCTGATGGGAATTTCCTCTATCCCAAATATTTTCTTGCCATCAATTCTGAATAAGTTGCTGAAATATTGTTGTAAAGTCATATCTCTGTTCTTCTTTTTTACAAAATGCACTGGTTCATCTCTTGAGAGTTTTTCCATTGTCACATGGCTGCTGTTAATTCCATAGATTTTCTCTATATCAAGCTCCATCACGTCATTCCAGTCCAGAAGATTATCCAAGCCATTGATAACTTTATCTCTAATATCTTCATTAATTTCTTCAGAGATAACGTTAAATTCCAAACAGTAGATTTTATTTCTAATATCCATAAACTCCAGATCTTTTTCCAATTCCACATTTGTTCCAATCTCCAGGGCTTGTATCTTCCCTTTATTTTTTCTTTTCTCATCTCTGATCTCATTCTCCTCTCTCACAGGATCCCCTATTTCTTTAAGCTCCTGCGTCATTTTGCTCAGTTCAATTTTCAGCTCCTTACTGCCCTGTCGCAGGGTTTGTTTCGTTATCTCAATCTCATCCATTATTTTCTGAAACATAATTACTTCCAGATTCTCAGCCACTTTCTTGATTGCCATTTTTTAAAACCACGAAAACAAAGCAAAACAAAAATAAAGAAGAACCACTTCTTATTTCAGCAACAATTGGGTTAATATTCCAGGCTTGATGACATCACAGTATAAACAGAGCAGCCTGCCTTATCTCTCTATGTTCAAGAATACAAAACAAATTTAGTTCCCAGCATCAAAACAGTTAGCGGCATCGTGAAGAAGCAGATTCGTCAAAATAAAATAGACCAAAAAGAGAATAGTCCCAGATAATATAATGTTCCTCGGAATAGAAATCCCTCTTCTGTGTATATCTTTAGAATGCACTTCCAGGACAGCTTTTTGCAATAGAAACAGAGATAAGCTGTTAATTTTGTGAATAACAGAGAAGAGTTATAGCTCACCCAGAAGCTCTTTAAAGCTGATTAAATTGACAAATCTCTTTTTGCTGCAGCAATTTAAACCAAGTAAAAAAAATAATAGAAAGAAGGGTGCTTGCCTGTTAGTCTGTTTTCTCTTTGAAGAAAAGATAAACGTATCACATTAAACAGATAGAGCTTGTTCGGAAGTCCATCCGGCATTGCTGGCTGGACCTTTTCTCATAAATTAATGAAATCCAGTCCTCCCAACAAAAACAGGCTTTTGAGGTTGATCTCTACGTTTCTTCCTGCCCGGGAGAAATTTCATCAGTCAAAAAAAAATGTTCTGACTGATTTATATCTGAATAAGCTTCTTTTGAGGCGGGAGCCCGTCTCAAAAGCAGGCACAAGCAAAGTCACCCTTCCCGGAAGTCCCAACAGGGCTATTCTTATGAGTAAACTCCAGGCTGGGTCTTGGTTGGAGGGCACCTTTGGCAAAATACCCTCTACTGTGGTGGCCCCCTGTTACATCACAATTTCCCATTGTGAGGCATCATTGTCAGCAGCAGTAAACATACACAGGGTCAGCATCGGGCATTGGTGGTGTATATATCTTGTTTGGCCTTTGGAGTTCTGAGGGTCCTCTGAGACTAACTATCTTATAGCAACAAGTTTAAAGTGGGGATATTCTTACATCCAAAATCCCCTGAAGGATGCTTTGGGGGCAAATCGGGTTGGAGAAGAAAATTGGTTTGGTTCACGGAACCAACCTAATTTGCACTTGGTGAAATAGAACAAAAATTGAAATGTTGGTATCTTTAATTCATATTTCTTCTAATTTTACAACACAGTTCTCCACCCAGAAAATGGGTACAAGAATGCATACATTAGGGGACAGCAGTGAGCCCTGCTGGGACACTGGGGCCCTAACAGCTGCCCGCTCATGCTGAGGTACAGTCCTTCCCTCAAAGGATAGCCAGGAACTGATAGAAATATGCCATCGTAATGGCAGCAGGGATTTCTTTGACCAGTGCTGGTGTTATCTTCTGCAACTTATTTATTTGTAAATCAGATAGAGGTTCTATCTGCAATCAGGGGGTATATCAACTTGGTATATAAAGAAACATATCAATAAAAGAGCAAGGAAGTATGAGAATCCCCTGGGCCTGGTGCGAGAGTTTTCTATTTAGCACTGGAAATTTTATACTGCAGTCTTATTCTTCCTAAAACATTCTTGTTATTCCTACACGAGCTGCCATGGGTCATTGCTGTGAGCATGTTTTTTTTTTAATTGATGGAATATAATATTACCAAGTCAGCGTGATTGTCCCTGCCCCATTGCCTCCCACTAGGAGACTCCCAGAGGACCCATATCTTCTCCCAATAAGCTGCTGTGCCAGCTTCCTTTAGGGCTGGTCCATAAAACAAGTCTTTCCCCTCCTCCTATACATCTCCACACTCGGGCAATACACTGCACAGCCAACAAAACTGGGTCACTGCACCCTGCAGTCTTCAAATGGGCAATTCTCCAAAGCAAGCAGCCACCTCTCCATGAGATTTTATTTCATTACTGGATCTTGTTGTCAAGTGAAGGATGTACCAGACAGCCGGCATCCAGGAACAGCTCTTCCTAGCAAATTGAGGTGATCCATATCTCTTCCATCCATTCCCCCCTTCTATTTCTTGTTTCTCCTCTGCTCTCCTTTGTTCAACATCTCCAAGATAATCAGAGTGAACTTCCCATTACGTGCTTGGAGAGATCAGGCAGCTTTGCAGCATCACCCCAAAAGGAGAAAAAGACAGCTTCGAAACGACTGAGTTAAGGTGAAACACCCAACGGTTGGTTATGCAAACAGAAAAAAAAGTATAATATTCCATGAGATATACGCCACAGACAAATTTTAAGAATGCACTCCTACATTCTGCCTATGGGCAGAGTGCCAATTAAAAGTAGGTGCTCCTTAGATGAATTGGCCAGACACATTTCAACATGAAGTCTCTTCAGTGGCCAAACATTTGTAATCCACAGGCTTCCATATAAAAACTTAATAGGTGGAGTAGATATAAAAATTGTTCAAATGCAAGATATTTAAATCCCCCCCCCGCCCTTTTCAGGAGACAAGAGTGAGAACTGCTCTCCATAGTGATGATTTTTGGCTGTGAGGTTCAGAGAGCAGATTGGCAACCACAGGAACAACTCCAGGGAGTCTCTTGGACTTCTCAGTTTCAGGATATATGTGTGGACGGATATGAACCTGAGGAAAAGAAGGAAGGCTGGGCTATGATTTTTGGAGTGATTTTGAACATTGTAGGGGGCAGACACCAAGAACTGCTGGGATGACGCAGGTGCTGTATCAGAGCACATTGTTACTTGCTTAATCAATACTAGTGATGTTGATGCTGGAGCAAGTAAAATTTGGGTCTGTCTAAAGGAGTGGTTCTTAACCTTTTATGGGAGGGGTTACAGACCCCTTTGAGAATCTGATGAAAGCCATGGAAAAATGGAAATGGACTGCCTTCAAGTCGATCCCGACTTATGGCTACCCTATGAATAAGGTTTTCCTGGTAGGCGGTATTCAGAGGGGGTTTCCCATTGCCTCCCTCTGAGGCTAGTCCTCCGCAGCTGGCTAGGGCGTGCTCAGCTTGCCACAGCTGCACAAGCCAGCCCCTTCCTTGTCTGCAACTGCCAGCTGGGGGGCAACTGGGCTCCTTGGGGCTATGCAGCTTGCCCACGGCTGCACAGGTGGCAGGACACGTAACCCCTGAGCCACTCACTGTGGGGGTGATCTTTAGCTGGCACTTGAGACTGCAGCACAGATCTCGTTAATGATATAGACATTAGTTCTGAATTCCAATACAAACATCCAGTTGAAGATTATAATTAAACTGGCTGCCCATTTACTACCGGGCCAAGTTCAAGGTTATTTATTTATTTATTTATTTATTTTATTTATATACCGCCCTAAGCCCGAAGGCTCTCTGGGCGGTGTACAAAAGATAAAAACAAGCAATGTATAAATACAATAAATACAATAAATCAAAAAACAAAACAAACAAATAATAAAGAAACCAAACTATACAGCTCAGGACCAGGATACCTGAAAGACCGTCTTACCCCTTATATACCCAGTCGATCACTGCGCTTTTGTTTTAATGTATTTTAAGATCTGTTTTTATGATGTTTTAAAATGTTTTTAGCTCTTTGTTTGCCTCCCTGGGCTACTGCTGGGAGGAAGGGCGGGGTACAAATTAATTAAATAAAGAAATAATAAATTTTCAAAAATCACTAAGAAGCTATAGGGAAGCATGACTACATGCACCTACTGTCTACCGTCAGCCAGCCCTCACCTGCCTGCCTTCTCACAGTGGCCAACCAGATGATTATGGGAATCCCATAAGAATGCTAGGAACTGGTATACAGAGGCAAATTGCCCGATAGTGGGGGTAGCCGCTGATAACCTTATGCCCCAGAATCCTTCTAATTGCATTTTAAAGCATCCCAAGTTGGTGGCCATCATTATTTCTTGTAGCAGGAATTGCACAGTTTATGTGCTATGTGAGGAAGTCTGTCCTCCCACCATTCTGCTCCACTGGACGATCCTTGGTTCTAGTATTATGGGAGAAGAAGAAAACCTTAGGAAGCTGCCTTATACTGAGTTAGACCCACAGGTCCACCTAGCTCAATACTCTATACACTGACTGCAGTACTGAATGGCGAGGTGGAACCTGACCTCCCTGCAGGTGAATCACAGCTGCTTACCAGGAGGAGAAGTAGGAACAAGGCATTGGGGAGGGCCTCATGGTGAAAATGCATCAGCGGAACCAACCCAGTGCTCCTGCCAGTGCAGTTGCACCATCCCACCCCCCCTCACACCTTGCCCCCTCCTCTCGGTGCGCAGTAGTGACTCGCCTGCAGGGAGGTCAGGTAAATTCCTCTACCCCATCATGTCACCCACTGATGACTGACTGGCAGCAGCTCTGAAAGGTTTAAGACAGAGGCCATTCCCAGCTTTACCTGGGATCTTCTGCATGCAAAGCACTGAGCTATCCACTTTTCCCACACCCTCCATAATATTATACACCTCAGTCATGCTATGTACAGTTTCCTTCCAGAGGAAGGTCGGCTTTCGTGTAGGCAGCATATTTTTCAGTTTAAAAAATTGTGGCACCGCACAGCTGTTTGGCACAATGGGAAAAGAGGATTCTCAGGCCACTCTGAGGGGGTGTGGCTTGGAAGCGGATCCTCTGAAGCCCCATCGAAAGCCACTTCCCTGGGGGTGTGGTGGAGAATTAACTTGCCATTGCACTACTAGCTGGACTCTGGGCAGCTGCAGCAGAAATCTGCTGGAGAAGGAAGGGTCAATCCTGTGCTTGGTCTCTGGAGGTACATAGCACTTCAGAAGAAAGTGTGAAGCCCAATGTAACAGGCAATTACACAGTTCCCTGTTGGGTTTTTTATTTATTTCCTTAATACTCTCTTCTGGGAGAACAGTAAAGGATTAAATAAAATGAAAGCCCAGCTCCATTAAAAATGAGAAGGGGATACGTCCAACATCACCACATTTTCTTTAGAGATGGAAAGCACTGAGGATCCAGCGGGATTGGACCTTGTCCTCTCCTCTGTTTTGCTACAAACGTTTTGGCTCATTCGCTGAATGCTAAATTTGCTCACACGGGAGATGTGCCAGGTTGGCCTCATTCTTTATGAAGAATATCATTGATTGCTGCTTTAGCAACGGATTGGGAACCGGCTGTGCTGGGGACAGAGGAGAGCAAAATGAGAGCCAGCAGCATCGCCTGGGTCCAGGATAGGGAGCACTAACTTGTTTCTTCAACAAATTGGACACCTGCTCTTCCATAGCCTGGCCAGTTAAAATCCATGGGACACAATTGGCTTTGCTTGGCTTCCTATGCTTCAGTTGAAAAGGTTGGGCTGATAGTGTGCAAAGCAAATGGGTATGATTTGAGCTTTCCAGTTTCCTGTGCCACATTATACTGAGTCAGGCCACTGGTCCATCAAACTCAGTATTGTCTACACTGACTGGCAGTGGCTCTCCAGGGTTTCAGGCAGGGTTTTCTCCCAACCCTTCCCTTGGAGATGATGGGGATTGAACCTGGGACCTTCTGCATGAAACACAGTTGCTCTACTATACCACCTGAGCGACAACCCTTCCCTAATTTTTCCTTTGGATCTGTGTCTGCCTGCTCTGGAACCTGGCCCCCAGTGATGCTGACTTAGACCACATCATATATAAGGAGAATTAGGAGTGATGTGTGGACATAGGAATCTGCCTTATATTGAATCAAACCACTGGTCCATTTAGCTCAGTAGTGTCTACACCACTGGTCTTCAATCTTGGGTCCCCAGACATTGATGGTCTACAACTCCCACAATCCTTGACTATTGACCATGTTGGTCTGAGGGTGATGGGAGCTGTAGTCCAACAACATCTGGGAACCCAAGGTTGAATGACCAGTGGTCTACACTAACTTGAAGTGGCTCTCCAGGTTTTCAGGCAAGGCTGTCTCCCAGCCCATTCTGGAGCAGACGGGGATAGAATCTGGGACCTTCTGCATGCAAAGTAGGTGCTCCATCACTGAGCTGTGGCCCTTCCCTTAATGAAAAAAATGGAAATGGAATGACTTCAAGTCGATCCCGACTTATGGTGACCCTACGAATAGGGTTTTCATGGTAAACGGTATTCAGAGGTGATTTCACCATTGTCTTCCTCTGAGGCTGAGAGGCAGTGACTGGCGCTAGGTCACCCAGTGCACTTCATGGCTGTGTGGGGATTTGAACCCTGGTCTCCCAGGTTGTAGTCCAACATCTTCACCACTACACCACAGTGGCTCTCCCTTAATATCCTCCTGTTATTTTCTTTTGAAAAGATTGTACAAATCACTTTTCAGGTTAATTGTCCACCGGTGACGGTGTGCAGATTAATTAATTCAGCAATATAACAATAGCACTGTAAAGTATTTTTTTATTCATTTAAAAGGCGTCGGAACCTATTTTTTTATTTCTCAACATTTATATCCCGTCCTTCCTCCCAGTAGGAGCCCAAGGTGGCAAACAAAAACATTATAAACTAACTAAAATATCATAAAACAGACTTTAAAATATATTAAACATCTTTAAAAACACATTTAAAAAAAAATCTTTAAAAACAACTTTTCAAAAAAGCTTTAAAAACATCTTGAAAAGCAATTCCAACAGACTGGGATAAGGTCTCTACTTAAAAGACTCGTTGAAAGAGGAAGGTCTTCAGTAGGTGCCGAAAAGATAACAGAGATGATGCCTGTCTAATATTGACTGGGCTCTAGTGACAAAGAGTTATTTATTTATTTATATCTCTGAGAGTATCCCTGGCTGAGTACAAGCTCAGCCAGAGATCTGCCTATTCCAAACTCCACTTATCTTGGCAGATCTTAGGTTTGGATTGCTCCCTGTTTCTAGTTTTCTCCCTATCCTGCTCTCTGGTGAGTGCTACAAGCGCGACACTGAGACTAAGGCGGAGGACGAAGGCGCCACAGGCGGTGACACCCCCTGGACCGGTAGCATGTAAGAAAGCAGGCAGGCAGGGGCTGGCCGAGGGCACACTAAAGTTGGTGGGGCAGTGTTCCCTTTGCCCTAATGGGACAGTCTCCACTGCCTGCAAGGTGTTCAGCACCGATAGAGCAACATCAACAAATGAGCAAAAGTGTTATTAATTTGAAGGACTTGGATTTTCCCAGCTCAGAGGTTGGAAAGGATTTGTAGGAAGTGTCTACGAACAGCTCTGACTCTCAGGCTATCATTAATGGGTCAGAAGCCATTCAAATCCGTTGATAAGCTGATATCAACGCCAAAGAGCAGCTGCAAATGCTTATTGAGATGTGTATGGTGTTGGCATTGAGTCCCTTGGGTATTTGTGCCTTGATGCGCGAATGCTGACATCTGTTACATATTAAACGTACCATAAATATGCCACGGTAAATATTGTCACTGCAGACCGTGACATTTTCTGGGGCAGGGATACATCGAGTAAGCTGACCGATTGGAACCTAGGCCTCAGCTGCACTGAGAGAGATAAAGTGGGAGGAGAAGCCCAGCAAAGTAGCCCAGGGAGATTCTGCAGATCACTAAAGCCTTGTTCTCCTTGAGGATGCACAGTTTACACCTCCCCATATTTATTTATTTATTTATATTATTTAAAATATTTCTATCCTGCCCTTCTATCCTATAACAGGGCACTCAGGGCAGCTTACAAAAATAAAATCAAACACGTACATAATAAAATTGTAAACAATAACATCACAGAGGCAAAAAGTCTTCCTTCAGAAAATGGAAGTCTTGTCCGAATGAAGAAAATAAAAAAGAACACAAACTCTGGCTAAAGAAATGCAAGAAGACAATAAGGGATGCTAAAAAAGAATTTGAGGAGCACATTGCTAAGAACATAAAAACCAACAACAAAAAATTCTATAAATACATTCAAAGCAGGAGACCATCTACGGAGACAATTGGACCCTTGGATGATAAGGGAGTCAAAGGTGTACTAAAGAACGATAAGGAGATTGCAGAGAAGCTGAATGAATTCTTTGCATCTGTCTTCACAGTGGAAGATATAGGGCAGATCCCTGAACCTGAACTAACATTTGCAGGAAGGGATTCTGAGGAACTGAGACAAATAGTGGTAACGAGAGAGGAAGTTCTAAGCTTAATGGACAATATAAAAACTGACAAATCACCGGGCCCGGATGGCATCCACCCGAGAGTTCTCAAAGAACTCAAAGGTGAAATTGCTGATCTGCTAACTAAAGTATGTAACTTGTCCCTCGGGTCCTCCTCTGTGCCTGAGGACTGGAAAGTGGCAAATGTAACGCCAATCTTCAAAAAGGGATCCAGAGGGGATCCCGGAAATTACAGGCCAGTTAGCTTAATTTCTGTCCCTGGGAAACTGGTAGAAAGTATTATTAAAGCTAGATTAACCAAGCACATAGAAGAACAAGCCTTGCTGAAGCAGAGCCAGCATGGCTTCTGCAAGGGAAAGTCCTGTCTCAGTAACCTATTAGAATTCTTTGAGAGTGTCAACAAGCATATAGATAGAAGTGATCCAGTGGACATAGTGTACTTAGACTTTCAAAAAGCGTTTGACAAGGTACCTCACCAAAGGCTTCTGAGGAAGCTTAGCAGTCATGGAATAAGAGGAGAGGTCCTCTTGTGGATAAGAAATTGGTTAAGAAGCAGAAAGCAGAGAGTAGGAATAAACGGACAGTTCTCCCAATGGAGGGCTGTAGAAAGTGGAGTCCCTCAAGGATCGGTATTGGGACCTGTACTTTTCAACTTGTTCATTAATGACCTAGAATTAGGAGTGAGCAGTGAAGTGGCCAAGTTTGCTGACGACACTAAATTGTTCAGGGTTGTTAAAACAAAAAGGGATTGCGAAGAGCTCCAAAAAGACCTCTCCAAACTGAGTGAATGGGCGGAAAAATGGCAAATGCAATTCAATATAAACAAGTGTAAAATTATGCATATTGGAGCAAAAAATCTGAATTTCACATATACGCTCATGGGGTCTGAACTGGCGGTGACTGACCAGGAGAGAGACCTCGGTGTTGTAGTGGACAGCACGATGAAAATGTCGACCCAGTGTGCGGCAGCTGTGAAAAAGGCAAATTCCATGCTAGCAATAATTAGGAAAGGTATTGAAAATAAAACAGCCGATATCATAATGCCGTTGTATAAATCTATGGTGCGGCCGCATTTGGAATACTGTGTACAGTTCTGGTCGCCTCATCTCAAAAAGGATATTATAGAGTTGGAAAAGGTTCAGAAGAGGGCAACCAGAATGATCAAGGGGATGGAGCGACTCCCTTACGAGGAAAGGTTGCAGCATTTGGGGCTTTTTAGTTTAGAGAAAAGGCGGGTCAGAGGAGACATGATAGAAGTGTATAAAATTATGCATGGCATTGAGAAAGTGGATAGAGAAAAGTTCTTCTCCCTCTCTCATAATACTAGAACTCATGGACATTCAAAGAAGCTGAATGTTGGAAGATTCAGGACAGACAAAAGGAAGTACTTCTTTACTCAGCACATAGTTAAACTATGGAATTTGCTCCCACAAGATGCAGTAATGGCCACCAGCTTGGATGGCTTTAAAAGAAGATTAGACAAATTCATGGAGGACAGGGCTATCAATGGCTACTAGCCATGATGGCTGTGCTGTGCCACCCTAGTCAGAGGCAGCATGCTTCTGAAAACCAGTTGCCGGAAGCCTCAGGAGGGGAGAGTGTTCTTGCACTCGGGTCCTGCTTGCGGGCTTCCCCCAGGCACCTGGTTGGCCACTGTGAGAACAGGATGCTGGACTAGATGGGCCACTGGCCTGATCCAGCAGGCTCTTCTTATGTTCTTATGTTCTTATCACAAAAACATTAAAATAAATTAAAATACATAAAATACAATTAAAATACATAAAATACTATATATATATATATACAATATATGTTAATACAATAAAAATCTCTGTTTGGTTAATCACAATTACGTTATATATATATTTTAGATGATTAACAGAATCATAGGGATCCAGAGCAAGCTTGAGTGAAGTTCTGTTTGTTGCTTTCAAAACTGTCTATCTATCTATCTGTCTATCTATCTATCTGTCTATCTGTCTATCTGTCTATCTGTCTATCTATCTATCTGTCTATCTATCTATCTATCTGTCTGTCTGTCTGTCTGTCTGTCTGTCTATTAGAATCATAGAATAGTAGAGTTGGAAGGGGCCTATAAGGTCATCAAGTCCAACCCCCTGCACAATGCAGGATATATATATCCTGTGTGTATACACACACACACACACACACACACACACACACACACACACACACACATACATATATACAGGGAGTGGTACTAAAGGGGACTACAAAGGTAAAATTTAACGTAGAAGGCATAAAATCAGTGTCAGGCTCTATCTTCAGTCCCTCCCAAAGGCTCTCTGGAACAAGATCGTTTTCAGAAGTCTCCGGAAAACCATCAGGGAGGGAGCAGAGTGGACTTCTTGGGGTAGGGTATTCCCAAGCTTGGGGGCCACAGCTGAAAAAGCTCTCTCCCGCATGCCTGTCAGTCTAACGTCTTTCACTCCAGGCACCCAGAGGAGACCAGAGGAAGATGATCTTAAATCCCGGGCAGGTACATATGGGTGTAAGCGGTCCCTCAGGTACATTGGTCCAAGGCTGTTTAGGGCTTTAAAGGTCAGAACCAGCAGTTTGAATTGGGCCCGGAAGCAAATTGGGAGCCAGAGGAGTCGATAAAGCACAGGGGTGATATGCTCCCCTCACAGATGAAAACCACACAGGGCTGGGAAGAGATCTTAGCAGCCCAGTGCTAGGCACTGGTGAACAATTGCTGGCCAACAGAATCCAAACAGAAAAGTCCGTCAGCTACAAGTCAGGAACTAAAAGTGCATGAGAAGTGATGGTTTCATGTGACAAAAGCATTGAGGCAAGCTGCATACCATGTAGCAAATCACATTTTTATCATTTAGAGGATATTGAACCCATTTTGTAGCTAAGGAACATGAAGGCACATCAATAAAGGACTTGCCCCAGATTATTGCACCTATAGCTATGGATGGGTGAGAAATTCAGTTCAGTTCACATTTAAAACCAAATCAATCAAATCCACACTTTCTGAAACTATATGAGAACTGACACACTATCCTTTGAAAGTCACGCATATCTGAATTTTGTGAAGCAGTTCTCCAGTCACAGAATGTTTTTTAGCATTGTATTAGGGGAAAGTGTGCATAAAAATTAATATATTAGTGAAAACAACCTCCAAAAATGCATTGTGTTAGGAGAAATTGCTTGCAAAAATATGCACATTAGTCACAACTGCAGACAAAAATGTGTTTAATTTGGAGAAATTTGCACTAAAATGTTCATGATTATTTTTTTAAAAAAAATCCAGACTGCTGCAGAAATGTGGAGAACTGAATTAAAGACTGAAAAAAATGAGGAACAGAGAAAACCTAAAGTGGCAGATCCTTCCATCCCCACCTATAGCTCAGAGTTCCATGACAATGGAGGGATGGTGATGGCAGCACGGAAGGGGCAAAACCACACACAGATTGCACATGGATTGCATGGCTATGGTCTGAAGGCACATGAGGCCAGCTCCCTGCTGAAGCTAAGCAGGGTCAGGTCTGGTCAGTGCCTGGATGGGAGACCGCCTGGGAACCATATGGAAGCCGCCTTAGGTTTCTATCATGAAAAGAAAGGCAGGGTATAAATGTAATAAATAAATGTAATAATAAATAAACCATAGAATTATACAGTTAAAGGAAGGGGGAGTTGTAGGCCATAGAGTCCAATCCCCTCCCCCACTTGAAGCAGGAAATCCAAAGCTAGAGGATCTGCAAGACTCTGCTTGAAGACCTCCAGGGAGAGTCCTCTTCCCAATTAATGGTCCCACCTACAAATGGATCATACTCCAAAGAACTTTCTCTTCATGTTCAACCAAAATCTAACCTTATGTTACTTAAGCCACTTAGATCTAGTCCTGTCCTCTAGGTCAACAGGAAGCACATTTTTTCCCTCTTCAACATGACTGCACTTCAGGGGTTTGAAGAGTGCTGTGTAACGTCTACTCTCAGTCATCTCTTTCCCAGGCGAAGCTGACCCACTTTTCCACACAAGATTATACATGCTGCTGTGTCCCGGGTTCAGCTAAAGCCAAAAATGCATTAAGCTGATTTGGGCTGTTCTGGGCTTGGACTGAACTGAAGGCCGGAGACAGCCCTGGATTGACCCAGGTCGGGTTGGGCCACCTGGAGTGATCCAGGGCTGTCAGGAGGGAGGGGCATTGAGTGGGAAGAAGGAAAGGCAGGCAGTTCAGAATGCCATATTTTAAAAGGACATTGACAAATGAGAGTGTGTTACTGGAAAGGACAACAAAGATAATGAAGGGTTTGGGGGGAAAAGCAGTCTTCTATGAAGAACTGTGGAAGTACGTCTAGCCTGGAGAAAAGATGATGAAGGAGAGACATGACAGCAACAGTCATCTTCAAATATCTGGATGGCTGTCATGCAGAAGGGGGAGGAATCATGCTTTCTGTTGCTCCAGAGGGCAGGGCTTGAACTAGTGGGTGGAAATGGCAAGGAAGCAGATTTCAGCTAAATGGAGAGAGTTGTTCAATAGTGGTACAGATTGCTTTGGGAAGTGGTGGGCTCTCCTTCAAAGGAAGTGCTGACGCAGAGGCTGGACTTCCATCTCTCAGAGATGCTGTGGTTGCAGATTCCTGCACTGAGCAGTTGGCTGGACTAGATGACCTCCCAGACACCTTCCAGCTCTAAAATTCTATGATATTTCCATGCCACAGGTCCTACCAGCTGAAGTTTCCACATCACAATGCTTCTGATTTTAAGCAACTGAAATATGTGAATTTAGATAGCTCAGGTGGATTCTTCATTCCACAGCCTGGTTTAAATAAGAGCCTTTTCCTTTTTATCAATCAATAGGCACTGGAGGCTCTCAGTTCCTTGGAAAGCCAAGCTAACTGATCTCCTTGTTGCTTCAAGCAAACAACCTTCTCCCGCTGGTTAGTCTTCATCTGAAATAATCATCATCTCTGTTTCGTGAGTCAGTTGCTGCAGAGACAATTATGAGGCCAGAACAAATGAGCAAACTGTGTTTACAGGTGATGAGTGAGCAAAAGTGGAAAGATCCATTAAAAACATGACGGATAATTTCTTTGCAATATATATATATAAAGATACATAAAAATAAAACAACTCCAGATGGTGGTAAGGCCAAAATGTTATGTCTTTTCAGGGGCAAAAGATGAGCTACAGTGATAAGAGGTTTGTAAATCTCAGGATTTGCCTTCTTGTGTATATCAGATTCCCCAAAAGCCAAGATTTCCTATATTTCTTTAAAAAAGGATACATTACTGGAAACGAATATCCACAACACTCAAAACCATTTGTGTATTTTTAAAAATAATAATTTTAATTGACATTTTGAATATTCAAGTCAACACAAACACAAAAGACAAAGAATAAAACAGGTAAGCAACAACTACAACAAAAGAAAACCTACCCACCCACCCCTTTGGGGAGTATAACATATCGAAAGAAAGGAGAGAACAGTAAGTCACTCAGAACCATTTCAGAAAACAAGTTTCTAGCCCTCATGTTGGTTGAATACATGAAGGCATTATCTGCCTTCGGTGGATGTCTAGGACATCAGGATTTTGTTAACACCTGTCTTTGCCAAGATTGTACAAGTTTCTTTTTTATTTTGAAGCCAATGTAAACAGAGGTGTAGTCACCCAGGGTATCAGGGGGGGTTAGACCCCTTACTTTTTTGGGAGCAGGTTCCCAGCTGGGTTCCTACGGCTCCAGCATCCTACAAGCCAATTGGCTTGAAAGGGGTGTGTATTAACTGAGCAGAGTCTTCTAACATGCTTCCTCGTCCTTTCCTGCTAATTGGAGCCAATCAGAGTGAAAAGAGGTGTGTCGGCCACTGAGAAGACTCTTTTCAGTAGCTAATACTCTCCCCGTTCATGCTTATTGACTCCTAGAGAGTAACAAGATTCTTAACCCAGCAGCAGAAAAAGGGGAGGCATGGCTATGACTATCATGAAGGGACCCTGCACTTCTGAATTTGCCTCTGCCCTACTGAATATAGACAGGCATATAAATGACTTCTTCTTCCTCTTCTTCTTCTTCACCCAGCACATAATTAATGTATGAAATTCATGGCCACAAGGTGTTGGGATGGCCACTGGCTTAGATGGCTTTAAAAGGAAGTTAGACCAATTGATAAAGAAGGAGCAGGAGGGAATCTATAAGGAATTCTTAGCCATAGAATGATGAGACCTCAGAGGCAATGTACCAGTGATTAAATACCAGCTGTCTGGAGGCAATGGCAGGAGAGTGGCTAGTGCTTTTGTGGGCTTCCTTGAGGCATCTGGTTGGTCACTGAATAAATACCAACTGCTGGGAAACATGGCAGGAGAAGGGCTCTTATATCCACGCACTGCTTGTGGCCTTCATGGAAGCACCTGATTGGTCACTGGGGGAAACAGGATGTTGGTTTAGATGTATATGTGGTATGACCCAGTAGGACTCTTCTCTAGTCAGGGAAAAACTGATGGCTAAATGGAAGGAGTTTCCTTCCACATCTTATTCACTAGTTACTTTGTTTTTTTTAAAAAACTTTCCTTGTAGGAAGTAGTTTGCATATTTAAATTATTTTACCTCAATGGCTGTTTGGTCTCCTTATCTATTCCAGCCCAGTGAGATTTGGTTCCCTGATTTCAGCAAGGGATGAGACTTGATGGCCTTACCACATGTTCCAATTTGCTAACATAGTCTCTGCTCCATACGCAATCCTCAGGGTTCACAACCCCGTTAGATACAGTTGAACCAGAAGAACAATTTCTCTCACAACTGATTCACAAGTACGTTTGACTCAATGACGCACTCGGCAACCCACAAGTGCTCTCAGCGTTCCTCCATCAAGAAGGGCTCAGTCTGAGGTGACATGGAAGCTCTGATGACTGTAAGGGCTGGCTCATAAATGGAAGTCATTACTTGATGTTATTGTCACGATTCACTCAGTGCTGTCAGGTGCGAACCTGGGTTGGCAGGCTCTGGAGGAAGATGAAGAGGCACATGAGGAGGTATGGGGAGGGAAGGCTGAGACAGCAGAGCCCAGTCAGATGCTAATGCTGGAACAGGAGTCCTAGCTGCTCCTTTCCTCCCTGAGGGAGAGCTCAGAGCAATGGCCTGGGGTGGTTGAACAGGAGGAGGAGGAGGCTGGTCTGGCGGTGTTACCCACAGCCAGGCAATGCCTTCGCTGGTTGGAATAGACACACCCGCCCTGACAGAGTGCACTCCTGCAGGCTAGACATTCTCACAAGGCTAATTCTCACAAGTACGGCATGCACCCTGCCTTGGCTATAAAGCTTGCTGGATAGGCGTGAAAACGTGTTGGGACATCACTGCTCTCGTACTGTTTGGTGCTTCATGCCCTGATCTTGGACGCTGGTCTCTTGGACTTGCTGCTAGCTCAGTTAACTCCTTTGTAGGAGCTCTGGGACTGAGTTAGCCCCTGCCCACTGCTGCACCTGCATCATACTCTGCTTTAATAAAGGTCTTCCTCTTGCTCACAAGGAAGCTCCTCTACTGCAATGTCTTGGGTGGGAGCTAGAACAGTTGCCTTTCACTGAATGATCTGTGAAGGTGTGCATTATACAGTATGGATAGGGACTGTTAGAGGAGGCATGGAGGCATTCAAGAGGCAGCTGGACAACCACCTGTCAGGTAGGCTTTAATGTGGATTCCTCCATTGAGCAGGGGGTTGGACTCAATGGCCTTATAGGCCACTTCAAACTCTACAATTCTGTGATTCTATGATGCTGGACTACAGCTCCCATCATCCCTGACCATTGGATGTTGTATTCCAACAAAGCCTGAGGAGCCACAGGTTCCCCAACCGCTTATGCAGGATTTACCCAGCAGCTGTGGCAGTAGAGAGGAGTTATTTCTTCTTTGCCACTTGGAGGATGTTATGGAAGGTGTAGCAATGCACCAGACTGTGCATCCTGAACATCAGCCAGGACTCTTACACAGAGGAAGAGTCAGCTGCATCAGGCGGACCAGCAACACAAGCCATAGATGTTCCGCACCCACACCCAGGACCCAACCCTGAGACGGAGCTTGTCAGTCAGGCAGTACTCCTTGTGACAGAGACCCCCTAAACTAGGACACCCAGAAGGATTGCCCCATGAACCATATTAACCCGAGGGACCGGCGCCTTTTCCACAGGGCTCTCAGACTCCCTAGCACCTGCTCTCCAGCACTGGCAAAAATCAAGGAATGGAACTGATGGAGAGGTGATGCAGTGTCAGGGAACTGCCCCTTTAATGCTCTCCACTTTTCAGGAATGAGATGAAGTCTCGGAGTAGCAGTCTGACCCAAGTGAGATAAAAGGCTAACCTCCAGATTGCATGAGAGCCAGTTGTCTGGTTGGAGCTATCCAAGGTTCTGAAATTCCAGCCTCACACCTTCATGTGCCTTCCCATGCCCTTGAGCTCCCACTAGTGGCCAGGACTGGACACTGTGTTGCAGGCATGTAAGACAAAGGCTGTGAACACTCTAGTCACCTACAGGAAAGCATTTCCATTGGCCACACCTGGAGAGGGAACAGGTTGATCTACCCATCAGTTGCAAAATCTCTTTGAAGCATTTTTTTTTTAAATGCACTCGGGCTGATCCCACCAGGTTTTACAGTGAAAAGGGGTGGGGTTTGACTAGCATCATGTGCCCGTTTTCAGAAAAGAGCAGTGGAAATGGCAGAATAGTAAGTGTGTCTCTACCCTAAGTTGTCTTCTCTTGCCCCAAACCTCATATATGAGTGGAAGAGAAACCACTACATAGTTTGGTCACTTCTTGTAAATTTTGCTATATCTGAGCCATTCCCATAGCATTTCTTTTTCAAGCATCAAAGTTGCTAGTAACTCCACAGCTTAAGCATGCGTAAGCAAATACGGTTGGAGGCTGACTTTTTCTTTTCACCTGAGTGAATTCCCCAAAGATTAAGCCATCAAACCTTCAGATCATTATTATTTACAATCAGGGAACAAACATTTGCACAATCGGAAGCAGTGGTGTTGGTTGACATGCAGAAATTGTTTTCTTGATTTTGTCTTCTCTAGCATCAAAAAAGGTGATTGGGGCCATCGTGTTCTCTAGTCTGTCCACAACGTGGATGAAAGGCCTTCTGGTTAACATGAAGGAGCCACAAAACCTTTGATTCAGTCATTGAAAGGTGTCATGACTAATCCTGAGATGGCTGTCTCCTATGGGGCAAGGTGTCAGCACTACGCTGATGATACCTGGCTCCATTTCTCTGTAACATCTAAATCGGGACAGGCTGCGCAAGCCCTGGACAAATGCTTGGCCTCGGTGGTGGGCTGGATGAGGGCCAATAAACTGAGTCTGAATCCTAGCAAGATGGAGGCGCTGTGGGTTGGTGGTTCCCAAGTTCAAATAATTAGTCAATTGCCTGCTTTGGATGGGATCATACTTCCTCTGAAAGAGCAGGTCCATAGTCTGGGGGTGCTCCTGGATTAATCTTTGCCACTGACCTCAGTGTCTAGCTTTGGCCAGTAGGACAGCTGCAGCTGTTTCTGAACTGGGATAGCCTGACCACTGTTGTCCATGCACTGGGGCTGCCCTTCAGGTTGGTCTGGAAGCTACAGCTGGTAGAAAATGCAGTGGCACAACTATTCACTGGGGCAGGGTATCTCTAACATTTTTATGTTCACCGCCCAGAGAGCTATTGCTAGTCGGGCGGTATATAAATTTAATAAATAAATAAATAATAATAAATAACATGTTATTCCACTGCTGAAAGAATTGCACTGGCTGCCCATTAGCTACCGGGTCAAGTTCAACGTTCTAGTTTTGGTGTAGAAAGCCCTATGAAACTTGGGACCAGGATACCTGAAAAATAATTTTGTCCCTTACATACCCAGTGAATCACTGTGCTCTTCATTTTATCGGGAAGTCTTATCAGGAGGTCTGTTCCATACAACATAGGAAGTGGACCTTTAGTGTAGTGACACCAACCCTTTGGAATTCCCTCCCCTTAAATATTAGTCAGGCGCCATCTCTGTTACTTTTCGGCGCATATTGAAGGCTTTCCTCTTTCAACAAGCCTTTTAAGTAGAGACCTTATCCCAGCCTGCATCTGTGCTGGAACTGCTTTTTAAGATTTTAAAAGTTGTTTTCTAAAATTGTTTTTAAGTTGTTTTATTTTAATATGTTTTAAATTCTTTTGTTTTTAAGATTTTTAAAATGACTTTAGTGTTTTTGTTTGCCACCCTGGGCTCCTTCTTGGAAGAAGGGCAGGATATAAATTTAATAGATAGATTAATTAGATAGACAGATTAGAGAGAGGGAGAGAAAACTGAGAAATTTAGGCTTAATTTTCTGCACTGGAGTGGCAAAAAGGAGGACTGTTTTTAAATATGTTTTGTTTTAATATATTTTAAAGTCTGTTTTCATGATGTTTTAAAGTAAGAACATAAGAACATAAGAAGAGCCTGCTGGATCAGGCCAGTGGCCCATCTAGTCCAGCATCCTGTTCTCACAGTGGCCAACCAGGTGCCTGGGGGAAGCCTGCAAGCAGGACCCGAGTGCAAGAACACTCTCCCCTCCTGAGGCTTCTGGCAACTGGTTTTCAGAAGCATGCTGCCTCTGACAAAGTGTTTTAAGTGCTTTTGTTTGCCGACCTGGACTTCTACTGGGAGGAAGGGTGGGATATAAATCAAATAATAATCAATCGATACTCACCATCTTGGCTATGTTCCCCCTATAGTTGGTGGCCATCACTGCCTATTGTAGGAGCAAATTCCATAGTTTCACTATGCACTGTGTGAAGAGGTACTTTCTTTTGTCTGTCCTGAATCTTCCAGCATTCAGCGTCAATTGAGGTCCACAAGTTCTATATTATGAGAGAGGGAGAAAAACTTCTCTCTGTCCACTTTCTCCATACAATGCTTAATCCTATCATCTCGATTTATAGGGAGCCAACCCACATTCAAAACATAAGAACGTAACAAAAGACTGGGTCAGGCCAATGACCCACCTAGTCCAGCATCCTGTTCTCACAGTCACCAACCAGATGCCCATGGAAAGCTCCGCAGGACCAAACCCAAGAGCTCTTTCCTTTCCAGATACTTATATTCGAAAGCATATTGCCTCCAACAATGGAGACAGAGGGTAGCCATCATGGTTAGTGTGGCCACCGATAGCCTTCTTCTCCATAAATTTGTCTAATCCTCTTTTAAAGCCATCACTGCCTCTTCTGGGAGCGAATTCCAAGGTTTAACCATGTGCTGCATAAAGAAGTACTTTCCTTTGTCTGTCTTGAATCTCCCACATTCAGCTTCATTGGGTATCCACTAGGGTTGCCAGGTTCAAGGCCTGAGACTGATCCTGTATCTTTAGGAGAAGAGAAGGTCAGCCAAGTGCAGGTGTTCTTGCAACCCTATAATGGGAAAAACCACAAGGTGGAATTCTCCCCCCTGCACAACTTTTAAAGATACAGAAGACCGCTTGGAGGCTGGGCCTGGCAACCAAGAGGTCTTCTGTATCTTTAAACGTTGTGCAGACGGAAGGGAGAATTCCACCTTGTGGTTTTTCCCATTACAGTGTTGCAAGAACACCTGCACTTGGCTGCCTTTCTCGTCTCCTAAATAGGATCTGTCTCAGCCCCTGAACCTGGCAACCCTAGTATCCACACATTCTAGTGTTATGGAAGTTTTTCTCCCTATCCACTTTCTCCATGCCATGCATAATTTTATACACTTTTATCATATCACCTCTTACTCGCCTTTTCTCTAAACTAAAAAGCCCCAAATGCTGCATTGAGCCTTCAGGGGCTTTCTGATCAAAGGAGGGATGGGGGATGAATTCAATTCAGTCAGAATTTTAATGTGAACCTACCAATCCACACTTTCCGAAACAATACTAAACCAAAACACAGCTATCCTTTGAAATTCACGCTGAATTTTGCTGTGCAGTTCTCCAACCAAATAATATGTACAGTAATGTGTATATAAGGGGAAAGTGTACATATTAATGAAAATAACATCAAGAATGGATTATATTAGGGGACATTGCTTGCAATAATGTGTATACTATGCAAAATTGTGTGTACACTAAAATGCTATTGAGTTGCAAAACAATGCAGAAATGTAGCACATGGAACTTAAGATTGGAAAAAAGAGAAAGTGACAGATTTGCCCACCCCTAGCTGAAAGAAAATCTCTTAAAAATTTCCTGCTTGTGCCCATTGTTCACCCATGTAATTCCAGCTGTTGGATTTAATTCACAAAGTTTGGAATAGTTTAGAAGGCCTTTCTCTGACATCATACAGTATATTCTCACCATAGTTCTTTACAGCTTCATGTCTTCATCAGACAAACCACTCAAAGAGCTTGTTTTCCCTACTACTATGTCTGAGCTAGATTTGAAAAGCGAGTTGCTTCCAGCTAGAATTTGTTGCTACATCAAACTGTTTTGAAGAAGCAAATCACACTGCGAGTGTTGCTTAGAAACTGGAAGTGCCTTAGTAACACCTGAGATTGCCTCATTATTTTCTTTCCCAACATGCAAACTTGGATGCTTCCATGGGTTGGCCGAACTTTTTCAGGGATATATTTTGCTGAGTATAGTTCAAGGCCATGAGGTAACAACATTGTGTGAGGTAGGGTGGAGAACCACAGGCCGCTGTTGCCTCTGAGCCTGCCCACTATTGATATGTGGCCCTCAGAAGGTTGCCTATAAAAGAATGTGGCCCTCAGGCTGAATAAAGATTCCCTACACTTGCTGTAAGGCACTGCCTGGCAGGTGTGGAATCAGCTGCTGAAGAGCAGGAGTTAGAAAGTAACATGCATGTGGGCAAGGGTTGCCAGGTTGTACAGGGGGAAGGGAGAATTCCACCTTGTGGTTTTTCCCATTACAGAGTTGCAAGAACACCTGCACTTGGCTGACTTTCTCTTCTCCTAAAGATACAGGATCAGTCTCAGGCCCTGAACCTGGCAACCCTAAGTGTGCGCTGAAGTCACAATGAAGAAGACAACAGATCTTGGCATCTGTATCAACCAATGGCAATGGAGAAGAACCTTAGCTCATTGGTAGAGCATATGCGTTGCATGAGAATGTCCCAAGTTCTGTTGCTGGCATCTCTAGGTAGGATTCAGAATGTCTTCTGCCTGAAATCCTGAAGGGCTGCTGCTAGCCATTATAGATCAGAGGTGGGGAGCCTATGGCCCTCCAGATGTTACTGGACTACAACTGCCTTCATTCCTGATCACTGGCTGTGCTCACTGAGGTTGATGGGAGTTGGAGTATGGCAACGTCTGGAAGTCCACAGGTTCCCCAACCCTGTTGTAAATAATGCTAAACTAGATGGTCCAATAGTCTTAGTTATTATTAGTAGTATTAATATTATTAATTGAATTTATGTCCTGCCCTTCCTTCAAAAGGAGCCCAGGATGGCAAACACATCAACAAAACAATTTAACACCCATCCAAAAATTCTATAAACAGTTACAGTTAAAAACATTCTTTCATTCAGGGATCTCTGGGTTGCCAGGAATAGTCTTCAGCCATCAAATGTCTGGATAAACAGGAATGTTTTCAAATTCTTCCTAAATCAGTAATGATGGAGACACACACCTCACAGGGGAGGGCATTCCGCAAACAGGGATCCACCACTGAAAAGGCCCTGTCAAGGGTTACCATCAACTGGGCAGTCCCCTGTTGCATCCCCCTCCTCCTCTGGACCTGAGGTTTCCTGCTGCTGGATTTGGTGGAACACCGTTAGATGTTCCATCTTAGTTTGGGTTATCATGGGTGGTTCCACCCATTTCTCACTCAATAAGAGTCTGGGGAAGACCACACATAATCAGATCGAGGGCTTCAGGCCATCTGTTTCTACAATGTTCCTTCCCTTGAGGTCCCTTGGGTGTCTGGCCTGAGGAGGAACTTTAAATTTCTTTTTCCTCAACACCTCAACATGGGGGCACAGAGACTATTTGAGGAATTTCACCGCTGTGTTGGGATTATTTTGACCTTTCTAGAAAGTCTTGGGGTATTTCCAACTCTGAGCTGAAAGTAGATAACCTTTGGCTTTGGAACCGGAGACGGGGAGACAAACATTGTCCCCAAATTCTCCTGGACCCCATTCCCCCATCCCTGCCACCATCACTACTGCCTTTTGCTCCCAGAGCTGGCACTCTTTCAAGCAGCTGGTGGCTGCCGTTCGCTCCTCCCCTCCTGATATCCAACACTACATGCTGCTGCAATTTTGTTCTGAGGGGGCATCTGCATAAAAATCAACAGAGAGCATTGCTGTAGTCCCAGGGTTGGAAACTCACGCCCAGGGGCCTCTGTCTGGCCCTCAAGACTCTCCCTACATCTTCCTCCTCTTCATAGGCCACACCTCGCCTTGGACTTGCTTCCCAACCTGGTTGGGTGGTTTTGCATAGCTGGAGTGCATCCTTAAACTCTGATAATAGCTTTTGTTTGCCTGGTTGGAGGATACAGAGGGGCGTGTGAGTGTCTGTAGAAACCAGTGTACTGTGCACAGGTAAAATTTACATTTGTTTTCCCTCCCACTCTTGCCACTGGCTCTGCCCACCAATTGTATGTGGCCCCCAGAAGGTTGCCTAGGAGGGAATGCGGTCCTCAGGCTGAAAGAGATTCCTCACCTCTGCTGTAGCTGACAAGTTCCATCGTCTTTCACCCCTCTACTCCAAAACAATAATTAAAATAGACCCTCCAACTTTGCCACCTACCAGTCAGGTGGCAAAATTAGAGAGGAGGATTTGAATTCAGTTACAGGTATTGCATTGCCACATCTCCAGATTCACTCCAAATTTGGAGTGGAGCAGCCGGTCGTAAACCTCGCCTTTTCTGGAGAATCTCAGCACATTCTCAGCAATGTGTTCTCTTTGTCTGTGCCTCTTTCCCATTAAAAACAAACAGCCAGGCAATGTTTAATTTTCTCCACTGAGCCCCGAGGCAATTTCCTGGCCTTCAAAAGCAAAATACCTCGACGGACTAATTTTGATTACCACTGAGAAGTGTCAGGATGTTAATAGCAATCCTCTCACCTGGAAATTAGCAGAAAGGCAGGAAAGTGAGAAAAAGAGAATTTATAAGAAAACACATCTACAGCCACTTTTCATCTGAGATAAACCTACCACCCGGCTTCCCAAATGTGAATCAGTTAAAACTCTCAAAACACCTTTGAGGTTGGTAAATAAGATGGCTTCTATTTTAGAATAGGGTTGATTAAAAAACCTGGGTGTTCTCTGCATTTCTCTCTGAAGTAAAATACTGTCACCTAAGCAGCCAAACATAGGGCTAAGAATAATTATGCAAATTAAGATAATTGTATAATATAATGCATTTGCATAATCTTCATCAGATTGCTGTGTGTTGGGGAGGTGGAAGGGCAAGGGGAAAGGGTGTCAAAAGGGTAGAACGTTAGGACTTCATATTTGAAAGTAAGACCTGATGAAATCAGTGGGATTTTACATTAGAAGTAGTTGAGAGTCTCTGTTGTTGTTGTTGTTATGTGCCTTCAAGTCAATTACGACTTATGGCAACCCTATGAATCAGTGACCTCCAAGAGCATCTGTCCTTTGTTCTTCCCCAGTAGTTTGGTGAGTGCCTTCTGTCCTGGGGGTCTCATCTTCCAGCACTATCTCGTGTTGCATTTTGGATACAGCAGGGCCCCGCTTTGCGGTGGCCCACTAATACGGCGGCTTTCAATTAGAGTAAGGCCCCACTCATACGGCACTTGTTCCACTTTTACGGCATTTTTCATGCATCAGGCGCCATTCTATTGAATGAGTTCTGCTTTTTCGCGGGTTTCGCTTTTAGGCAGGGGTTTTGAACATAACCCACCGTATAAGTGGGGCCCTACTGTACTCTGTTCATAGGGTTTCTGTGGTAAGAGGTATTCAGCGGTGCCACAATCAAATATCCGAATGAGGGCATAGGAAAGTAAGATGAGCCTGCTGGATCAGGCCAGTGGCCCATCTAGTTTTCACAGTGGCCATCTAGATGCCCATGGGAAGCCCACAAGCACAACCTAAGCACAAGAACATTCTCCCCTCCTGTGGTTTTCAGCAACTGGTATTCGGAGTCATATTGCCTCCACCACTGGAGGCAGAACATAGCCATCATGACTAGTAGCCAATGATAGCCACATCCTCCATGAATTTATCTAATCTATCATCATCACAATCATCATCATTGATTACCCACCCTTCACCCAAAGGTGCCAGGACGGTTTACAACAATTTAAAAATAGAATTCATTTTTTTTAAAGAAGTCCAAGTTGGTGGCCATCACTGCCTCTTGTGGGAGTGAATTCCATGGTTTAACTATGTGCTGCGCGAAGGAGGACTTTATTTTCTCTGCCTTCTCTTCCAACATTCAGCTTCATTGGATGGCCCGGAGTTCTAGTGGTCTAAGAGAGGGAGCACAATTTCTCTCTGTCCACCAAATGGGACATTCACTGCATACAGTGGTTATCTCTGACTCAGTTCTACTCAGAGGAGACCCACTGAAATTAATGATCCTAAGTTAGTCATGCCCATTCATTCTCATGGGCCTACTCTGAATACTACTAGAGCTGGATGCAACTAATAGCATGCAGCTGCATAACTAGTTTTTTTTTATTTAGTCACAGTCATGGGGGGAATCCTTACTGGGAATGCAGCATGTGGTGAGTTTCTCCACCCTCCTCAAATGATTGGAACAGCATGGTCCCCCCCCCCATAACTGCATCACTCAGAGCCTTAGGGGGGGAAAGAGTGGGGAAAGGAGAAAAAAAGTGGAGACAGAAGATATTCCACACCTCTTTCAATAGATCTAAAAGAGAGATAGGGAAAGTGGAAGAGGATCTCCCATCATGAAATCAGAGGGGATTTTGTAAGCCATCCAGGCTAACCCCTGCTCAGTGCAAGAAATCCCGCAATGGAGAATAACAGTGGTGGGAAACCTGTGATCCTCTTGTCCAAGTTGGGTCAAACTCCCATCAGCCCTAGCCAGCATGGGCAATGGTCAGGGATCATGGAAGCTATAGTCCAGCAACATCTGGAGGAGCAAAGTTTCCTTACCACTGGAGTATAAGAAAGGTCCTGCTGAATCAGGCCAAAAGGGGCCCACCTAGTCCAGCATGCTGTCCTCACAGTGGCCAACCAGATGCCCATTATAGGAAGCCCACAAGCAGGACCTGAGCTCCACAGCACTCCCACCGCCTTTGATTCCCAGCAACCGGGATTCAGAGACATGCTGCCTCTGGCACTGGAGATAGTCCATCCGCATCAGAGGCTGGACAGTAATAAGGAGCAAAGCATGATGGAAACTAACATTTGCACTAGCGATGCAGCAAAACTATCAATGGAAGAAAATGACCCCAAGCCAGTTTTGCAAGGTGTTAAAAATTTTGGGGGTGAGGAGAAAGTAGACTTCCTGAAACCTTTCTTCAGTAGGGATTAGAGGGCAGGGCAGGGAAACCCATAACCATCAAACCTCTTTTTCAACAAAGATTGGAGTCTCTCTCTCTCTCTCTGTCTCTCTGTCTCTCTCTCATCCTTTGAACCTGGCAAGCTCTGTGGAACTGCAGTGTTAGGCCGTGTTTCATTTGGGCACTATCTTCTTGGCATTATTAATTTATTTATATGCCACAGAGTGCCAAAGTAGGCTTGTAGGCTATTTACAGAAAATGAAAACCAATTACACAATATGATGAAATGACACCATCTTTCAAAACACACCATAATTAAACTCCACAAACAGCCCCATTATGACACGTAAACATAGAAAGGCCCCTCATTAAAATATGCAATAAAACAATCCCATTAAAACACAGTGATTGAGGGCTGAAACACACTCCCTGCTCTGCCGGTTACAGTGCATCTCCATCTCTCTCTTCTGAAAATGCGGGCACATGATGCTAGTCAGATCCTGTCCCTTTTTACTTTTTACTGTAAAATCTGGTGGGATCTGCTCGAGTGTGTCATTTTTTAAAAAAAAAAATAATTCAGCTTCAAAGAGATTTCGCAACTGATCAGCAGATTAACCTGTTTCCTCTCCAGGTATGCCCACTTGAAATGTATTGCTGTAGGCAAATAGTATTCTCACAGCCTATAACAGGAGACTCAAGTCAAGCAGCCTCCCTGCCCCAACCTTCATTAACAGGGCCAGATGAGCAAGGTTAAAAGGAGGCAAAAGGCAGAACAGACAGACAGCCAAAAGCCAATAATGTAAGGGGCCTAAAAAAGAACATTTTCCTCCCAAGGGACTCAGTTTCTGTTTTCTGACAAAGCCTGAGCTTAAAAGCTACCTGTCCATTAGGGCAACACTGAAATGTTGGGTAATGAAGATATACAGGCTTCATCCAAATGGTGCTGTGGTGCATGGTGCCTTCAGGGTAATTGAATTTGCCTCTTATCTGAAGTTCTCCAAGCCAGAGAGTGATGTGTCCTTGCTGCTTTGTGCTCTTGACAAAGCGTTGCAAACTCGAGATCAAAACTCAAATGTATTTTGAGATTCTTAAGAGCAGTGGCTCCCAAACTGTTTTTCCCCAGGCATCACTTGGAAATTGCTCAGGGTCTTGGCAGGACACCTAGTTTCCCCCCCCTCTCTGTTTTAGCAATTGTAATTCCATAGAAATGGATCAAAACAGGAGCCTTCTGCATCCAAAGCACATGGTTCACTAATGAACTATAATCCACTCAGAAAGACCACAGTGACCAGATACAAAAGTAGAAAGGTCTCCCATTCCTTTCTTGTGTAGAAGAGAGATTTGTTTCAATCTCTCAGGATACTTTTTTTGTTTAAAATCAACTGGATGGCATTATTTATTTATTTATTTATTTATTTCATTAAACTTATAGACCGCCCCATAGCCGAAGCTCTCTGGGCGGTTCACAAGACAAGAAACATCAAAAATACAGTAAACGTATAGCAATATAAAAACACATTAAAAGTTTAAAATGTTAAAAAAAAATTAAAACAATATCAGCGCATACTAAACATGTTGAAAAGCCTAGGTGAAGAGAAGAGTTTTAACCTGGTGCCGGAAAGATAGTAACGATGGTGCCAGGCATATCTCCTCTGGGAGATCGTTCCACAGTTCGGGGGCCACCACAGAAAAAGCCCTTTTCCGCGATGCCACCCTCTGAGCTTCCCTATGAGTAGGAACTCGGAGGAGGGTCTTTGATGATGAGCATAGTGTATGGGCAGGTTCATAACGGGGGAGGCGTTCCAACAGGTATTGTGGTCCTGTGCCGTATAGGGCTTTGTAGGTCAAGACCAGCACTTTGAACTGGGCCCGGAAACAGATGTCATCTCACTTCACTTTAAGCTCAGTGTTGCCCTTGCAGAATTCAGCAGAGAGAAGGATGGAGAGAAAACTAGAATTAGTTGGCTCTGCCTGCCATTGGTGCTGGTGCCACCTACTGTTGGCCTCCCATTTTGCACCCTACCAGTTCCAATGGGACCAGCCACCACTGAGTGAAAGGATTCATGTCATGAAACCTTTCCGATCCCACAGGCTTGTTTTTCTTTTTTCTGAGAAGCATGTTATAATCTAGTTATAAATTAGCTGGCACTGAACACTGGCACTTGCTGTTTTTGTTTGTTTCTGGAAAACTACCATCTGAAAAAATTAGCAATTACAGCAACTGTTGAATCGACAAGACCTGCGGCTTCAGCAAAAGGACCAGACATCATTGTGCCTGATGGTGATTTAGTTCTGTTCCTAAGGTTCTTAAACGCATTATTGTAAATCATTAGGGTCTACTACTCAAATCGGGATTAGTCTGAATTAATGGACTGATAGAGCCATTTCTTTTTAAAGATCAACAATGAACTAGAGTTTAAGAAGCTTTTTTTAAAAAAAAATAATCTGAGCCCATACATATCATGGTCTTGGAACCATGGTCTGATCCTGCAAACAAGAGCCATATCGATTGAGCAATTTTACTTCTAAGAGTACTAGCCCAAGGTCCTCCGTTCAGCCAAATCTTACATTTGCTGCTTATTGATAACTCTTTTCTGCTGGTGAAGTTTTGCTGTTTTGCAGGGGGTTATTGCAATGGCTGTATTATAACAAATTCTTTTTGTTGTTATGCTATGCCTTTGGCTCTTAATTTATCGCAAGTGACTTGGGGACTCTTTTGAAGGGAGTGACAAATAAGTCAAATAAAATAATTAGGTTAATAATACATTGGAACAGACACTTGCAAAGAAGCACACAAGGCAGACTTAGGCAAGGCACTGTTCTCACAGCCTCACACTCTGATCTGTACTATGGGGAGAATAATATGGCCCTACCCTGCAGGGTTGTTGTAAAGTACCCTGAAATGATGTCTATATAACATGCTTTGAGTGTATGACACAAATGCTGTGTTATGGCTGTCAGACATAATAGCCTTACTGAGCCCTTCAGGGGACACAATGTGGTCTGAAGCTCTGGAACATAGAAACTTAGGCAGTTGCCTTATACCATTCAGACCATTGGTCCATCTGGCTCAATATTGTCTGACGCTGACTGTCAGCGACTCTCCATGGCTTCAGGCAGGGTTCTCTCCCAACCCTATCAGGAGATGCAAGGGACTGAACCTAAGACCTTCTGCATGCAAGGCAGATCCTCTACTACTGGGCTATGGCCCTTCCCTGCTGCTACACAAATCTGTGTATTATTCTCGGAGGAAGGAAGCCATGCCCTTAGTAAGTCAAACAGGCTGACCTGGCAATGGCTGTTTATTTATTGATTGATTTATATCCCACCCTTCCTCCCAGCAGGAGCCCAGGGTGGCAAACCGAAGCACTAAACACATTAAAACATCATAAAAACAGACTTTAAAACAGATTTTTTTTATAGTAAAATGAAACGTCTTTAAAAACATTTTAAAAAGCTTTAAAAACATCTTTAAAAAAAGTTTAAAAACATATTAAAAAGCAATTCCAGCACAGACACAGACTGGGATAAGGTCTCTACTTAAAAGGCTTGTTGAAAGAGGAAAGTACTGAAGTGGGCACTGAAAAGATAACAGAGACGCTGCCTGTGTGATACACTTTAAAACATCATAAAGATAGACCTTAAAATAAATTAAAAGAAGACAACTTTAAAAACATTTTTAAAGACTCTTTAAAAAGGGGTTAAAAAAACATGGTTTAAAAAAGAAAAGGGTTTTTTTAAAAAAAAACACTGTTGTTATACGTTGCATCTTAAGACTCTCTCCTCCCCACCTTCCATTCAAAAAAGGGGGAATCTGCAATTTGCAACCAAGAAGAAAGGATACAAAACAGATAGTGGATCACAGGGATACTTCAGCTGGCAGGATAGGTGAGAGTATTTGAGGAAAGGAAGCACTAACTTCCTATGCGTAACTCAAAGTACTAGTATTGAACAGGAGAGTCTTGACAGCTTGGGACCTGAGTATCTAAAGTAGAGGTGGCAAGCTTGTGGCCGTCCAAATGTTGATGGGCTTCAGCTCCCATCAGCCCCAGCCAGCATGGCCAATGGTCAGGGATGATGGGAGCTGTAGTCCAGCAAAGCTCTGGAGAGGGCACAGATCCCCCTGTACTTTGCAAAATTGTTGTACATTCATTATGCTTCTATCGGTTGTTTCTTTAAAAGGGTTGAAAGCTGCCTTGTTTTTTTAAAAAAGTTTTTTTAAAAGGAAGGATATATACAAACAAAACGATCAATAAGCCCGTGAACAAGCATTTGCATGGGGCAAATAGGAGAGGGAAGTTGGCAACTCAGGTCTGGAGGCGGAAAACTAAGGCTGCATTCAGACATGGGGTTCATTGCATTAGTTTGACTGAGTATAATAGTTGTGCTTCCGTCCTGATTTCTAACATTCCTATTCACACTGCAATACTTCTTGTCTTATGGAACTGCAGTTTTTTGACCAATATACCTCCATGTCACACTAAATGTGCACTAAATGTGTGTGACATGGCAGTATATTGGTCAAAAAACTGCAATTCCGTAAGACAACAGGTATTGCAGTGTGAATAGGAATGTTAGAAATCAGGACGGAAGCACAACTATTATAATTTCATCACTTTACTCCTGCAGATCTGGGTTAATGTGGTTGCAGACAGATTTTTTTTTTCTGGAAGCAATTAACCTGGAAATGAGTGCTAAACTTCTATTATATTCTCATCATGTGAAAGATCAAATAAAATGCAGAAATAATCAGGTAAGGAAATGTTGGAGAAATGGAATAAGACTGTTGTCTGAATGCAGCTCAGATATTGAGGGTGGGAAAAGTGCTGGTGATGGATATGGTTGAAGTGTGGAAAGGTGGCACCTTAGGGTTGGATGGTAAAGGCTATGTGGTGTGTGTGGTGTGAGAGCAACATGAGTGTCATGAGTGGTTAGAGTGTCAGATTAGATCCTGAGAGACCTGGGTTCAAATCCCCACTTGGCCATGAAGCTCACTGGGTGACCTGGGGCCAGTCACTGTCTGTAAGCCAAACCTACCTCACAGGCTTGTTGTGGGGATAGACTGGAGAAGGGCATAAACCCTATCTACTACCTTGAGTTCGGTTGGAGGAAAATTGGGATATATAGTAAATAAATGAATTATTGTAAATTAGTTAAGTGCATTGTTTTTCTTTTATTGGCTCATCTCCCATCAAAACCATTGTTTGTTTTTCAATTGAGAGTGATGGGAAATGATGTCTCGGGGCAGTTGCTAGGTGTGGAATGCGGCTATCCAAGCCATTTGTGTTTGAGATCCCTGGGCTGAATTTATGTGTCTTGCAACCACATAAGATGCCATGTCAAAGCATAAAGCAGGAAACTGCACCTCAGTGGAACACTAATGGCTATTACAGCTAAAAGGCAATTAATCTCAATCAATCAGGCTTTTACTGCATGTTCCTAAGGGGATCACAAAAACAAGACGACAATGATAATACGAATTTGCTGCCAGGTTTTTGGTATTTTAAACAAGGAAAGGAATAAAATACTGCATTGCCACATTTTTAGCAAGTATACACCCAATATTTCTCAATGTCAGTGTGGAGAAATATTCTCCCCAAAATATATAGATTGTGTGAACAATTCTCTTTTTTTCCTGAGCATGTTACATGCTTTTGTTTCTTCTGAATGCTGCCACTTCATCACCAGGGCTGCTTTCACACATGGGGCTGATTGCGTTAGTTTAACGGATTAAAAAGGTGGCACTTCTGTCCCGATTTCTAAAATCCCTTTCACACTGCAGTACCTGTTGTGTTAAGGAACAGCAGCTTTTTCAGCTGATATACCGGCATTTCACACAACCGTCTTTCACACGGCTGCAATGAATGTCCTGTTTTTGTCTCTTACCCATTATACACATGCACACAGTTCCCCACTGTGCAGGAGGTCTAAGATCTCGTCCCGTCACCATGCAAGCCCTCTCCCTTTAGGATCTGACTTTTAAAATTATTTTAGTTGTATCGACACAGGGGTTTGTGTGGGAAATGCTGCTGCCACCTGCACCTATGCCGGAATACCAGTACAGTTTTTGTTAGGCACAAACAAAGAAAGATGTGCACCTAAAGGGTGGGAATGCAAGTGCATGCTGGGATCCCTGTCACGTGAGCAGCTGCAGCTAGCGCAAAACATCTGCAATCTCCCGGGTTCCCAGACTTGTAAACAAATCATTTCCGGTATTATTTATCATGACAATTTGCACTAAACTTGCACTATATTCCACTAGAATTCCAGAACTAGCTTGTACGTCGTGTGAAAGATCAAATATAATGTGCAAATTACCAGGTAAGAAATAATCAGATTGATGGAATAAACTGCACTGTGAAAGCAGCCCAGTTTTTTATTTTTTCACTTTCTTCCTCCTTTCTATATTACTCACATCAGTGCCCAAGACAGTCAGGGATCATGCAGTGAATGGGATGATGTCATTATACAACATAGCCAATCCGATCTGGCTATATAATGATGGACATGAGGTAAACTCAGACTATGCTACTTAACTAGGGGTAGACCTCACTGACTTCAGGGAGACATACTTGTTCAGGATTGCACTTATTTATTTATTTATTATTAGATTTATTAGTCGCCCATCTGGCTGGTTGTCCCTGGGCGACATACATAATGAAAACATATAACACATTAGAACATTAAAATCACCAGTAAGTAAAACCTAACCCACCCCAAAAGTCTGCCTGTACAAGGTTTAATCTTGGACCGGGAACACGTGTGAAGTCATTTATTTATTTAAAAAGAAGACAGAAGGAATTCAAGTTGAATACTGTAAGTCTGTTTACTTCCAAATGTTAATTCAAAAATTTGGCAGGGTGTGTGTGTGTTATCCTGAGTTCTGCTCTGTGATGTTTTGACCAACCAAGTTACTAGTCCCTGTTACATTACCAGGTGGGGGAGGGAGCCCCTGCACATACAAAGCTAAATGTCAGGGTGAAGGCTAGGGAAAAATGATTCTCCATGATCTGTTCATCTTCTACGTGCAGGAAAGCAATCAGAGATCTGAACACCCACATGGTATAACCCGAAAGTCTCATGGATTGGGGCAGCAGTCCTTAAAGCATAGCTTGTTGTGTTGATGGCACATCCATTCCTTGTTCCAGACCAGGATTTCAGAACACTCTGGGCTAAGCACAGACAAGTCCACCCCAGGATATATAGCAGGCTGACAAGCTGACAGGGCAAGGGGAATTGTGGAAGGAAAAATACTAGTCTGCATGTAGCCTTATGCAAGGAGGGAACTCTAAAATAAAACCATAATCTACTCAATGTAGTCTGCAACCAGATTCTAATCTCTAAGAGTCCCAGGCCACTGAACGCAGGAAACCTTACAATCACCAGCGAGTTATGAATGCAAGGCTATTTTTAACCTATTATCAAGGCATGATAATCTTTGTTGTTTGAAAAAGTCTTACAAAATAGCCCCCAAGAGTCCACCAGCTTAAAGGCTCGCTTGAAATTTAGAGCACTGCTTGGTGAAATGTGAACTAACCTGTGATAATACCTGTGTGGGTAATTGATATAAATGAATAGCCTCATGCAAAATCTATCCCCACAGCAGATGGCCCCCATGCCAAACACCGTCTTGCCACGCTTTTTAAAAGCCATATTACAGACATGCTAGCAAATAGCAATGTAGTAATACAGACTGAAAAGGTTATCCTCGTGTAACAGGGATAGATGAGAATTTTGCCAAAATGGGATTTAGGAGCAGATTTTTCGAAAGTTCACACGTCCACTCTCTTTGCAGAGCAATTCCAAATGCTTTGAGTTTCTGCTGCATTTTCCACACTGGTTTTTTTAAAAAAATAAACTGCATGAAATATCGTTGTATTCCCTATTTCCCTTAGCTTCAGTCAATTAGGTGTTCAGCCTGTATCTTTGCTTTGCTTACATGACGTTGACAGCCTGCATGTTTTTGCTTTGCTAAGGAGGAGGAGCAGGAGGAAGTGATGAAGGGGGGATTAGAAATAATCCTGTGAGTCTGCATGTTTGCTTTGCCAACATGAAACTGACCAGGTGATCTCTTGCTTTCTCCCAGGCCATGCCACGGCAGGGTGAGGGTGGGGCTTTGCTAACATGGAACTAACTCTTTCCCTTTCAAATGAGGAGGAGGAGGAGGTGGTAGTGGCGAAGAAGGGATTAGAAATATTGATAAATCACCAAACTGTCTGGAAGTGCAGCATTTAAAGGGTTAATACTAGAGATTAAAAGAGAAGCCTAAAGCGTTTCACCCACATTAAGAGAAGCCTAGAAAATCTCCTAAATGTGGGTGAGACTCTCTAGGCTTCTCTGTTAATCTCTGCAGTATTAACTTTTTAAATGTCCTTCCACCTTGTTCCTTAAATTGAACACTTAAATCGAATAGGATGAAAGCAGAAGTTAATGGAGATAAAGGCGGGAGGGAATCATGTTCCAGTCTGATGGGATGCGAGCAGATCAGGACTAGCAAGCAACTCCCAACTGCATTGTCAAATGTTTTATGGAATGTGGACACTGTGGAATTTCTACAGAGGATGAGGATGACTAAATTTATTTTCCGCTCTTTACCAGTAGGTCCCAAGCTGGGTTACAACAATTTAAAATTTAACATTAAAAGCAATGGAAACAAATTACATTCACAGGAATATGGTGGGTCCTGAAAACATACATCTGAGGTATCAAAGGCCAGAGAAAAGAGGTGTATCTTCAGCATTTGCCAAAAGCTGTACAATGAAGGTGTCGGATGCACCTCTCTGTGTGTGGAAATTCTACAACTTAGAGGCTGTCACAGAGAAAGACCTCTCCTGGGCCACCACCACTCAAACTTTTGAGGGTGGTAGAATTACCAAGAGCACCCCTTCTGCTGATCTCAACACCCAACAGGGTCTTTAGGGAAGGAGGCTACCTTTCAGAGTATTAAACTGAATGGCACAGCTTTGCTTTACTCATTTCTAATATTGCTTAACTGCCGTCATCAAAAGGTTCCAGGGTGGTGTACAAACATGTGAAATATTTCTTAATCCTTCCTGTTCTTCCAGAAAGGCTGCTCCTGATGGTTGAGGGACCCTCTGGAACAAAAAGGGATATGGTGTGGAGAGTTGTAGGAGCTATGTTTGGGAGGGAATATTGGCCAAAATTGGGTGACCTGACTTGCATGAGTGAAAGTGCTTTCTGTTAAGGCAAAGGTACCAACAGATAAAACCCCATACATGTAAGTTTTTTAAAAGAAGAGGAGGAGAAAGAAGAAGACATTGCCCATAAAGATACAGTGCTCCAGCTGCTGCTTATTCAAGGTTCTGCAATGGCCACAAGGGAAAGTAGTCCACCTCAAGGAGAAGTGAGCTATCTAGCAATCAGGTAAGCAGTAGACGTATTTTTCCCTTGGGGTGGGGCATCTCCTTGTGGACAGTTCGATAGTCCATGGACACTTCCAGAGGATCTGTTTACTGAGCATTGAAGTTGCATCGAAGCAAGTGTTATCCCACACTTTCCAAGTGCATTTCCCCATCACTTCATTTCCCCCAAAAGTCCAATCCTTTGGGGTAGCGGGTTTGTTGTGCAAGACCTCCCAATCAATTATCATTGCACAACTGGAATTTACCAGTATGTAATTGCAGTCCACGTGAAAAGAGCGAAAGTCCGGACGGATGCTGCGTCTCCTAGCTCTTCCTGTCACCTGTGGGGACTTGAGTAGGATGGGCCATTTCCAGGCCCAATTCAAGGTGCTCACATTTGCATTTAAACACTAAATGACTTAGGTCTCAAATACATAAAAGACTGCTGTGAGGCGTCCTTCCCTGGCTCTCCCTGTCAGGTTCCTACCTGCTCGTGGTTACTGCCTGTCTCTGGGCACCACCAGGGACTCCACCAGTCCGGACCGCACTCTCTTATGGTTTACCTATCCGCTGTAGCACAGATCTCAACAGATCCCCCTGCTAGGCAACCACCAGTAACGTCCCAATACTAGTATTCCCAGAGACTCTGAATACTGGTATTGTTATTCTCTTCACCGCTGCCACCATTTGTTACAGTTCCCCTTCAGCCTTGGTCATTACCTTACCCTCCCTTCTGGTCTGTGAAACCCCAGCCAAGGATCAGGCCTTTGGTAAACCAAATTAAGTATTTACTACAGATAACAAAGCTAACAAGATTAACAAGATTTCTTCTTAAGGCACATAAGCATATGGTTTTACTCAATACTAACCCGAACTCCACCTCCCTCCTGGTAAACAACTCTCTAAACCCCACCAAGCAATCCACTCTTTCTCTTCTCCCCCCAGATTCCACAATTCACCACCTCACATTCACCCAGATTTACCTGTCATCCTTTCTTTTATACTGTCAGCCATTTTAAACATTCAGCCAATCATCAAGCATTCTATTGCCCATTCACTCCCCCTCCTCTTTCACTACTTACCATGTATACTCTAAACAACCAGCACTTACCATATATACACTAATATATAGGAACATCACAACTGCCTCCTCCCTTAAGGAGCAATCCAAACCCAAGATCTTCCACGATGATGGGGGTTTGGAATAGGTAGATCTCCGGCTGTGCCTGGGCTCGATGGAGCTACATCATCTGAAGTCTCCCATTCCAGATCAGCCAGAGATCCACTGGTGTAAGTCCTCCATACCAGCTCAGTCAAAGCCAGCTTAGCTGTGGCCAAGGTAAGTCCCCCCAAAAGAGGCATTCCGGGGTAGTGGCAATGGCATAGTAGAGGTGGGATGGGGCAGGGGAGACATACCTTATTCCAAACTCCTTTCAGCTCAGTCACATCATCTAGCAACCCAGCAGAAGTTGCACTGGCAAAAATGGTAGTGTAAGTCAAACTCTTATGTTGCCACCCTGGGCTCCTGCTGGGAGGAAGGGCAGGATATATATATATAATAAAATAAAATTTAAAGGCTTGCTTTCCCTCTGCCAGACTCAGGGACTCACTCAGCAAGCAGTAGCCACATTTCTGAATGGAGTTTGGAATAGGGTAGCTTAATTTAGGTCAGTGTAAATTATGTTGGCTTTCTATAGTTTGGACTGCTCTGCTATAGTGTTACACTCAGCAAAGGCGGTCCTCTTGGTCATTCTGCCATCCTCAGAAGTTCCGGGGGAAGCAGTGGCCCAGGAGAGGGCATTCTCTGTAGCAGTCCCTAAGTTCTGGAATTCCCTCCCCACAGAAGTGTGCCTGGCACCTTCATTATATAGCTTTCATCATTTGCTGAAGATGCACCTCTGTACTCTGGCCTTTGACACCTGAGATATTATTATTTTTATTTATTTATTTATTAATAGCATTTATTAGTTGCTTTTTTCCAAAGATAGGACTCAAAGCGATGTAGAAAAAGGCAAACAAAAAATAGCTTGCAGCAAGTCAAACAATTGCAAAAACAATTTCAAGCGACATAATACAACAAGAGATATACGTCTTTAGGACTCACCCTTTGCTTTTGATTGTGAATTGTTTTAACTGATTTGAATATTGCAGTTTTATATTGCAGTAAGCCTGCCCTGGGACAGTATGGTGAAAGGCAGGTAAGACATCTCATAAATAATATTAATAAACAAACAAAAACCCACTTCTCAACCTTAGATGTCATTGTTGTTGATGATAATAATAATGACTAGGAACAATAATGGCACTGAATACCCGCAGTCTGTAATAATAATACTTAGTGCAACTTTTTAGTCCTCAAAAATAACCCAGTAGGTTTTTCCCTGTTAAAATACGTTGAGCTTATTTTGACCTTCTTCCAGATATTTCACCTGAGCTGAACACTACAAATGTGCTTTGGAATTGCACCCAGTGGCATCCAGGTGCCAAGGGCAGGTTCAGCAGGTACATGTCGAGTTGTATCTGGGATCAAAAAGAGCAGCCAGCTGGTTTGCCTCATGCTAATGCCAGCTTGTGTCAGCTTAACAACCTCAACAAGGATCCAAATATGGACAACTAAATTGGCTCTCGTTCATCTGGTCGCATTAAAAGGAAAGAACGGTTTTCCATAGGTAAAGATCCTGATGATCATGCTGACTCTCGATAGCTTAGCCCTAACTTGCTTCTAATATTCTACTTTCAGATACCCCTGAAAGTGTACCCCAAAATGCACTCAGTATGATGGTGAGTATCCTCAGGGGGATATTTGTATCGGTGGGCAAGCTGTGTTTCATTGTAGAGCCCTTAATAGGGTTCCAAGGAATTGCAGGGTTCCTTGGAAAACAGTCTGAAATTCACTGGCTTGTAATTTTATTGCAAGTGTTGCCTTCTTAGCTGAGACTTAAGATCCCTGCTGGTCTCGTGCAGCATCGTGACTTATAGTGATCTCTCTCCTGTGGTTTATGAAATGTGTTCTTTCTCTCTGTTAAAAAGATATGCTGGTCTGCAGAGGACTTTCCTGCAGGAAACAGTATTTATTATTATTATTATTATTATTATTATTAATTTCCATGTATAGACTGCTTACTATCTCAAAGATCTCAAAGCGGTTTACAACAGAAAATACATAAACAATATCCATATCCAGAAACATGAGCTATAGTAACATTTATGAGCACACTCTTAACCAAAGGGCATCAACAGAAGACATATATTTACAAAACAAGATTTTCAAAGATTGCAGCTTTCTAGATGGAGTCATTGGCTTGGATTCAGTGACAATTTGGACACTTCCACAAGGCAGGCCCACCAGGAGCCCCCCACCCCATCCAATCCCATGCCGCTTGAGAAGGTCCCATGACAGTCAGGAATAGATTTTGGGGAAATGCAAGGAATGGGGAGCTAGGAAAGCCACATTTTATCAATCCACAGGGCCAGTTCTAAAGGGCGGCCAGGTTGGGCACTGGCCCAACGGCCCCTGGAGCTACAGGGGGCCCCTCAGCTGCCCCTCCGCTCCCTTTCTGCGATCCACGGGCCCCCCACACCCCACCTACCTGTCTGCTGTCTTTTACCATTGCCCTTAATGAAGATGGCGGCTGCAGTTTCCCTACGGTACTGAAGCCCCTGCCGCCATCTTAGTGGATGGCAGAGATACGCGCGTGTAGCACGCACGCATGCCATCAACAATGATGGTGGCATCCCATTAGGGAAACCGCGGCCGCCATCTTCGTTAAGGGCAATGGTAAAAGACAGCAGAAAGGTAGGGGGTGTGTGGGGGGCATGCGTGTGTGCATGATATGTGCACGCACACATGCACGCATACACACGCCAGGGGCCAGGGCAAGCTGATGCCCAAGGGCCCCAGCATTCCTGGAGCCGGCCCTGTCTATCCAGACAACAAAGCTTGGAAAAGTTACTTTTTTGAACTACAACTCCCATCAGCCCAATCCAGTGGCCATGCTGGCTGGGGCTGATGGGAGCTGTAGTTTAAAAAAGTAACTTTTCCAAGCTCTGCCAGACAATTATGTTTTGCCTTGCAGCAGTCTCCCATCAGGGGTGTGCACCAGATCCATCTGAAGCCCAGATCCTGAACTGAATCAGCCAGGTTGAGACAGTCCCAAATCGCCCCGAGTTGGGTCAGCCCACCCAGGGCAATCCAGGGCTGTAAAAAGGTAGGGAAGTTGGGTGGTGGTGGCGAGGAGGAGAGGCAGGCAGGTATTCTTCTCACTGGGACTTCCTTTCAAGTACGTAAACACAGGATCTGGCAGAACAACAGCAGGTCTTTCCACACGTGCCAACAGAACTCTTTCCCCAGACGCAATCCCCATTGAGTTTAGTGGGCTTACTCTCTAGGGCAGAGTTTCTCAAGTTCTAATGGCAGACAAGACTGCACAGGGTGCTATTTCCACTGAGCTGCAGCCATGGGGATTGAATGCACTACCCAAGCAATTATGCTGGGAAGCCCCTTCCTCTTCTTTCCTTCCCTCACAACACTTTCCATGGGTTAATTTCAATAGCAACCAGCAGGGCGGGGCAGGCACGGTATGTTGCATACCTGACTCCCCAATGCTGCAAATCTCTGCCAGTTACCAAGAGGGAGAGAGGCAATGCAGCAGGAAGCTCAATGTGGAGTAGATGCAGCAGCGGAACCTGATGCGCCGACCACTCCTTGCTGCCTTTGTCCTCCCCCTCTTGGTAACTCGCAGCAATGTGTGGCATTGGGAAGCCAGGAAAGCAATGCTGCCTCGCCTATGCCCGCCCTCGACTGCCCAACCGCCTCCCAACGGTACATTAAATTAGTGGTTTAAAACCCTAATGAAAGATGTGGTTGGGAGAGATGGAAGGAGACACAGCATGATATACCCAGTTGATCACTGGGCTCTGCAAACAAGGGCCTCCTGCAGATCTTATGTTATCAGGAGGTCCATTCTGCACAACATAGTAGGTGGACCTTTAGTGTAGTGGCACCGACCCTCTAAAATTCCCTCCCCTTAAATATTAGACAGGCGCCATCTCTGTTATCTTTTCGGCACCTACTGAAGACCTTCATCTTTCAATAAGCCTTTTGAGACCTTATCCCAGTCTGTGTTGGAATTGCTTTTAATGATGTTTTCAAAGCTTTTTTAAAAATATGATTTCCCAGTATCACTGGAGAAAGCCACACAGTATGTGTGAGCCCATTCTCAATCTCCCTCTGCCCAAGGTGCCCACTGGCACATCCACAGAATACTTAGACAATCACAGAATTGTCATAATCAAATTAACCACTGTGGCCAAAGTGCTTCTCCTCCGTCAGCTCCCCCAAAGCCCACAATGAACTTTAAATGTAATTGCACCCTTCTAACAGGGCTTCAACATTTTGCTCGGATGGCTCATAAAAGTTCAAATGTTTCCCAGGCTGCCGTTTCAAAGTTCAGCAGGAGAATGGGGTGGGGGTGAAGATTCTTAGCAAGGTTTACAAGCGTGCTGTTAGCTACCTTCAAGATTAAGGATGAAATGGATAGAGAAAGACGCATTGAGATCAATGGACTTTATACACTTCAGCTCATTGCTTTCAGCAAGTATGCGCTGAGTCCTATTTATACACATATAGTTGGGTATGTGCTCCATTGAACGCATGGCGTCCTTCTAAATAAACACACATAGGATTGCCCTGCATTTTAGACAGATAAAAACAGTTGGATCAGACCAAGGCTACATTTAGTCCAGTGGTCTTCAACCTGGTTGCTGTTAGACTGCAACCCCACATTGTCTCTGACCATTGACCATGCTGGCTGAGGCTGATGGGAGTTGTAGTTCAACAACATCCAGAGGGCACCAGGTTGACAAAGGCTGATCTAGGACAATTGCTTTGGTAGCTGCCCAGAGAACTCCTATCCTTGGCTGGCCACATTGATGTAGTGAATAAAGACCATATTCACACCTTACATCTGTTCCACTCTTATTTCACTTGAACAGTCTTGCCTTCCCAGACCTGTCTGGGAAGAGGCAGTGACTGTTAAAGCACTCTAGCAATGACTGTTTAAAGTGGAGTAATAGTGAAATAAATGTATGGTATGAATGTCATCAAAATAACCTGCAATCTTGTCAATAGGTCCTGGAGAACTGATGAGGTTGCTGGAGCCTGCCTAGAAATTTGATGAATAGTGGTAGACCAGGTGTGGGGAACCTTGTCTTTCAGCAACATCTGAAGGGTCACTTCCCATCTTCCTTGGCCATTGGCCATGATCAGCAACATCGGGAGGGCCAGTAGACTGTTAGAGTAGAAGGATGTTCCATGGCATCACAGATGATGCTATGAAAGAGCATGCCACAGAAGACCACCACAAAAATCCCAGTGTCATTTGGAGGGAAGAATTCTATTGCGCTTAGGAATAGAAAGATTGGTCAATTTTAGTTCTCCCCGTTTCTCATTTTTCAAATCTTAAATTCAGCTCTCCACATTTCTGCGCAGTTTGTGATTTTTTTGGGGGGAAAAAACTTCATGAAAATTCTATAGTATTTTAGTGTGAATTTCTCCTAATAAATATATTTTTGTAAGCAGTTTTGACTAATGCAGACTTTTTTGCAAACCATTTCACCTAATATGAAGCATGTTTGTATGTCATTTTCACTAATATATTCATGTTTACGCACATTTTCCTTAATACATGCATTTTTGTAAATATCATTTGGTTGGAGAACCACACTGCAAAATTCGAATTAGGGCAAATTTTAAAGGATGGCTGTTTCCAGTCCTCATATTGTTTCACAAAATGTAAATTTGATAAATTCTGCTTTAAACGCAAACTGAATTAAATTTCTGCACCGTCCCTAATTGCGCTGGACATTTCTAAGGAAAAGACTGTATTTTCAATCGTATATCCACATTCTTCAAGTCCAGTATCATCCATACACATAAAGGAGGTATTAGCAAACCTGGAGAACCCCACATCTTGCAGAAGTATTACCCCTAAAAGAAAATAAGGAAAGCCCTAAAGGAGAGACCAAGGCCACATTCACCCCATACATTTATTCCACTTTAAACAGTTGTGGCTTTCCCCAAAGAATCCTGGGGAATATAGCTTGTGAAGGATGCTGAGAGTTGTCTCCTATTCCACCTCACATAGCTGCAATTCTCAGAACTACTCTGGCACTTGCAGCTCTGTGAGAACAGGAGTCTCCTAGCAACTCTCAGCACCCTTCATAAACTGCACTTCCCAGGATCCTTTGGGGGAAACTGTGACTGTTTAAAGTGGAATAATAGCAGAATAAATGAATGGTGCGAATGTGGCCCAAGACAGCACAATGAAAACTGAGCATGCCCTGTGGCCATGCAACACCGAGTGATGCTTGGGGGGAGGAGAAAATGGTGTGAGGATGAGGATGGAACGGTATGTGCTGGAAGGTGTATTCCACACGGCAATGTTTTGTTGCATTTCCAGCTTGTCAGTGTTTAACAAGGCAGAAGCTTCAAGCCATTAGCTGCCACCAGCAAACCATCCTGGGCTTTTAACCAGCAATCTGCCCAACAAAGGATGGAGGGTGGTCTACAGCCTAACAACACACAGGAGAGGGGAACAGAGGAGAGTACATAATCAAAATAATGATTCTCACTCAAGGACTCTGGAAAACATCATCAGAAGAAAAAAGGGTGATCAGCTGTTGCATTTGGTTCCCTTCCACATGCGCGGCAAGGCACAATGGAACACCATATTCCACTGAGCAAATTGGAGCATCTCTAGACAAAGCTCACAAAATATGGCCAGTTCGTAAAATTGATGAATGGGTAGATTAACCGTCCTAATGTGCCGGTCCTTTTGCATCAATGACAGGACTGTCAAGCCTGGCCATCTCCAAAGCATCTTCAGGGATTGGCCACAGAGTTGACAGGATGCGTCTGTGAGCATTTTTCAGGCAGCTGCATTGTTTGCACACTGGGGAAATGGTTTGCAGGCACTGCAAGTGTTTGCTTATCAGCCGCTGCCTCCAAGCTTGGCCTGTTAATGAATCTCACGAAGATTCTACCAGCACGCATCAAAAGATGCCAGGATGGGATGGGAAAAGTCCCATGGAACACTGACACTAATCTCCCCATTATATCAGAATGACAGTAGCAGCCTCCTGTCCCCTGATCATAGCATTGCATCTGGAGAAATAGTTTCAGACAGAGGAAAATAAACTGCCTCTCTATAGAAAAATTCGAAACAGCTTTGCCTGCAGATATAGTAGCATCTGCAGGCTCCAGCCACTGGTGGTTAATTATGCTCCTCTGTGTCACTGGAGTCTAAAGCAGCGGTTCCCAAACTTTTTTACCCATAGGACCACTTAGACATTGCTGAGGGCATTGGTGAACCGCAGGATTTTTCTGTCTGTTGTCGCAATTGTGTTATGCTTGATGCTGTATGATTTTTAATTGGATGTTTATTGCTTCTTTCTTATCAAAGAATTCTATAAGATACAATGCAAGAAATATAAGCAACAATAAAAAGAATTAAAATCAACAGGAAGATTTCATCCGATGGATGTGTCATCTCCCATCTTCAACCACAAATATGCTGCAGTCCACCTGAATGAAGCTTGTGGACCACTGGTGGTCCACGGCAGAGCTTGGAAACGTTACTTTTTTGAACTATAACTCCCATCAGCCCAATCCAGTGGCCATGCTGGCTGGGGCTGATGGGAGTTGTAGTTCAAAAAAGTAACGTCTCCAAGCTCTGGTCCACGGACCACAAGTTGGGGAACCTCTGGTCTAAAGCATGATTTTGAGGCTTAGATTATTGTTGCCACTGAACTTTACTGATAACAAAACACTGACATGAATTCTGAGGTTATGAAGGAGAAACAAGCAAGGAATTGGTGAAGTCTTGGTAAAGCTTAAGAAAAATTATGGGAGGCCTTAGCTAGGCCTAATCCCTGACTTCCCCAGGTAATAATCCGTTGTTTGGGTTTACCATTTCAGATAGCAGATGTGGACTCACTAGGTGGTACACTCCTTCATAACAGGGATGGAAGAACATTTTGCTTGGTCCTACATTGTATGTGAACTGATCTAATTTCACACTTCCCAGACTAATGTATGGGTTGATAGTCATCCATCAGATTTTGCACGTTGTGTTACACAGTTCGTAGCTCAACAGATGTACCAAAATGTGTATTTTAGGATAAAATACATTAAGAAAGGTAGACTTTGAGATTCAATATGTGAATGTGTACTTTTTTATATATAAAAATATGTATTTAATTACAAATGTTCATGCAGCTATTTTTTTATTACAAATAAATGGGATGGAGTGAACTTATGAATAAGCACATGCAAAACTGACACAGCCAAGCCATAAAGAGATCTGTCCATGCCTCCCCCATGATAGCACTTTCTCTACATAGAAAAAACTCAATGCAGAAATGGCTTGCTGAGTAGGCTCTGTACCAGCCTTCCCCATCCGGTGTGCCTCCAGATGTTGTTGGACCACAACTCCCATCAGCCTCAGCCATTGGCAATGCTGGCTGAGGCTGATGGGAGTTGTGGTCCAACAACATCTAGAGGCACACTGGTTGGGAAAGGCTGCTCTATGCTAAGGGAAAGGAGGAGGGGAAAGTGGCAGGAAAGTTGGCATGGTGCAAACACATGGGTGCAGCCAATCTCACGTGCTTGTTGGTGCACTTCCACTGTGCTGACCTCTTTACCACCTCACTCTGCTCCTTCCTGGTCTACATGGACTTGCAGCAGCTTTCCAGAATAAGTTAGTTAGTTAGTTGATTTATATCCCACCCTTCCTTCCCGTAGGAGCCCAGAGTGGTGTCAGGCCCAGGATGTGACTCAGGAACCAGACCAACGATTGTAGTTAATTCGTGTTTTATTAGGGTAATGTCCAAACAAAGACTGCGTTTTCTCATGAATCAATACAGGGATACAGGTCCTGTGGCATTGGGAGAAAGTTGACAGAGCAAGGGACTTCTTCCCGCCTGTTCTTTAAGAAGGGGCCAAACGGGCACGCAATCTTTCGCTCCTCCTTAACTGCCCCTCAGGTACTGCCCGCCTTCCCCCCCTTCTCTCCTGTCTTTTCAGCTGTCTGCGTGTGCGCGGTGAGGGGGGAAGCATCACCCCCTCCTCTTCTGAAGTTTCCGATTCCAGGATGGGGGATAGGGGAGGGGCTGATGGTAAACTGCCTCCCTGCTTTTCGGCTGTGAGCAGCCCTCCCTCTTCCCCCTCTTGCTCTGAGCCTGAAAGAGGGGGAGGCGTGAGAATGTCCAGGGAGGGCTCAGGCTCCCCATTGCTAAGCGACCTTATCACTGGCTGTTCCTCTGTTTCGTCTTCGCTCCAAAGGGGGAAGTTCCTCCCCCTTCCCTCTGCCATCCATCCGAATACTCTTCTCCCAACTCTCCGGGATCCAGCTCCCCGGGATTGGGACCCCAGCTCTGCCTTCCGACACCATCCCCCCTCCCAGGCTGTGCCCCCCTCCCCTTGTCTGGCTTGGGACGGTGGGGAAAACATTGATGGAAAAGTTTTACCAATTCTGGAGCATGCACATCAGCTGCATCTTCCCATGATCTGTTAGCCACCCCATAGCCTTGCCAGTGAATCAAGTACTGCAGGTTGTGGCGTCTGATCCTGGAATCTAAGATCTCCTCAACTTCAGACTCAAGCTGCTCATTTACCAGGAGTGGAGCTCCAGGAGGTTCCTCCGGCCGTAACTCACTGGGAGGGGCGGCTTTCGTTAAGAGGGATCAATGGAACACAGGATGTATTTTAAACGTGTCAGGCAGCTTCAGTCGGTACGCCACGGGATTGATTTGAGTTTCTATTTCGAAAGGACCCACCCTCTTGTCTTGTAATTTTCTACATTTGCCCGGCATCTGGAGGAAGCGGGTGGACAGCCATACCTGGTCTCCCGGTTGAAGGGGGGGCCCTCCTTCCTGTGCAGGTCAGCAACTCGCTTGTACTCCGTTTTGGCTTCGTTTAACTGCTGTTTCAGTGTCTGTTGCGCCGCTTGCAATTCCTTAAGGAAGTTCTCAGCTGCCGGTACCAGCATTCCTTCTGAGCTGCTTGGAAAGGCTTTAGGATGGAATCCATAATTAGCGAAGAACGGGGTTTGTTGAGTGCTGGAGTGCAGAGAATTGTTGTAGGCGAACTCTGCAAAATGCAAATATGATACCCAGTCAGTCTGTTGATAGGACACATAACTTCGTAAATATCTTTCCAAAACGGCGTTCAAGCGTTCCGTCTGCCCATCTGTCTGGGGGTGATGGGCGGAGGAGAGTTTTAATTCCGTCTGCAACTGTTTCCACATTGCTCTCCAAAATTTGGCTGTGAACTGAGTTCCTCGGTCTGAGACTACGCTGTTTGGCAATCCATGCAGCCGGTAGACTTCTTTTATGAATAACTTGGCCGTTTCTTTAGCCTCTAAGGCCCCTGCACAAGGAAGAAAGTGTGCCATTTTGGTAAGTAGATCCACCACTACTAAGATGGCTGTCATTCCTTGGGACTTGGGTAGATCAGTTATAAAATCCATGGAGAGGTCCTTCCAGGGTTCGTGTGGGACAGGCAACGGTTGTAACAGTCCTGCTGGTGTCCCTGTTTGTGTTTTTGTCCGCAGACAGACAGAGCAGGACTTTACATAACTCTCAATATCCCGACGCATTTTAGGCCACCAGAAGTCCTTGGCCACGTTCTGAATGGTCTTGTAAATCCCAAAGTGTCCCGCTGTGATGGAATCATGACACTGGCGTAGGATTCTGAGCCTTAATTCCCCTTCTGGCACATATCTGGCGGTTTTGAACCATAACAGTCCATTTCTCCAGTGAAAAGTTACTTCTGAGTCTTGACCTTGTCCCGTCTCCTGCTGATATTTTAGCATGTCTGCATCTTCTTGTTGTGCCTTTTTGAGTTCCTCTTCCCATGAAGGCTGGCATACTCCCAACGTTAATTTCTCTGGCGGGATTACATACTGAGGCTGGTCCTCGGATTCACTTTCTTTGTATTGTGGCTGTCTGGATAAGGCATCTGCTCTCTGGTTTTTGGCTTGGGCATGGTAAGTAATCTGGAAGTTAAACCTAGTGAAGAACTGGGACCATCTTATCTGTCTCTGGTTCAGCTTTCTGGCTGTTTGGAGGCTTTCAAGATTCTTGTGGTCGGAGCGCACTTCAATTCGATGAGAGGTCCCCTCTAGGTATTGTCTCCAGTTTTCAAAAGAGTCCTTGATGGCCAGCAGCTCCTTCTCCCAAACTGTGTAGTTCTTCTCTGCAGGCTTTAACTTCCGAGAGAAGTACGTACAGGGGTGCAGCTCCTTCCCTTCTTGGTCTAATTGTAGCAGGACCCCCCCAATGGCAAAATCTGAAGCATCTGCTTCCACTACGAAAGGGCGGTTCGGATCAGCAAAGCGCAGAATGGGCTCAGTAGCAAACCTTCTCTTCAGCTCCTCAAAGGCCTCGGTGGCGTTCTCTGTCCATTGAAACTTCTTCTTCCCCCTTAAACAGTCAGTCAGAGGAGCTGTTAATTTGGAAAACCCTGGAATGAACTTTCTGTAATAATTGGCAAACCCCAAAAACCGTTGTACATCCTTTTTGGTGACAGGTTGGCCCCAGTCCAATATGCAGCTTACTTTTCCTGGGTCCATCTCCACGCCTTCCGCTGAGATTCGATATCCAAGGAAGTCTAGAGACTTGAGGTCAAATCCACATTTCTCTAATTTAGCATACAGGTGATTTTCTCTCAGTCTCTTCAACACCGTCTTCACATGCTGGTCGTGGTCTTCCTGGTTCTTTGAGAACACCAGGATATCATCTAAGTAACAGATTACATACGTGTCCAACAAGTCTCTAAACACGTCGTTCATGAATTTTTGAAAAATTCCTGGACTTCCACAAAGCCCGAACGGCATGACCAGGTATTCATACTGTCCGTAAGCGGTCAAGAATCCTGTTTTCCATTCATCTCCCTCCTTCATTCTGATCAGATTGTACGCTCCTCTCAAATCCAACTTCGTGAAGATTTTTGCAGAGCGCAGTCGGTCCAGCAACTCTGAGATCAGGGGCAGCGGGTAGCTGTTGGGGATGGTGATCTGGTTCAATGCGCTATAGTCGTTACAGGGTCTGAGTTCCCCCCCTTCTTTTTCACAAACAATAGTGGCGCTCCAGCAGGGGATTGTGAGGGGCGTATGAATCCTCGCCTCAGGTTTTTATCCAGGAATTCCTTCAGGGCCTCCCTCTCATTCTCTGTGAGAGAGTAGATTCTCCCTGATGGGATGCTGGCTCCTGGCACTAGATCAATCGCACAGTCGTAAGGGCGGTGGGGGGGTAAAGTCTCTGCCTCTTTTTCATCAAACACATCTTTGAATTCTTCATACTTTGGTGGCAGGGTCACTTGCTCGATCTCTTGCACTGCCCCCGCTAAGGTGTTCTTGATTCCTTCAGGTTGACAGTTCTCCTGGCAATACTGTGAGGTGAACCACACCACCGCCTCCTTCCAACTTATTTTGGGTTCATGCTTTGCTAGCCAGGGCATTCCCAGAATCACCTCAAAGTTCGAGAGATCTGACACGTATAGCAAAATGAACTCTTCGTGCCCAGGGATTTGGAGTTTCACTTCCTCCGTGGCTTGTGTCACCCCTCCTGACTTCAGGGGTCTCCCATCGATAGTCTCCACAGCTAGGGGAGTGTCCAGTTTCCACCGGGAAATTCCATGACGCTTGACTAACTTTGCATCAATAAAATTTGTGGAGGCTCCACTGTCAATTAAGGCAGTGGAATTAAACACCACTCCTCTGGAAGTTGTAATCCGAATAGGCAAGACCAACACCCCCTTTGAGGGAGGTTGGATCATTGGGGGGCCTTTATACAATGCTGCCCCCAGTCCACCGGCCTGCACGTGGACTGGGTGTTCTAGTTTCCCGACGGCTCGGCTTTCCCCCCTTTCAGTCCACAGTCTCTGGCCACATGGCCCGGCTTTGAACAATAAAAGCATAAACGTTCCCAGCGTTGTCTTTCCTTTTCTTCTTCCGACAGTCTTGGCCTAGCCCCTCCCTGTCCCTCAGTTGCATTACCTGCCATCCTTGTAGTGGGAAGGGTCTTGTTGCGGGATGCCGAGGCTGAGTATCTCGGGACCTCCTGCTTCCTTTCCAGGCGCCTTCCTTCCATCCGGTGATCTATCTGTAGGCATAGCCGGATGAGCCCTGGTAGGTCAGCGGGGGGGGAGGTCCTGGCCAACTCATCCAGGATTTCAGCATTTAATCCACTCCGGTACATAAACATCAGGGCAGCGTCATTGTAACCAGTTTCCTGGGACAGAATTTTAAAAGCGTTAGTGTACTCAGAAACAGTCCCTTTAGCTTGCTTCAGAGCGCCTAGTTGCCGCACTACTGTTTCAGCCCTTTGCGGGTCTTGAAACATCTCGGTCATCTCCTGTATAAATCCTCTGTACCTTCCTAAGACAGTATCCTTTCTCATGAGATACGGAGTCACCCATTTTGCAGCTTCTCCCTCCAGGAGGCTAATCACGAAAGCTACTTTAGCCCCATCGTCTGGAAATTCCGTGTGCCTGACATCCAGATATAACTCACATTGAGCCACGAAGGTTGCCAACTGATCACTTTGTCCCGCGTATTTTGGGGGCAATCCAAAGGGAACCTTTACTACGGCAGCTGGAGGGGCTGTTCGCATCTGGTCTATCGTGGCCTTCAAGGTTTGATTATCCGTCTTCAGCGCCTTGACTGCTGCTAGCAGGGCTTGAACATCCGTCTGCAAATCAGCTACCTTAGTCCTCAGGAGTTCCACTTCTTCCGTCTCAGAAGTGGGGTTCGTCCCCCACGCTGCTCCCTTTGACATCTTGTCCCAGTCAAGTGAAGAGAGCGTTGAGGGTGATTTAGGTGGCTCTGTCAAGCTGTCAGGCCCAGGATGTGACTCAGGAACCAGACCAACGATTGTAGTTAATTCGTGTTTTATTAGGGTAATGTCCAAACAAAGACTGCGTTTTCTCATGAATCAATACAGGGATACAGGTCCTGCGGCATTGGGAGAAAGTTGACAGAGCAAGGGACTTCTTCCCGCCTGTTCTTTAAGAAGGGGCCAAACGGGCACACAATCTTTTGCTCCTGCTTAACTGCCCCTCAGGTACTGCCCGCCTTCCCCCCCTTCTCTCCTGTCTTTTCAGCTGTCTGCATGTGCGCGGTGAGGGGGGAAGCATCACCCCCTCCTCTTCTGAAGTTTCCGATTCCAGGATGGGGGATAGGGGAGGGGCTGATGGTAAACTGCCTCCCCGCTTTTCGGCTGTGAGCAGCCCTCCCTCTTCCCCCTCTTGCTCTGAGCCTGAAAGAGGGGGAGGCGTGAGAATGTCCAGGGAGGGCTCAGGCTCCCCGTTGCTAAGCGACCTTATCACTGGCAGTTCCTCTGTTTCATCTTCGCTCCAAAGGGGGGAAGTTCCTCCCCCTTCCCTCTGCCATCCATCCGAATACTCTTCTCCCAACTCTCCGGGATCCAGCTCCCCGGGATTGGGACCCCAGCTCTGCCTTCCGACAAGTGGCAAACAAAAGCACTAAAAACACATTAAAACATCATAATAACAGACTTTAAAACAGACTTTCTTTTATAGTAAAACCAAACATCTTTAAAAACATTTTTAAAAGGTTTAAAAACATCTTTTAAAAAGGTTTAAAAACATCTTTTAAAAAGGTTTAAAAACATCTTTTAAAAAGGTTTAAAAACACATTTTTTTAAAAAAAGTTTTGAAAACATAATAATAATAATAATAAAATTTTATTTTTGTGTCGCCTATCTGTCCGAGTTAACGAACACTCTAGGCGACGTACAACAATATAAAATACAGTATACATATCAAAAACAAACATAATCAGTCAAGCTTCAGTAAAAACCGTAAAACTAATCCACCCCAATCTTATAGGCCTGCCTGAATAGCCAGGTCTTTAAGGCTTGGCAGAAACCTATCAGGGAGGGGGCATGTCACAGGTCAAAAGGAAGGGAATTCCAGAGGGTGGGGGCCACAATCGAGAATGCCCTCTCTCTGGTCCGCACCAGCCTAGCTGTTTTAACCAGTGGGACTGAGAGAAGGTCTTGTGAGGCTGATCTTGTTTGGCAGCATAATTGGTGATTCTGGAGGCGGTCCTTCAGATAAACTGGACCGAAACCGTATAGGGTTTTAAAGGTCAACACCTTGAACTGGGCCCAGTAGACAACTGGTAGCCAGTGAAGATCTATTAACACTGGGGTGATATGATCACGGCGACGGCTCTGCGTAATCAAGCGCGCCGCTGCATTCTGTACCAGCTGTAGCTTCCGGACCGTTTTCAAGGGTAACCCCACGTAGAGCGCATTACAGTAGTCTAAGCGAGAGGAGACCAGGGCATGTATCACTCGTGGGACCAGATGAAGAGGAAGGTAGGGTCGCAGCCTCTGTATCAGATGTAATTGATACCAAGCTGCCCTGCTCACTGCCAAGACCTGAGCCTCCATGGACAGCTGGGAGTCAAGGATGACCCCAAGGCTGCGGACCTGGTCCTTCAGGGGTAATCTCACTCCATTTAGCACCAGGTCTGTTATTCCCAACCTACTTTTGTCTCCCACGAGCAACACCTCGGTCTTGTCGGGGTTAAGCTTCAGCCTATTCTCTCCCATCCATCCACTTAAGGACTCCAGGCACTTGGACATGGTATCCACAGCCAACTCTGGTGAGGACTTAAATGAGAGGTAGAGCTGAGTGTCATCCGCATATTGGTGACACTGCAACCCAAAACTCCTGATGATGGCCCCCAGCGGTTTCACATAGATGTTGAATAGCATGGGAGAGAGGATAGAACCCTGTGGAACTCCACAATTAAGAGGCCAAGGGTCTGAAACCTCATCCCTCAATGCCACCCGTTGGTGCCTATCTGAGAGATAGGAACGGAACCACTGTAAAACAGTGCCTCCTATTCCCAATCCCTCCAGGCGATTTAAAAGGATCCCGTGGTCAACGGTATCGAAAGCCGCTGAGAGATCCAGGAGGACGAGGAAGGTATATTCTCCTCTATCCAACGCCCTCCTCATATCATCCACCAGAGCGACCAAGGCTGTTTCAGTTCCATGACCAGTCCTGAAGCCCGATTGGGATGGATCTAAGTAATCCGCTTCATCCAAGTGTGTCTGTACTTGTTTGGCCACCACTCGCTCAATCACCTTGCCCAAAAATGGTAAATTGGAGACTGGACAAAAGTTGTTCAACTCTTGGGGATCCAAGGAGGGTTTTTTTAAGATGGGCGTTATCACTGCCTCCTTGAGGGCTGATGGCATTGCACCCTCTTTCAAGGATTCATTTACCACTGCCTTGATCCCTCCGCTCAGTGTCTCTTTGCAGCTCATGATGAGCCATGACGGGCAAGGATCAAACATACAGGTGTTTGGCTTCACAGTACTGAGCACCTTGTCCACTTCCTCAGCGGGAAGAGGCTGAAACCGATCCCACCGGACCGGAATGCAGCTGGCTGACTCTGGCCCACTACCTGTATCCACGGCGAACGGAATCATGCTCTTCAGGCAATCGATTTTATTGGCAAAGTGTTTAGCAAAAATATCACAGGAGATTTTAGAATGCTCCATGGGTTCCTGAGCAACTGGACCGACCAGGCTTCGGACCACTTGGAACAATCTCCTGGGACAACACTCTGCCGACGCAATAGAGGCAGCAAAGAATTCCCTCTTTGTTGCCTTTGTTGCCACCTGGTAGGCAGCTATTGCTTCTCTAACCAGTGTTCGATGGTCTTCGGTGCTAGATTTCCGCCACCGGCGCTCAAGTCGTCTCACCTCCTGTCTCAGACCCTGCAACCATGGTGTATACCAGGGTGCTGTCTGAGCTTGTGACGCCCTTCCCTGGCTCTCCCTGTCAGGTTCCTACCTGCTCGTGGTTACTGCCTGTCACTGGGCACCACCAGGGACTCCACCAGTCCGGACTGTCCTTTTTTATGGTTTCTCTCCCCGGTCTAGCACAGATCTCAACAGATCCCCCTGCTAGGCAGCACCACCAGTCACATCCTATAACCAGTATTCCCAGAGACTCTGCCTGAGTCTCTCTATCAGGTTACCTCTGTGACTGAGTGCTTAAGCTGTCCCCAATCCCTTTGATCTTTATATATAATTCTGGTTTGCTCTGAATACTTGTGGTGTTATATTATCCCCTTCACCGCTGCCACCATTTGTTACAGTTTCCCTTCAGCCTTGGTATTTACCTTACCCTCCCTTCTGGTCTGTGAAACCCCAGCCAAGGATCAGGCCTTTGGTAAACCAAATATATTTATTAAATAACAAAGATAACAAGATTTCTTTATAAAGGCACTTAAGCATATGGTTTCATCTATCCCTGAGGTACTGGTTTTAGTATTAATCCGAACTCCACACTCTCCTCACATCCACCAACTCTCCACACAATCTCCTCTCAAAAACCCACCAAAACAACCCACAACGTCCACCCTCTCAAACAACCCACTAACGTCCACCCAGATTCAACTGTCATCCTTCCATTTATACTCTCCAGCCATCCAAACACTCAGCCAATCATCCAGCATTCTACTGCCCATTTACTCCCCCCTCCTCTTTCATTCCACTTACCATGTATCTCCTATCCAAACAGCACTTACCATATATACACTAATACAGGAACATCACAGAGCTCTATTCAGAGGGAGAGGACGTTTCGGAGCCACCCGGTCTACTGCCCTAGTGATCTCCCCATTCCATTCCATCACCAGGGTTTCGACCAGGCGTCCTTCAGTCAGCTCCAAATCACCCAGCGCGTTCAGGAACCCCTTAGGCTCCATCAGGCATCTGGGGCGGACCATCCTAATGGGTCCTTGTCCCCTGCGGAGGGTGTGTGGCATCGAGAGGTCTATATTCACCAGATAGTGATCTGACCATGACACGGGGGTAGAAGAAACATCCCCCATTTTCAGAACACTTCCCTCCCCTCCCGAGACAAACACAAGGTCAATAGCATGACCGGCTACATGGGTGGGCCCTGTCTTACTAAGGTGCAGATCCCAAGAAGTCATGGTTTCAATGAAATCCCGAGGAGCTCCCGTAAGGGCAGTCTCGGCGTGCACATTGAAGTCCCCCACAACCAATAGGTTGGGGGAAAGCAACCGCACGCCCAAGACCACCCCAAGCACCTCGGCCAGGGAGTCTGCTGTGCAGCGGGGTGGGCGGTACACAAGCAGAATCCCTAAACTGCCCTTTGGACCCAACCTCCAGTACATGCAATCAACAAACTTGGTCTCGTGGAGAGGGGGTCTGGCGAAGTTCAAAGATCCCCGATAGATGACTGCCACTCCCCCTCCCCGCCTACCAATCCTCAGCTGCTCTGCGTATTGTAAACCGGCTGGACACATGACCTCAAGTATAGGAGCCGAGGCCTCATCCAGCCAGGTTTCCATAATACACACCAGGTCTGCGTTCTCATCCAAGATCATATCATGGATGATCAATGTTTTCTGCATCACAGACCTGGCGTTGCACAACAGCAGTCAAAGATTGGAAGGAGTCCTGCATCCCCCAGTTATCTTCTGGTTGTGGACAGGCCCGGAACAGGGGATGGATATTATGCATCTATCCCTCGTTATCCTAAACTGGCATGGCCATATTAAAAAGCAATTCCAACACAGACACAGACTGGGATAAGGTCTCTACTTAAAAGGCTTGTTGAAACAGGAAGGTACTGAAGTAGGCACTGAAAAGATAACAGAGATGGTGCCTGTCTGATATTTAAGGGGAGGGAATTCCAAAGGGTCGACACCACTACACTAAAGGTCTGTTTCCTATGTTGTGCAGAACAGACCTCCTCATAAGATGGTATCTGCAGGAGGTCCTCACCTGCAGAGCTCAGTGATCGGCTGGGTATATAAGGGATAAGATGGTGTTTCAGGTATCCTGGTCCCAAGTTGTATAGGGCTTTGTACACCAAAACTAGAACCTTGAACAGCTGGTAGCTAATAGGTAGCCAGTGCAATTCTTTCAGCAGCAGGGTGACATATTGGTGATATCCTGCAGCAGTGAGCAGTCTCGCCCCCGCATTTTGCACCATCTGCAGCTGCTGGACCAACCTCAAGGGTAGCCCCATATGGAGCGCTTTACAGTAATCCAGCCAGAAGGTTACCAGTGAATGGACAACAGTGGTCAGAGTTGCTAGCAGTCTTGTCTGGAGATGCTGAGGATTGAGGCTGGGACCTTCTGCATGCAAAGCAGATGCTCTTCCACTGAGCTATGGCTGTTCCTGCATGATATGTATAAGATATGTGTGCATTGCCAAAAATTAATTCAAAGGAAAGTTTACAGCCATATTTTTGCCAGCAAATGGAGGCTAGGAAAACGTTCTTCACACACACACACACACACACACACACACACACACACACACACACACACACACACACACGCACGCATGCACGCACGCACGCACGCACGCACACACACACACACACACACACACTTTCTTCTCTTAATCTAAAGCTTTAGCCAAAAGGAATCTACAACATTTGACACTACTGAAGTGACTGATGTGCCATTTCTGATTTCTCCCTGCAAGAAGACTCTTCTATCTACCATTCAGGATTTTAAGCAAGGATGTCATAAAGAAGGTGTTTTAACCAAAGGTCATCTCTTTTGTAAAAGAGCATTTGAAAATGCTTCTGAGAAAAAAAGAATCCAGAGAAATGGCACTCTTTCACTGGAGACACATCTTTTCATTTGACCTATCACAAGGGCTTGTTAAACCTTGCAGACCGCATGCAAGCTATTGGAGCAACTCACCTATTACTTTTGCAGCTTGGCCAATGTCCCTTGTCTCTGAGACTTTTGATAGCAGATCCTAGTTACCTTGGGACAGCTGAAAAATGGTGGGGTGGGGGGCAAAAATTGGAAGATTTGTTTGTTTAAAAATTTATAAACCACACTCTCATAGAAAATACAACACAAAAACTCAATACTTCAGTAACCAGTGAAAATATCAATAAAAATTGATTGGTTTAAAAAAGTGTCCCAAAGGTCAATCTTAACAAAAGATGTCTGAAAGAAAGCTGGGGTGACTTTTGCCAAACAGCTATTGGCAAGGAGTTCCACAGGCCAGCGCCTGCCACACTAGAGGCTTGGTCCCTGGTAAAGGCTAACCGAACCTCAGGGGCACAGGAGACTGCCAAAAGTGCCCCATCAGAAGATCTCAGTGATCGAGGTGGAGCATAAGGAATCAGATGCCTTAAGGTAAGCGTGGGGAACCTTTAGCCCTCCAGATGTAGTTCAGCAACATCTCCCATCACCCTTAGCCATTGGCCATGCTGTCTAGGGCTGTTGTGAGTTGTAGCTCAGTAACATTTAAAGGGCCAAAGTTTCCTCACACCTGCTTTAAGATACTTTGGGTCCAAATGGTTTAGGGCTTTGTGAATTAACTTTATACACTCTGATGAATCAGTTCAGTCTTGCGATCCTACAGCCACTATATCGCACTCTGTGCCTCTCACATCAGACTCGCTTGTGGAATGAGAGACCAAAAACATAAAGGAGCATGGATTACAAACGCGACAGGAAAATCAAGAGAAAGCTCCTCAGCCTCTTAATCAGCTTCAACTCCTTGACTGGAACATGTTCTTTGGCAAGTGCCCGAGTTCATCAACAACTCACACATGCTTCTCAGCAGAGTCATAGCAGGCAGGAGGCTTCGCAACGGGGTCCGCCTTCATCCAGCCCGCAAACATCTTTCTGCAGTTGTAAATATTTCCAGCAAAGCCAATTAACGGCGGCATTCTTTGTGAGGATCGCCTAGGAGACATCAATGTTTGCTTTAAAGAATCCATCTGCCCCCTCTCTTTGTCTTTGTCCTCCTTCAACCAGCAGAGATTGAATCTCATTTCCAGCCTGCAGGAGATGTCCTTCTGCAGTCACGGAACAGCACAGTGGCAGAGGAAAACACAAAATTGGTCAGGGGGCGCTATGGCTAATTTGTGCATTCTTGCACGCAAGAGGCATAATTTGCACACAAGAACGGGGGAGAAATTCAGATCATCAGTTTACATTTTAGACGCGAACTACCTAATATCACTTCTCAGTCTGGGCTGCAGTGTCTTTGCAGTAGGATCTGTCGAAGGCTAAAGAGCAGGCAGGGCATGCGAGGAGCCCCCCACCCATATTCTCTGTTCCTCAGTTTGCAGACGGCGCCCAACCTGCCCTCCCGGTATACAGTGTGGGATCAGCGTTCCCATTTGTAAAGTGGGGTTGCCTTCGCTCCTCCCTTCTGCAAAGGAGGTGCAGGAAGGGGGTTCCCAAAGGAAGGGAGATAAGGAGAGGGCCACGTGGTAGATAGGCTGGTTAGCCAATGGGAAAGGGGTAGGAACTGGGCTTATAAACCAACTCCGCCCCTAGATCTTCCTCCTTTGCAATTTGAACCACCACCCACCCTCCCTGTCTAAGCAGGATGGTTGATGTAGGGGCCACGTTGGTTTTTTCGGGTGTGTGTGTGAGGGATGATCCTTAATTGCAGGACCCCTCCATTTTTGCCTACTTCACACTGCTAGGACTCATTTGTCTGGCTTCAGGGAGTGGTGCAGCTGTTGTGCCTTTTATGGCATTGAGTCCGGGCAGGTGACAAAGTATTGGGGAAAGTATTTAGGTATACCTAGGCATTATTGGGTTAAGGGCACCCTTTAGGGATAGATCCACCAGTCCTCTAGGCCTGCAGGGACCTGGGGGTGCTTTTTTACCTGGCATGCACATTCAGGTGAACGTGAGTACAGTGAGGCCTAGGTGCACAAACTGGGTCGGTGCCCAAGGCTCACTTGGCAAGGAAGGAGCGAATGATTCCCCACCCTTGGCTGTAATACATGCCCACCTCAGGAGGGATTCAGAGCAGGACCTCAGAAGCTGATCTTTACACCCAGACAGAGTCGTGGGGGAACAGGAAATCCTTCAAGTCACTCTTCCCATTAACCCACTCTGATGCAGTTCAGCCTGCAAAATTTTCTTCCTATAGCCTGGAGAGGGGGAAAATGGGGGCTGTGCCCCTCTACAGCTGGGCTCCCCACCCCCCAGGATTTTGGGGGCAAATTGCCTTCTTTTTAATAGGTGGCATGACAGACAATGACAATCTCTACTTAAAGAATGATGGCTTCTTTTAAGAACAGGAGCAATTTAAGGATAGGATCCTCTGCAAAAATTCGGTGAATAAGGCAGGGTGAGTGCACAAAAAAAGCCCCCAAAGTCTCTTCACTCAAAGACTTTCCCTGATTGAGGGTGGGTTTTTCATGATCACAATCACTCTATAGTTACTTAAGTGATCCTAAAACTCTGAAAAAAACAGCCTGTCTAGTAACATGACCCTTGAAGAATTGAATGTTAGAATTTTGTATTATGGGCTAGAGTTAGACTCCACCCTTTGGACTTTCCTTTGCTCTGCTTTTCAGTATCAGTTGTGCTGTCTACCAAGCCAGCAATAAAGAAGCATGTTTGTTTGCTTGCAGTAAGAAGTAAGAGTTTGTTTATTCTGCAGTAATTATAATGAGTAGAGCAGGATTGTGTGCTTATTGCTACAGGGTGAAAATGAAGAGATAACTCATAAAGTGATCTGAAAAAATAGCTACCTTAAGTTACCCTTTACTCTTTTAAAGCACTCATTAGACTCACAATCATAGTGGGTATTTATTTTCTTTTTATTGATTACTTGATTACAAAAGATAAAAACAGCCCTAGAGGAATAGAAATTTTGCTATGTACACTATAATTAGCTAGCTGGACACCTAGTCTGTAACTCAGGCCTAATTTATGATTTTCCCAATATGTGCAGCGCAGAATGATGTCTTTTCAGGGTTTCTGGACAGAATTCATCCCAACAACCAGAAAAAAAATCTAATTGCTTTCTACAACTAGTTTCCAATTGTTTGAAGAAAAAAAGCTTAGTTAGTCCTTTATATTGTTGTTGTTATGTGCTTTCAAGTCGATTACAACTTATGGCGACTCTATGAATCAGTGACCTCCAACAGCATCTGTTATAAGCCACCCTGTTCAGATCTTGTAAGTTCAGGTCTGCGGCTTCCTTTATTGAATCAACCCATCTCTTGTTTGGCCTTCCTCTTTTTCTTTATATAGCAGTCAGTTAAAAAAGTTCTCCCTTGATTGTCAAACAGGAAGGAGAACCTAAAGGTCAGGAGCAAGACTAGAAGGAAGGACTCTCAAGGAGGAACAAACAAATGACCTGTAATATTTATTTTCTTCCTGCCCTTCCCTAAACTTGTAGTATGAACAAATTTGTTTTTCAGGTGGAATTTAAAACTGGGATAACTAATGCAGCATCAAACCCAAGCTCAGGAGCTCACTGCCTTTACCACAATAGTTCAGCTCATGGAGAATCACAACACAGGGACAGACCACAGGTGAAAGGGGACTGTAGCTATATGTAAAGTCAAGCTTTTGAGTCTGGTATTCCTGTGGATCTCTCAAGAAAGGTGCTGGTTTTAACCTATAAAGCCTTACATGGCTTGGGACCACAATACCTGATGGAACGCCTCTCCCGATACGAACCCACCCGTACACTACACTCAACATCCAAGGCCCTCCTCCGGGTGCCTACTCCGAGGGAAGCTCGAAGGGCAGCAACAAGGGAGAGGGCCTTCACAGTGGTGGCCCCCAAATTATGGAATGATCTTTCTGACGAGGTGCACCTGGTGCCCTCACTGTTATCTTTTCGGTGCCAGGTCAAGACTTTCCTTTTCTCCCAGGCATTTTAGCATGTGTTTTTAAAATTGTTTTAAATGTTTAAATTGTGTTTTAAATTGTTTTCGAAAGATGTGTTTTAAATTTGTATATGTGTTTTTAGGTACTGTAAACCGCCCAGAGAGCTTTGGCTATGGGGCGGTATAGAAATACAATAAATAAATAAGAAAGTGTGAGACAGTTCAACAGATTAAATTTCATTCATGTAAGTTAACACACTCTGGATGGAGGAATGAAGGGGGAGGTCATTGCCTTCCCCTTCCCCTGGCCTGCCCCTCACATTCTCTTCACCAGTGGGGGGGATTGGCTTGTGCCTCTCCTTCCCCCAAATGCCTCACCTAACAAGGCAGGCTGGCTACAGGGCTGTTCCCAGTGTATCTTCCAGCCTGTTGAGAGACTATGCGACAGGTATCTTTATAACAGCTGTAATCTGATTCTAGGTCTTATGAGGTTGCTCTTTAATCTGTTCTTTAAGCAAAAGGACATTATGCCAGCCGCTCATCTACCAGAGCTTTAGTATTCATTCTTTTAATTTGGGAGCAAATAGTAAATTCCATCAAAGTCATTACACCCCATCTTAATGTAATGGCGAGGCTTCCTCTTCACTTTCTCAGCACCTCCATTAGCTCTGGAGAAGCGAAAAGAAAATGGGGAGACATTTTAAGCAAATGGGAACCTGGGAACCTGCTCTTGGCTGTGTTCGGCCCATTTGCAGATCCCCATTTTCTTAAAATAGTCCAAGGAGCCATCGCAGCAGCTCTTAACTATAATTTGCCCACTCCCTGCAATTTTGATGTCCAGGTTCTTTTGAGACCAATCACCCTCTCATCCTTCTGAAAAAGTCATGCTTTAGGCAGCATTTGAACTAAACAGAGTCAGATACTCTGGTGATGGTCACTATCTTAGAGGTAATCAGCACACAAAAGAACATAAGAGCCTGACTGGATCAAGCCAACGGCCCATCTCATTCAGCATCCTGTTCTCACCATGGCCAACCAGATGCCTGAGAGCAACCCACAAGCAGGGCACAAGACCACTATCTCGGCCTGCGGTTTCCAGCAACCAGTATTTGGAAGCATACTGCCCCCAGCTGTGGATTCAGATAGCCATTGAATTTGTCTTGAATTTGTCTAATCCTCTTTCAAAGCCATCTAAGTTGGTGGCCATCACTGCCACTTGTGGTAGCAGGTGGGGTCCTACTGGAAGGAAGGGTGGGATATAAATCAAATAATAATAATAACAACAACAACAACAACAACAACAACAACAACAACAACAACAATAATAATAATAATAATAATAATAATAATAATAATAATAATAAATCCAAAAAAAGAGAGGCTGCAACCAAGAGGTCTTCTGTATCTTTAAAAGTTGTGCAGGGGGAAGGGAGAATCCCACCTTGTGGTTTTTCTCATTACAGTGTTGCAAGAACACCTGCACTTGGCTGATTTTCTCTTCTCCTAAACATACAGGATCAGTCTCAGGCCCTGAGCCTGGCAACCCTAGATAGGAGGTTTGGGCTCACAGGGCGCTAATCCATGATGAGGCCAGGCCTATGTAAGTGCCCAGCAGCAGTTTAAATAGGGCCCACTGTAGGCTGGTTCCAGCGCTGCTGGTGCCCTTCAGATGTTTTTGGACTCCAACTCAGCCTAGCCTAGTCAATGGTCAGGGATGATGGGAGTTCAGGTCTGGCAGCATCTGGAGGGCGTCAGGTTCCCAATCCCTGCTCTAAAGCAAAATATAGTCTGATTTCAGAATGAAAGCGCTGTGTGGTGAGAGACAGAGAGATCATGGATTCTTAAAAGGCTTTAAAGCTCTTCACAAGCTTCTTGGAAGCCAGAGTTTGCAGCAGGCAGCCGGGATACAACAAAAATTAGAGACTATTATTGGTTCAGTTTAAGTGGCTCCTGCTGAGCCTTTAAAGGGCAAGAAAAGTCATAACTTAATCTTTAGCATCCGGAGAAAAGGGGGAAAAGCCACCTCTGTAAGGAAAGTGCATCAAATATCTGCATAAGAAATATCCTGGAAGGGGGCGCGGGTAGAGATGGCTTGGAAATTTCCTTTTTTTTTTTTTTACAATAATTTTTATTCAAATTTTCATAAAACATAGAAAACAAAATCATAAAACATTCAAAGACAAAAAACAAAACAAAACAAAAATGATTAAACAAAAAAATAAAATAAAATAAAATGTTGACTTCCCATTTGTCACATATCAAATCAGTTATAGGTCTACAATATATAACAATCCTGTCTCTTAAATCATATTATAAAATCACTTTCCTCCAGTAGTTATCTTAATTAATCATCAAATCTCATAAACATTACTTTATTCTTTCCTCAAAAAGTCAAAGAGAGGTTTCAATTCTTTAAGAAATATATCTATCAATTTTTCTCCAAATAAACATGTCAATTAATCCATCTCGTTAATAATTATAATAATCTTATTGTCATAACCATAGTCCAAATAAACATTTCGATTAATCCATCTCATCAAAATCTGTTAGGTCCAATAATTTCAATAGCCATTATTCCATTATCCCTATTAGTTCCATCTTCCATCTTCAATAGTCCTGTTAAGTCCAGTAATTTCAGTGTCCAATCTTCCATTATCAGTATTCCATAATAATCTTGCTGTTGTAGCCATAGTCATATAATAAGAGTCTGATGGGAATTTCCTCTATCCCAAATATTTTCTTGCCATCCATTCTGAATAAGTTGCTGAAATACTGTTGTAAAGTCATATCTGTGTTCTTCATTTTTACAAAATGCACTGGCTCATCTCTTAAGAGTTTTTCCATTGTCACATGGCTGCAGTTAATTCCATAGATTTTCTCTATATCAAGCTCCATCACATCATTCCAGTCCAGAAGATTATCCAAGCCATTGATAACTTTATCTCTAATATCTTCATTAATTTCTTCAGAGATAACGTTAAATTCCAAACAGTAGATTTTATTTCTAAAATCCATAAACTCCAGATCTTTTTCCAATTCCACATTTGTTCCAATCTCCAGGGCTTGTATCTTCCCTTTATTTTTTCTTTTCTCATCTCTGATCTCATTCTCCTCTCTCACAGGGTCCCCTATTTCTTTAAGCTCCTGCGTCATTTTGCTCAGTTCAATTTTCAGCTCCTTACTACCCTGTCGCAGGGTTTGTTTCGTTATCTCAATCTCATCCATTATTTTCTGAAACATAATTACTTCCAGATTCTCAGCCACTTTCTTGATTGCCATTTTTAAAACCACGAAAACAAAGCAAAACAAAAATAAAGAAGAACCACTTCTTATTTCAGCAACAATTGGGTTAATATTCCAGGCTTGATGACATCACAGTATAAACAGAGCAACCTGCCTTATCTCTCTTGTGCAAGAATGCAAAACAAATTTAGTTCCCAGCATCAAAACAGTTAGTGGCGTCGTGAAGAAGCAGATTCGTCAAAATAAAATAGACCAAAAAAAGAATAGTCCCAGACAATATAATATTCCTCGGAATAGAAATCAGGAATAGAAATCCCTCTTCTGTTTATTATCTTTAGAATGCACTTCCAGGACAGCTTTTTGCGACAGAAACAGAGATAAGCTGTTAATTTCGTGAATAACAGAGAAGAGCTATATCTCACCCAGAAGTTGTCCAAAGCCGATCAATCTGACAAATCTCCTTTTGCTGCAACAATTTAAACCAAGTAAAAAAAATAATAGAAAGAAGGGTGCTTGCCTGTTAGTCCGTTCTCTCTTTGAAGAAAAGATAAACGTATCGCATTAAACAGATAGAGCTTGTTAGAAAGTCCGTCTGGCATTGTTGGCTGGACCTTATCTCATAAATTAATGAAATCCAGTCCTCCCAACAAAAACAGGCTTTGAGGTTGATCTCTACGTTTCTCCCTGCCCGGGAGAAATTTCATCAGTCAAAAAAAAAAATGTTCTGACTGATTTATATCTGAATAAGCTTCTTTTGAGGCGGGAGCCCGTCCCAAAAGCAGGCACAAGCGAAGTCACCCTTCCCGGAAGTCTGAAACACTAAACTGGACTTCATATCACATAAGGATATAAGCCAGGGTAGGGATCCTCAGACCCAGGGGCTGAACGTGGCCCTCCTGGTGTCTCTGTCTGCCCCTTGGAACTCTCTCCAGGCCACACCTCTCACTGGGCCTTCTTCACACTCAAGGCTGGACACCTCCATGCAGTCCTGCTGGATGCTGCTTCACAAGCACCTTCCTTTTGGGAGAGGCACTTGCAAAGGAGCAACCTGCTGCCCGCAGGATTGCACCCTCTGGTCACCAGCTGAGTGTTCAGTCCTGCTCCATTTAACGGCATGCACGTGATCCCCTGCTTCAAACAGGCACACGCAGCCAAAGCACAGTGTGGGCTGTTTGAACGCCCTCTTGCAAACAGCTCCTCCCTGCAGAGGTTGTTCCCCTCTTCCTACCAGAGCCCTTGCTCCAAGTGGCCTGATCCAGAACAAGACAATCTGGGGCTGTCTTGACCCAACTCAGTCGAAGCCCAATTGGCCCAATTCAGTTTGGGACTCAGACAAATGCAGTGCACGGCCCTAACTTCCAAGGCCCAAGCAGCAATATAGATGTGAAGAGATGGCCATATTTGTTTCTTCATATATCTGCCTGGTTTGCGTATCAAGGAGGCAATATGAGTTCTAATTTTCATCAGAAAAGATTATATTGCCCCACATTCCACCATCCCAAATTCCATATTACCCTAATGTGTAAGGGGAAGAAATTCAATTCAGTTTCCATTTAAACTGAAACCTACCTCATTCACCTTTTCCAAAACAATACCAGAACCAAAACACAACCAATCTTTGGAATGCATACTACTCTACATTTTGCAATGCAGTTCCCAAGCCATGTAATGCAAAGAAAAATGCATCTATTGGAATGAAGCATGTATAAAAATGTATATACAGTAATACCTCAGTTAACAAATCCTCCGGGAATGACGCTCTTTTTAAGGAAGGCTTTTTTTAAAAGGTGAAACGGACAAGTTGTGCTTTGCTGTGGATAAACTTTCAAGCCTGGGTCTTTGCTTTCCTATCAGTAAACTGACATGCCTGTGGGTTTGCTTTAAGGTGAAACTGACCAAGCTTTGTCTGCTATGGATAAACTGATAAACCAGTGCCATTGCTTTGCTAGGGTGAAACTGACTAGCCTGTGTCTTTGCTTTGCTATCAATAAACTGACATGCCTGTGGCTTTGTTTTAAGGTGAAACTGATCAGCCTGTGGCTTTGTTTAGCATTAAAGAGATCTCTGCTTTCTCCCAGGGCTGGGGAGGGAAGGATAAAAAATGATTCAGAGGAGGAGACGCAGGGGAAGGGGAAGGAGAGGGAGTGGGTGGGTGCCAGGTAGGTACCCTTTAAGCCCCTGTTCAAACTGTCCCCACCATCTATGAGTGGATGTAGCAACCTATCCCTGTTCTTTCCATGTTATTCCTACCTCTGGTACCAACGTTTCTGTTAAATAAGTAATACCCAGGAATGCATCTACTTTGTTAAGAACATAAGAACATAAGAAGAGCCTGCTGGATCAGGCCAGTGGCCCATCTAGTCCAGCATCCTGTTCTCACAGTGGCCAACCAGGTGCCTGGGGGAAGCCCGCAAGTAGGACCCGAGTGCAAGAACACTCTCCCCTCCTGAGGCTTCTGGCAACTGGTTTTCAGAAGCATGCTGCCTCTGACTAGGGTGGCACAGCACAGCCATCATGGCTAGTAGCCATTGATAGCCCTGTCCTCCATGAATTTGTCTAATCTTCTTTTAAAGCCATCCAAGCTGGTGGCCATTACTGCATCTTATGGGAGCAAATTCCATAGTTTAACTATGCGCTGAGTAAAGAAGTACTTCCTTTTGTCTGTCCTGAATCTTCCAACATTCAGCTTCTTTGAATGTCCACGAGTTCTAGTATTATGAGAGAGGGAGAAGAACTTTTCTCTATCCACTTTCTCAATGCCATGCATAATTTTATACACTTCTATCATGTCTCCTCTGACCCGCCTTTTCTCTAAACTAAAAAGCCCCAAATGCTGCAACCTTTCCTCGTAAGGGAGTCGCTCCATCCCCTTGATCATTCTGGTTGCCCTCTTCTGAACCTTTTCCAACTCTAGAATATCCTTTTTGAGATGAGGCGACCAGAACTGTACACAGTATTCCAAATGCGGCCGCACCATAGGTTTATACAACGGCATTATGATATCGGCTGTTTTATTTTCAATACCTTTCCTAATTTTCGCTAGCATGGAATTTGCCTTTTTCACAGCTGCCGCACACTGGGTCGACATTTTCATCGTGCTGTCCACTACAACCCCGAGGTCTCTCTCCTGGTCGGTCACTGCCAGTTCAGACCCCATGAGCGTATATGTGAAATTAAGATTTTTTGCTCCAATATGCATAATTTTACACTTGTTTATATTGAATTGCATTTGCCATTTTTCCGCCCATTCACTCAGTTTGGAGAGGTCTTTTTGGAGTTCTTCGCAATCCCTTTTTGTTTTAACAACCCTGAACAATTTAGTGTCGTCAGCAAACTTGGCCACTTCACTGCTCACTCCTAATTCTAGGTCATTAATGAACAAGTTGAAAAGTACAGGTCCCAATACCGATCCTTGAGGGACTCCACTTTCTACAGCCCTCCATTGGGAAAACTGTCCATTTATTCCTACTCTCTGCTTTCTGCTTCTTAACCAATTCCTTATCCACAAGAGGACCTCTCCTCTTATTCCATGACTGCTAAGCTTCCTCAGAAGCCTTTGGTGAGGTACCTTGTCAAACGCTTTTTGAAAGTCTAAGTACACTATGTCCACTGGATCACCTCTATCTATATGCTTGTTGACACTCTCAAAGAATTCTAATAGGTTACTGAGACAGGACTTTCCCTTGCAGAAGCCATGCTTCTGTCCCCTATGTGCTTAGTTAATCTAGCTTTAATAATACTTTCTACCAGTTTTCCAGGGACAGAAGTTAAGCTAACTGGCCTGTAATTTCCGGGATCCCCTCTGGATCCCTTTTTGAAGATTGGCATTACATTTGCCACTTTCCAGTCCTCAGGCACGGAGGAGGACCCAAGGGACAAGTTACATATTTTAGTTAGCAGATCAGCAATTTCACCTTTGAGTTCTTTGAGAACTCTCGGGTGGATGCCATCCGGGCCCGGTGATTTGTCAGTTTTTATATTGTCCATTAAGCTTAGAACTTCCTCTCTCGTTACCACTATTTGTCTCAGTTCCTCAGAATCCCTTCCTGCAAATGTTAGTTCAGGTTCAGGGATCTGCCCTATATCTTCCACTGTGAAGACAGATGCAAAGAATTCATTTAGCTTCTCTGCAATCTCCTTATCGTTCTTTAGTACACCTTTGACTCCCTTATCATCCAAGGGTCCAATTGTCTCCATAGATGGTCTCCTGCTTTGAATGTATTTATAGAATTTTTTGTTGTTGGTTTTTATGTTCTTAGCAATGTGCTCCTCAAATTCTTTTTTAGCATCCCTTATTGTCTTCTTGCATTTCTTTTGCCAGAGTTTGTGTTCTTTTTTATTTTCTTCATTCGGACAAGACTTCCATTTTCTGAAGGAAGACTTTTTGCCTCTAAGAGCTTCCTTGACTTTGCTGGTTAACCATGCTGGCATCTTCTTGGCCCTGGCGGTACCTTTTCTGATCTGCGGTATGCACTCCAGTTGAGCTTCTAATATAGTGTTTTTAAACAACTTCCAAGCATTTTTGAGTGATGTGACCCTCTGGACTTTGTTTTTCAGCTTTCTTTTTACCAATCCCCTCATTTTTGTGAAGTTTCCTCTTTTGAAGTCAAATGTGACCGTGTTGGATTTTCTTGGCAATTGGCCAGTTACATGTATGTTTAATTTAATAGCACTGTGGTCACTGCTCCCAATCGGTTCAACAACACTTACATCTCGCACCAGGTCCCAGTCCCCACTGAGGATTAAGTCCAGGGTTGCCGTCCCTCTGGTCGGTTCCATGACTAACTGGTCTAGGGAATAGTCATTTAGAATATCTAGAAACTTTGCTTCTTTGTCATGACTGGAACACATATGCAGCCAGTCTATGTCCGGGTAGTTGAAGTCACCCATTACTACCACATTTCCTAGTTTGGATGCTTCCTCAATTTCATATCTCATCTCAAGGTCTCCCTGAGCATTTTGATCAGGGGGATGATAGATCGTTCCCAGTATTAAGTCCCTCCTGGGGCATGGTATCACCACCCACAACGATTCTGTGGAGGAGTCTGCCTCTTTTGGGGTTTTGAGCTTGCTGGATTCAATGCCTTCTTTCATGTATAGAGCGACTCCGCCACCAATACGTCCTTTCCTGTCCTTCCGATATAGTTTATATCCAGGGATAACCGTATCCCAATGGTTTTCTCCATTCCACCAGGTCTCCGTTATGCTCACTATATCAATGCTCTCCTCTAAGACCAAGCACTCCAGTTCTCCCATCTTGGTTCGGAGGCTCCTAGCATTAGCGTACAGGCACTTGTAAGCAGTGTCTCTCTTCAAGTGTCTTTGGCACTTGTGGTTTGGCCTGTGGTAATTTTGCTCTTCTGAATTTATATCCTGTGCCCCTGCTCTCACAATGCCTACTTCTAGGCCTACCCCTTTTAAAATTTCATCATTTCTTTGGTTTTTATCCCAGGGGGGAGGTTTATTCCGAACCGGACCTTTCTCAGCTCCTGTCGGGTTTTCCCCCTCAGTCAGTTTAAAAGCTGCTCTGCTACCTTTTTAATTTTAACTGAGGCATTACCATAACAGGGAAAAATAACATTCAAAACTACATTATGTTGGGAAACATTCCTCTACAAAAGTGGGCATATTGGATAGAATTGCATACAAGAATGTGTGTAGAAGAAATCAGGAGAAATCCACACTAAGATGCTGGTCAATTTTCATGAGGACTTTAAATAAATAAATCACAAATTGATGCAGAAATGTGGAGGACTGAACTTAAGACTGGAAAAATGAGCAACCCAAGAAATGGGCAGATTTGCTTATCTCTAACCCTAGCTCAGCCTTTGTCCTCTCACTTCAGGTGACACACAGGAGAACCACAAGAGAGTTAAACAAGGGAAGGTCTGTAGCTCAGTGGCAGAGCAGCTGCTTTGTATACAGAAGGTCCCAGGTTCAGCCCCTGGCATCTCTAGGTAGGGACAGGAGCAGAGCTTGGGAAAGTTACTTTTTTAAACTACAACTCCCATCAGCCCCAGCCAGCATGGCCACTGGATTGGGCTGATGGGAATTGTAGTTCAAAAAAGTAACTTTTCCAAGCTCTGGACAGGAGTCCTCTAGGTAGGGACAGGAGGGACCCTCGCTTGAAACCCTGGAGAGCTGCTGCCAGTCAGTGTGGACAGCTGGGCCAATAGTCTGACTCTGTATAAGACAGTCTCCTATGACGCAAAGAGGCCATCACTCAATGGTAGAGCATCTCCTTTGCATGCTGAATGTTCCAGGTTCAATTCCTGGCATCTCCAGGTGGGATTGGGAATGCCCCCTCCATGAAACCCCAAAGAGCCACTGCCAGTCAGTGTAGACCTGATTCAGTATAAGGCAGCTTCCTATGTTCCTATAACAGCAGCAGAATCATGCTCTGATGGCAGTCCACACTGAATTGTACTCTGCCCTGATCTAACTTGGGCAGCATGCATCCCACTGTCCTGGTAAGGACACAGAGCTCATGCTGTCTAAGCACTCTGCACCTGGAGCTCAAGGTTTTTAAGCCTCAGCCTTCAGGACCCCACCCAGTGCACACATGTCTGTTGGCCACCTGTTGCCTGATGACATGATCTACTCATGAGAAGTAGTTTAATCATGAGTATCTCTTTACTCTACTGAGGAGTCCTTGTTCCTCAAGTGGGCACTTTGGCATCTAAGCCTGCACCTCTAGGCACCTGCACTCCCTAGGACTCGATGGCCTACAAGTATCTGCATCCAATTCCAAAAATGGGCTATCCGTGACTTGAGGGTGAGGTTGGGTTGCTCTGTCCCTTGAGGACTAGGGTTGCCAGGCTCAGAGCCTGCGAATGTATCTTTCAGAGAAGAGAAAATTCAGCCAAGTGCAGGTGTTCTTGCAACCCTGTAATGGGAAAAACCACAAGGTGGAATTCTCCCTTCCCCCTGCACAACTTTTAAAGATACAGAAGAGCGCTTAGTTCCCAGGCCTGGCCAATTCCAAAAATGGGCTATCCGTGACTTGGATTGCTGTGTCCCCTGAGGACCCCTGATAAGCCTTCAAGAAAGATTTGAACACAACAGTGGCACTCTCCCCTCTTGTGATCTCCAGCAACTGGCACCCCAAGGCAAACTGCCTCCTTCAGTACCTTGACACTGGCTGCTTTTCTTTGACATTGGACTCACTGAGTTTCAGGTCATGCTCCCGAGGGGATCTCTCCAGTGGATACATGACAGCCTCCCCCAGCCTGGTGCCCTCCAGATGTTTTAGATCACAAATCTCATAATGCTTGACTATTGGTCATGCTGGCTGGGACTGATGAGAGTTGTAGTACAAAACACCTGGAGGGCACCAGGCTGGGGAACGCTGTGCAGAGCCCAATGCCTCTACCAGAAGGAAGCCTGGCTGGAAGAAAACTGCTTGCACCCCACCCATGAGCACCTTTTCCTGTAAAAATTAGACCCTTCTCCCACCTTATTAGGGTTGCCAGGTCCATGGCCTGAGGCTGATCCTGTATCTTTAGGAGAAGAGAAGGTCAGCCAAGTGCATGTGTTCTTGCAACACTGTAATGCAAAAAACCACAAGGTGGAATTCTCCTTTCCCTCTGCACAACTTTTAAAGATACAGAAGACCTCTGGGAGGCTGGGCCTGGCAACCAAGAGGTCTTCTGTATCTTTAAAAGTTGTGCAGGGGGAAGGGAGAATTTCACCTTGTGGTTTTTCTCATTAGAGTGTTGCAAGAACACCTGCACTTGGCTGACTTTATCTTCTGCTAAAGATACAGGATCAGTTTTAGGCCATGAACCTGGCAACCCTATACCACAGTCATGGTTTCTCCCAAAGAATCCTGGGAACTGTAGTTGGTTAAGGGTGCTGAGAGTTGCTAGAAAACCCCCTGTTCCCTTCACAAAACTACAATTCCCAGAGTTCCTTGGGAAAAGCGATTGATTTTTTAAACCACTCTGAGACCTGTAGCTGTGTGAGGGGAAGAGAGATTACCTAAGAACTCCCATCACAACTACAGTTCCCAGGATTCTTTGGGGGACCACAACTGGCATGATATTGGCAATGATGTTTTTACAAGGTCCCGGTGGGTGTCTTACACCCCTTACTTTTTTGGGAGCCAGGTCCCAGCAGGATCCTTATGTATCGAGCATCCTACGAGCAAATCAACATGAAAGGGGAGTGCATTAGCAACTGAGAAGAGTCCTAATGAGTGTCAGTCACAAGCAAGCCTTTATCAGTTCCTACTTTGAAAAGCAAAGACAGGTTGTGGAGATCAAGAATTCTGTAATTGCAGAAGAGACAGTAAATCCTGATGATAGCATTCCCTCTACATCATCAAGCAGTTTGGTAGCAGCAGGAGATAAATGTGTAGACACTGAATCCAGTAATTTAAGCAATATCTTTGATGGTGAGAAAGGACAATCAAATGGTGACCATGACAGAGAAGCAGAAAACCATGTTTAAATCTGGTCAGATTATTCTAGAATCATTGAAGGTTGCATAATCTTGGAAGAGGGTGTGGCTTTGACTATCATGAAGGAATCCTGCACTTCTGAATTTGCCACTACACTACTGGATACTGCTTTAAATGTATAATGTAGATCCTCAGTGAGGATAATCCCCCCTTGCATCTAAAATGTGCAGCTGTCATTAGAAATCTGACTCCAGAGTAGACTTATCTGCTGCAAATTACTTGCCTTGCAGCCTCTTTGTATTTTCCTCATTCCAGTCTGGTGGAATTTCTCTCTCTCTCAACACAAATGCCAGCCTCGAAAACAAGCCCACACAGTGTCCCCATTTGTCACACATTAGAACATAGCACTTGCAAAAACTCAGCAGTGTCCTCAGAAACTATTAGGTGAGCTGTATGGAGCCCTAGCTCTGCAGACTATTAGAAAAACAGAATGAAATTTAATAGCTATCCACATGCCAATCACTGGAGCTGTTAAAAAACTTTAAAAATTCCAGGCAGGCCCAAATGCACACAGCTCCTTCTCCCAAGTGCTTCCAACAGTTGAGGCACTAGGCTTTTAAAAAGTGTGATATAACTGTTTTGTTAAAACTCTGCTCCAGGTAGGATTGCCAGGTTCAGGGCCTGCGAATGAGTCTGTATCTTTAAGAGAAGAGAAAATTCAGCCTCCAAGAGGTCTTCTGTATCTTTAAAAGGTGTGCAGGGGGAAGGGAGAATTTCACCTTGTGGTTTTTCCCATTACAGGGTTGCAAGAAAACCTGCACTTGGCTGAGTTTTCTCTTCTCTTAAAGAGACAGAAACATTCGCAGGCCCTGAGCCTGGCAACCCTAGCTCCAGGTCATGGATTAGATTATAAAAAGGTTAGCCAACCGGAGGTGCTGTAGGTTTTTGTTTTAAAGGACCATCAAATGCAGTCCTTTTGAAACAGGGGTGATGAATTTTTGGCCCTCTGGGTATCGTTGGACTCCAATTCCCATCAGAATGTTGAAACTGTGTGTGTGTGTGTGTGTGAGAGAGAGAGAGAGGGGGGGGGGAGAGGGGGAGGAGAGGGGGAGAGGGGGAGAGATCTTCCTTTGGAAACAACTGAGCACATTATTATTACAGTCTGTTCTTTTCCAGGCATAGATGGGGATTCAAGACCAGGTGTCATTTCTATTAATAGTTCAGGACCCTGGAGAGTTGCAAGTAGGTATGACATTGGACAACTCCAAGTTCAGGCAGGACCCTGGACAGCTTCAGGTGGAGCTCAGGCTGGAGACTTACAACAAGCACAGCAGGCTGAAAGGTTGCTTCAGCCACAGGACACTCTGGAGCAGCGGTTTGCAAACATTTTCCCCGCAGACCACTTAAAAATAATGGATGCTCTTGGTGGACCACTTAATGATTACTCTGCTTGCTGTAGCCATTAGAATGTGCTGTGCTAGATGCTGTATGATTTTCAATGGCATTTTAAATACTTCTTTTATTTTATATTTTGTACTTTATTGTATTACAATTTGCATTTAATGGAAGCAGAATTGTGTTTAGCTGCCTTGATAGCACCATGAGCAGAAATCGCCATGAATGCACAATGAAACGGATGTCTGAAGGGGCTTTCAGAGGAATGTTAGTTGGTAATTTGGTTTTTCTTTCTTCTTAGCAACATTTTATAACTTGGTTTGGTTCTTGACATTACAGGAAAAAATAATGATATAAACAACAAACCCTCCCCTCCCACACCCATCAGAACCAGTTGTGAAAGGTAACCAGTTATACTGCACCATAGCTGCCCATGTGAAGCCAGTTGCTTTTTGGACATATAAGCTACAAAATTCTACCACATTTCCATAAAGCCATTTTCAACTTGCTGTCAATTTCAAGCTCTCAACAGTTTAGTCAGTTTCTCCATAAGAGCAATTAAGGGAAGGGGCCCTAGCTTGGTGGTAGAGCACCTGCCTTGCATGCAGAAGGTTCTAGGTTCAACTCCTGGCATCTCCAGATAGGGCTGGGAGAGACTCCCTGCTTGAAACCCTGGAGAGCTGCTGCCAGCCTGTGTAGACAATACTGAGCTAGATGGCCCAAGGGTCTGACTCAGTCGAAGGCAGCTTGCTGTGTTCCTGTCTGCTAGTCCATACTTGTTTCCTCCAAGTGTCCAAATGTAAGTGGTCCTGCCCTTTTCAGCTTTGAGCAATCAGTTGTCTGGCTCCAACTAGCAAGAACATTATTAGTTTTTAATGTAGAGGATCCTTTTGTTCATTCATGAAAAAAAGTCAGTAAAACTAACTGTGGTGTACACTGGACAGTCTGTTTTGTGATCAAGTTGATTGCCTTGGATACTGTATACCAGACATTTTTAAGTTCACCACAAAACCTCCACATAGGTGCATAGTTCCAGTACAGGATGCCCTAGTGGCAAATTTTGGGATTATTTTGGGAAGGATGAATGAATGAATGAATGAATCAAGTTTATTACGGTCAAAGACCAAAGGAAAGCAAAAGAGCAAACAACAAAATTTACAATAATAAGGAACTGATTATACCTAAAAAACCATCAATTAATCTACTTACATTGCTGAAATTAATAACTTTCTAGTGGCAATAGCTGCCACACAGAACTTAGCTACCAGTTGGGTTACTTGTGGGTTATGATCCGCAAGCAAATAGTCCACTCAACAGGTTTCGTTTCTGTCAGTCAAGCGAGTAAGTAGGGGTAGAATAAACTTGCACCTGGTCTCACAATAAAATGAACAATGGAGGAGAACATGGGATATAGTCTCGACCTCACCGTCTCCACAAGGGCATAGTCTGTCATTGTACGGTATTTTCTTAAATCTGCCGTCTAATAAAGCAGAGGGCAGACAGTTAAACCTAGCCCACATAAACGCCTTCCGATACTTTGGAATAGTTAAATTAGTTAAATATGGCATAGCCCATGGCTTATCATTATATCGATGGTTTTTAACTAATACCAAATGCTGTTGGAGATCGAGGTCGTAAATTTGCTTTAAAATCTGGTCTTTGGCTTTCGAAAAGCCCATAGATAGAATAAAGGGAATTGAAAACCCCAATTTAGAGATTTTATTGATAACCATTTTTTCCCATTGGGAATGAAAATTATCTCTTAGTATGAAGGGGGCCAATCCAATTGGTCTAAACAGTAACTTTAGCCAGGCACTAATTCTAAGACACCACACCTGAGCATCAATGGAGGGCAAACCAACTTCCATTCTTATAATAGAGTTGGGAATACATGAAGGCACTGCCAGTATAGATCTAAGAAAAGTAGTTTGGACAGCCTCTAGATGGTCGCACTCAGTCCAAGTGGTTGTTTGTGCACCGTAAATGAGTTGAGGTATTATTTTTACCCTAAAAATCTTTAGCGCAGCCTTCAAGATTTGACCTCCTTTGTTATAATAAAATGCCAATAAGGGCTTCATTGTTCTTCTCGCATGCATAGCTACCATTTTCATATGTTCTGACCATAGGCCGTTGGCCTGAAAATTTATTCCTAAATACTGGAATGAATTTACTTGGTCGATTACATGGCCATTTAACCTCCATAGATGTTTAGTTCTTTTATTTGTGAAGATCATTACTTTAGTTTTTGCATAATTTATTATCAAAGATTCGTCAGAGCAAAAACTAGCTAATTCTAACAACAGACGTCTCAAACCAATCGATGTCCTTGATATTAAAACAATATCGTCTGCATAAAGAAGAATGGGTCTAGAACTTCCAGCTAGTAGCGGGGGATGTGCATTAATTAACATCAACCTTTGCACCACGGAGTTTATATAGATGTTAAATAGGAAGGGTGCCAGAATGCACCCCTGTCTAACTCCTTTATGGGTGGGGATAAGGTTCATTAAAAGGCCTTTATTATTGCATCTAACCCGGAGATATATATTAGTATATAGGCTCCAAATTAAAGCCAATAGACGGAGACTTATATTCATGGTTTCAAGTTTTGACCAAAGTCTATCCCGTGATATAGAATCAAAAGCCGTTTTTAGATCGATAAACGCCGTATATAGCGCACTGTTGGAATTCCCTTTATATTTATTAACCAGATGGTGAAGAATCAAAGCATGGTCGGTAGTTGAACATCCTATTCGAAAACCAGCCTGCTCTAGGGCCAAGATATCATTTAGTTCCATCCAAGCAATCAATTTAGTATGGAGGTGTGCTGCATAAAGTTTGCTAATAACATTTAACAAACTAATAGGCCTATAATTGGCCGGGTCATATATCGGGCCTTTTTTGTAAATAGGGACGATTATAGCAGTTCCCCAATCTTTGGGGATCTGCATAGATTGATCGATGTAAGTGAAAATACTTGCTAATAAAGGTGCCCACCATTGCACATTGGTCTTGAATACTTCAGCCGGAATAAAATCCAACCCGGACGCTTTATTATCTTTTAATTTAAATATAAGATTGGCAATTTCAGCAGAGCTAACCGGGGTCCATTCTGGGATGGGATGTTTTGGATGGCCAGAAACTTCATCAGATTCAATATCAGAGGCATACATTTGATTGAAATAATTTCCCCAGATATTAGGAGGCACATAGCAACCCATATTAACATGTGATTTTGGCCAATTAGAAGTAACTATTCGCCAGAAAAGGTTTGAATTTTTTAACTGGGAAGCAAAGGCAAGCCGATCCCATAGGGCCTGAAGCCCCTCTTTCTTTTTGTTTTTTGTCAGTAGCTTAAATAATTTTTTTGCCTCGGAGTAAGCATCATACTTGGATGCAGTTCTATTTACTTTGTATGCCTTGAATTTATCTATCAGAACTTTTTTTGCCTCCACACATTCCTTATCAAACCATTTTTTTTTTTTGGAGTGGAATTCAACCTTACTTGATGGTGTCTTCTTGGAAAAACTTCAGACTGAAGGGCATTCATTAGGCACTGACAATGATCCAAGGAAGTTGAGCTTTGGGGGGAAGCTAGTATTAACTCCTTCAGATTTAACATATGAGAGGAGTACAATCTAGTCTTTAGCTCAGTCTCCAATTTAGGAATCCATTTGACCCTACCATGACGCACTTCGTAGTCAACCAGTGAAAGGGTCTGTGGGAGAAGTATATGAGTCGAATCAATACAGTTCAAAAACATAAATACAGGAGAATGATCACTTTCTGGTCTTTCAACAATTTCAAATTTACTAACTAGATGGTATAGCTCCTGTGAAACAATACTGAAATCAATCGCCGATGCCCCTCTGCTCAAAAGGAACATAAATTCTCCTTGCCAATCGCCTTTTGTGCGCCCATTTAATATAATTAAATTAGAATTTATAATTAGATGGGCTAACCAAAGACCAGAGTAAGTTATACATTGATCTCTGGATTGCCTCGAGGGAATGTCAGAAGGGCCTTCTAAGGAAGCCGTCACCTGATGGTATTTGGCAAAAAGTGCCTCATCCGATGGGCCATTCTCGCATTGAAGTCACCCATCATTACTACCTGTACCTCCGGATGTAGTGATGTCAAATGGCGTATATAATTATCTAATTTATTGATCTTAGATACTGCAGATTTCCTGTCTTTGCTTGGGGATAGATACACGTTAATCAGAAGCAAAGAGCAGGATGTTAGTTTTAAGATGATGGCCACTGCAATCTCTGGCAAAGGGTCTACCTCCACAATGGAGGCATGTAGCGCAGTTGACATAAGTAGGCTAATCCCTCCCTTAGGATGGCCACCTTTTCTCCCGGGCGCCGCTAACAACTGATAAGCTGCATACCCATCTAAGCTCATATCTTTCACACACCATGTCTCTTGGAGAAACAGTATGTGATAGTCCTTTAGGAAAAGTATGCAAGATGGATCCGCTATTTTATTTCTCCATCCTGCTATATTCCAAGAAAGGATCTTCAATATCACTTCCTCAGACTGAGGCATTAGTCAAGGACTGCTTGTCAAATCAGGTAAAGATTTTATGCCAAGACTATCACATTGGAGGTAGTCAGTGTTGCCTTTCTGAAAGGTTTGGCAAGTATTTTGGGCATGGACCTTAAGTGATTCCAACTCAATGGGAGAAATCAATGGGCAATCAGTAGATAATGCATAGATAGGATTTGGAACAGGAAGCCTGCCAGGTTCCAAAGCCAATTCAATAGTGTGGGCAGACTCAGAGCGATCGATATTAAGACTCTTATTACTCAAGTCTTTTAACACCTTTCCTAACTTTTCAATTTTATTCATAATTTCAACCTTTGCCTCCCTAGTCAACCCAGTGAAGGTATCAAGAAGCATAATTTCCTCATCAAGAAAATAATTTTTCCCCCAGTTGTCCATATTTGTATGCGCCGGCATAAGAGATTGCACCTGATGACTTGCATGCGGTACTTCAACATCCATTAATAGATTTGATTCCACCTGGTGCTCATTTTGGTCAGAGTTATTAACAATCCTTTCCTTAGGGTGAATGGAGCCGACCAGTTCTTTAGTTTCTACGGAAATCCGCCCTTTAATTTGATGACCCTCTAACTTCCACGGGCCCGCAAAATTATGGAAGACCCTCTTAATATAAAGGTTCCTTTCCAAGAAATGCTCTTTCAAATCAAGGAGTTCCTTTACTTTCCTCTCATCATGGAACGTTATCATCGCCCTGGCTTTGGTGTAATTAAAAAAAAGATATTCAATGTTTACAAAGTTGGAACTATGGAAGCGCCCAGGGGTCATCTCATTCAATAACTCCATTAGGTGATATTTCCTTTCATCTTGATCGAGTCTTCCACTGGGCTTAGGGTAGTTTAGCATAGCCAACATTTTAGTGTTTAGCACTAAGTTCCAATCTGAGGCTCTGCTTATAGGGTTGGTCAATTTCTCAGTCTCTAATGACTCCGATGAAAATTGTTCTTGTCCGTTGTTATTCGCTGACAGGTTAGAATTTAGATCATCTGTCTTAACCAGAACATTTTCTTGGGTCTGGACTGATTCTGCTGTAAAGGGGATACCTTGCGCTGTATTCACATCTAATTCATCCTTTACCCTATGGCTCTTCCTCTTTCTTTTTTTCTTTTTCCGTGGCGCCAATCTTGGAGAATCTAACAGTTTAAAAAGTCTTCCATAATTCATATGATGTTTAAAAGGGCTTCTTTGGTTTTTTATATTTTTGGTCTTTTTTATTTGTTTTAAGTAGTGTATACCGCATTTTTTCCTTTTTTCCCAAGGGATTACAGATGTTATAGCTGTAGTTTGAGAACCTTCCTCGATTGTTTCCTTAGGGCCCTTTGCAATATCGTCCTTAGATTTAGATAATGAATTAATAGTGAGACTATTTTGGGAAGGGTACAGGAGCCCTTTTATCCTTGGCATTTGAGCCCCCCCCCCTTCTGAGACTTACCAAGATAAGCTATATTTCCTTCAGGAAGAAAGGGGAGGGGAACGGCCATTTTCAGAAATGGCTGTTATTACATGTGAAAGGTGCCAATCGCAAAGCACTTAGCAAGCCCGCAAGAAATCTAGACTCTCAGTTGTGCATTCAGGCAGGCTAAGTAAGAATGAAAACCATTTTTTTTTTTACAACAGCTTTCAACTGTGTCCTTTCATTCAGGTCTGGGCTCTTCAGACAGCTCCATATTAGGCACAAACAGCCACCAAATCTCCTGGCAGATCTTTCATTCACTGCTGTGCCATTCTACCCAAGGCTGGGATCCCATTTGCTTCCAAGTTGAGGCAAGTAATTGTTACTGCAGACACGGGGGTCCAAAGGTCACGGTTCTTTCAATTTGGTTTTGTATCTGAAGGGGTCAGGCTGCCCAGCACTGATGCTGCAGGCACCAAGTGCAGATCTATTTTTGGTTTATCACACCGGCTGATGTTTTTTCTCTCAAATTGTTTTCCATTCACCGTCACCCCTGAAACCTCACACAACTCTATCAAGAAACGTAAGTCCCATTATTCTCCTTTAAATGGAGCCAAGATTGACAAGTTTGAGAGTTTACTTGGGACTGTGGTTCAAAATGCTTCATAAAGCAGCTTATGATAATAAGATTAGTTTTCTGGAGAGGTTTAGCATGTGTTTATGAGAGCCACTTTTTCTTCTGCATAGTGATTTTTTAAAAAGTAATTCTAGTCAAGGATCATATCTATTTCTTATCTTCTTATCTTTTTTCCACACAGATTGACAGATCTTTCTGTCCCTAGTGCAAACGCACCCTGGGTGAAGACATGCATGTGTGAACTCACTCAACGGGCCATTTCAGACAGTTGCACACCCCTGTCATGAAATGGTTGCCGTGAGTGCATGGGATGCTGCCTCCTACTGGTTGTTTTAATCTGCGTCTCTGCCTTGTTGCAACTGGGCCTCATTTGGCAATGTTTTAGAATTCATTAGAACCAGAGCTTGTAAAAGATACTTTTTTGAACTACAACTCCCATCAGTCCCAGCCAGCATGGCCACTGGATTGGGCTGGTGGGAGTTGTAGTTCAAAAAAGTAACTTTTCCAAGCTCTGATTAGAATCCTAACCACATGATAACATTCAGGAATCTGGGTTGCTCCAGCCATTAGGCAGAAAGATGTGACTGCCTGAAGCAACAGTTACTGGGGGGGGGGCAGGGCTTGGAAAAGTTACTTTTTTGAACTACAACTCCCATCAGCCCCAGCCAGCATGTGCTGGGGCTGATGGGAGTTGTAGTTCAAAAAAAGTAACTTTTCCAAGCTCTGGGGGGGGGGGCAGTCTGTATTCTTCTGCCGGAGGGCGGAACTGTGTGTGCCATGCAGCCTGTTTTGCACCCCCATCCCTTGCTTGCTGTTCTCAAGTGTAGTAGCAGAAGACACCATTGCCAGTACTAAAACAACTGCTGATCCAGTTGGCTTCTGTACCTGGGTGGGTGGGGGTGTCATCTTGTTCTTCATCTCAGGCAGCAAAATGTCTTGGGCCTGCCCTGAGGCATAAGAACATACGAGCACAAGGAAAGGCCTGCAGGATCAGGCCAAAGGCCCATCTAGTCCAGCATTCTGTTCATACACTGGCCAACTGGATGCCTACGGAGAACTCATAAGTAGGACCGGAGCGCAACAGCACTCTCCCTGCTGGCAGTTCCCAGCAATTGGTATGGACATAAGAACATAAAAACATTAGAAAAGCCTGCTGAATCAGGCCAGTGGCCTATCTAGTCCAGCATTCTGTTCTCAGCAGATGCCCACGGGAAGCCCACAAACAGGACCTGCCAGAGCACTCTCCCCTCCTGCGGTTTTCAGGAGCATACTGCATCTGACTATGGCTATATGGACTGACAATGGGTCTCTAGGGTTTCAGACAGGGGATGTTCCCAGACCCACCTGGAGATGCCAGGGATCGGACTTGGGAACTTTTGCATGCAAAGCAGATGCTCTCCCACTGCACAGGTAAAAAACAAATGACAACTGTAGGCCTCGCTTTCTATAATGACCCCCCTCACCTCTGTTGTCAATTCTTCGCCATCAAAATGGGAATGGACTGTCTTCAAGTCGATTCCGACTTATGGCGACCCGATGAAGAGGGTTTTCATGGTAAGCGGTATTCAGAGGGGCTTTCCCATTGCCTTCCTCTGAGGCTGAGAGGCAGCGACTCGCCATCAAGCACCTGGTTAATACTTCACTTTTGTTATGCAACAAATTACATAACCACATGTCTCCTTCCTGGAGAAGGGTGGGGGGAAAGGAGCTTTTGCAGCAGTGCTGCTGAGCCAAATTCGTATCTCTTGCCTTTGATTTGATGTGGTTGTGTATCAGTGAGGGTTTCTTTTTCTTCTTTTTCAGCGTGGTTTTGTTTAGGGTTTTCCCTTCCTTCTGTGAATCTGGCCCAAAGCCAGGCTCAAAATACGGCACCGGCTGTAATCTTGTTTTCCAAGGCTGTCATTCCAAACGAGTGCAAATAAAAGCAATCGGGGACTCATGAACGATATAGGCGCTCCATTATATAGGAAGGGCACATGTTGTATCTGAACAGTGCCGGATCATGCCACACAAAACAATGCCTTCATAATCCCCCCTTTTTTTTCTACGGAAAACAGTCTCATAAGGTCACAGCATATTGGGAAAATATTTATTGTCTGCCGTGAATGAACAGATTTCTGAACGCTTCTCCAAATGACCGATTAAGAGTTGTGAATAATGATTGTTCCCCCACCCCTTTTGGGGGGGTATGGAAGTGTGCTGTGAGCATAAGCCCCTAGGGAGAAACCACATAGGGATAGAAATGACAGCATTCTGTGATTGCAACAGATGGGGGAATTCAATTCTATGCAGTCTTGTAGACCAGAAGCAGGCAGATGGATCTGCTTTGCTCTTTAATAGAACTACCAGATCTCCTGGTGAGACAGACAGGTGCAAAAAAAAATTCCCATATAGTTGGAATTCTCATTATTAGCAGCAGTATTATTAGTTTTGATTTATTATGCGCCTTTTACCATAAGGTCCCAGGACAGGTCACAACAATTTAAAATTCAACATTAAAAACAGTTTGAAACAAATTATAATCACAAGAACAGGGTGGGTCTTAAAAAAATACATTTCATGTGTCAAAAGCCAGAGCAAAGATGTGCATCTTCAGCATATGACATATGTTTATTTATTTATTTATTTAACTTGTATACCGCTTCATACTTGAAAAGAAGCCTCTAAGCGGTTTACAGTGTTGTAAAAAAAAAATCAAACAAAATTCCAAATTTAAAACAAAACAAAACATGTAAAAGAAACCATCTTAAACATGAACATCTTAACATTAACAATAAACATCATAAAAACCAAATTACACATTTACAAAACGTTTTTTAAAAAACCTTAAACGTTAATATAATCTAAAATAACGAACATAATAAATCATAATCACCACTAACAGATTAAAACACAAATATACCCTTGCTGGATAGTCACCTTGCAGTGGTGAGTGGCCTTGCGTGTTCCAATGAACCCTGTGAGCAATGCCATCGGGAGTCATGTCTCCCAGCAGGGTCACCCATGGCGGTAAGGTCAAGGGAGAGGAACCAGACAAAGAACGATCCAAGAAAGTCCTCAACGGCAGAACAGGCGGAGGATAACAATGTGTATGTTACAACGGCTGTGAAGACGGATGAAGGCTGCTGCCGATAAAAAACTTCCAATCGTCGTGGTACCCATGCCATTGGATCAAAGCCTTTTTCTGTCAAGATTGTGTGTTGATCGTCGTGCACCTATCTCCCCACATAAAACAAATTTACGTACAGGCATCTTCCAAACCCTGGAAGACAATCTTACTCGGCCACAAGTGATCGCCAATGAATGAATGATATCAGGAAGACAAAACAACCCCACCCACCAAACGCACGAGTATGAGTGTACAGGGAGCAGCATCACTCCCACTTCTGCTGCTATCACCCCAGCTTACGCTTTCACCAAAAGGTGGGGTGACACTACATACTCCCTACCCCTGCAGCTCCCTCCTCTCACCAGGGAGCACCCACAATCATTCCACACACACACAACACCCATAACAACAGGGGGTAACACCATCCTTGTGGATAATGCACAAAGTGATCTGCAATTGCACAAGGTGTATGTCCATGGATGGGGATTTGATGACGTATTGTGTTGAAATCAGAGCTTGGAAAAGTTACTTTTTTAAACTACAACGTCCATCAGCCCCAGCCAGCATGGCCACTGCATTGGGCTGACAGGAGTTGTAGTTCAAAAAAGTAACTTTTCCAAGCTCTGGTTGAAACCATCCAGTGACTATACTTTTCTTCCCCACCAGTAAGCTGGCACACTCCATCAATGCCTTAATAGGCCAGAATCTTGTGCTGAGGCTGCTCACCTCTGGCTGAGAGCCGCAGGATGAGAGCCCTGTTGCTCTCACCCTTCGGCTCTCGGCCTTGCCAGGCATGAGTGTAACTAGGTGCCTGGAGAGAGAGGGAAAACCCCACAGCCTTCAGTCAGGGTCCCAGCTGCACCCCTTTTCACTAACATACACACCACCAACCCCACCCTCCCTATATGATGCTGGCCCAGTCTACCTAAAGGAACGCCTTCAATGTCACCAGGGGTGCCGTTTAACAAGATCGACCATGAAAGGTCTACTCTATATCCCACCAGTTAAAGCAGCTAGACTGGTGAGGACTAGGGCGAGAGCCTTCTCAGTTGTGGCCCCCACGTTATGGAATTCTTTACCAATTGACCTCCGCCTGGCCCCCTCCTTGATGTGCTTTCGCCGGGCCTTGAAGACTTGGCTCTTCAATCAGGCTGTTGAGATGGGTTAGGTTTCACAGGGTTTTTATTATTATTATTATTTTTTTTTATCATTAATTTTTATTCAAATTTTCAAAAACATAACAAAAAAAACCAAAAATAATTAAACAATAAAATAAAATGTTGACTTCCGATTTGTTGCAGATCAGTTATAGGTCTACAATATATAACAATCCTGTCTCTTAAATTATATTACAAAATCACTTTCCTCCAGTAGTTATCTTAGTTAATCATCAAATCTCATAAACATTACTTTATTCTTTCCACAAAAAGTCAAAGAGAGGTTTCACTTCCTTGAGAAATATATCTATCAATTTTTCTCCAAATAAACATATTGATTAATCCATCTCATCAAATTTATTAGGTCCAATAATTTCAATAGCCATTCTTCCATTATCAATGTTAATTCCATCTTCCATCTTCAATAATCCTGTTAAGTCCAATAATTTCAGTAGCCATTCTTCCATTATCAGTATCCCATAATAATCTTGCTGTCATAGCCATAGTCATATAATAAGAGTCTAATGGGAATTTCTTTTCTCACAAATATTTAATCCATCTCATCAAATCTGTTAAATCCAATAATTTCAATAGCCATTCTTCCATTATCAATGTTAATTCCATCTTCTATCTTCAATAATCCTGTTAAATCCAGTATTTATTTATTTATTTTATTTATTTAATTACATTTCTAGACCGCCCTATAGCAGAAAGCTCTCAGGGCGGTGTACAACAAATAAAATCACAATTAAAATATGAGCAAGTGTGGGAAAAAAAATATATATATATATAGTACAATTATAAAACATTAATAAAATTGCCATTGAGATTTATAAATTAAGATCATATTAAGTTTAGAATGTTAAATTAAAATATTTAAAAATGTACAAAATTTAAAATTTAAAAAGCCTGGGCGAAAAGGTAAGTTTTTACCTGGCGCCAAAAAGATAACAGAGAAGGCGCCAGGCGTATCTCGTCTGGGAGGGCATTCCATAGTTCGGGGGCCACCACCGAGAAGGCCCTAGATCTAGTTGTTGATCTCCGGGCCTCTTTATGGGTTGGGACCCGGAGAAGGGCCTTCGACGTCGAGCGTAGTGAACGGGTAGGTACATAGCGAGAGAGGCGCTCCATCAGGTATTGCGGTCCAATGCCGTTTAGGGCTTTATAGGTAAGAACCAACACTTTGAATCTGGCCCGGAAACATATCAGTAGCCAGTGCAGCTGCGCCAGGACAGGTGTTATATGGTCAAATTTCTTTGTCCCAGTGAGAACTCTAATTTCAGTAGCCATTCTTACATTGTCAGTATCCCATAATAATCTTGCTGTCATAGCCATAGTCATATAATAAGAGTCTAATGGGAATTTCCTTTCTCACAAATATTTCCTTGCCATCAATTCTGAATATGTTGCTGAAATATTGTTGTAAAGTCATATCTCTGTTCTTTTTTTTTTACATAATGCACTGGCATATCTCTTGAGAGTTTGTCCATTGTCACATGTCTGTAGTTAATTCCATAGATTTTTTCTAAGTCAAGCTCCATCACATCATTCCAGTCCAGAAATTTATCCAAGACATTAATATCTCTAATATCTTCATTAATTTCTTCAGAGACAACGTTGAATTCCAAACAGTAAACTTTATCTCTAATATCCATAAAATCCAGGTCTTTTTCTGATTCCACATTTGTTCCAATCTCCAGGGCTTGCATCTTCTCTTTAATTTTTCTTTTCTCATCTCTGATCTCATCAATCTCCTCTCTCACAAGATCCCCTATTTCTTTAAGCTCCTGGTTCATTTTGCCAAATTCAATTTTCATCTCCATTCTACCCTGTCTCAGGGTTTGTTTCATTATCTCAATCTCATCCATTATTTTCTGAAACATAATTACTTCCAGATTCTCAGCCACTTTCTTGATTGCCATTCTTAAAACCACAAAGAAGAAAAAAACCACTTCTTATTTCAGCAACAATTGGGTTAATATTTCAGGCCTGATGACATCACAGTGTAGACAACACAGCCTGCCTTATCTCTTATATGTTCAGGAATGCAAAACAAATTTAGTTCACAGCTTCAGAACAGTTAGTGGCGTCGTGAACAAGCAGATTCGTCAAAATGAAATAGACCAAAAAAAAAAAATAGTCCCAGACATATAATACTCCAAAGTTCATAAATCAAATTTATTTATTTATCTCCTCGGAATAAAAATCCCTCATCCGTTTGTATCTTTAAAATTCACAATTCCAGGTCAGCTTTTTGCAATCAAAACAAAGATAAGCTTTTTCAATTTCTTTCCTCCTTAATTTCATGAATGAAAGAGAAGAGTTATAACTCACCCAGAAATTCTTTATAGCTGATTCATTGACAAATCTCTATTTGCTGCAACAATGAAAAAAATAGAAAGAAGAGTGCTTGCCTGTTAGAATCCGTTTTTCTTTGAAGAAAAGATAAACGTGTCGCTTAATCAGTTAGAGCTTGTTTGAAAATCCATCCGGCATTGCTGGCTGAACCTTCTCTCATAAATTAATGAAATCCAGTCCTCCCAACTAACACAGGCTTTTGTGGTTAATCTCTACATTTCTCCCTGCCCGGGAGAAAATCTTTACCAGTCAAAAAGAACGTTCTGACTGATTTTAAAACTGAAAAAGCTTCTTCTGAGACGAGAGCTCGTCTCAAAAGCAGGCACAGGCGAAGTCACCCTTCCCGGAAGTCAGGTTTCACAGGTTTTGCAGTTATTAGTTGTGATTTTAATTTCCGTGTATATGTTTTTATATTGAGTGTATTGTATATTTTTACTGTACGTCACCCAGAGTGGTGGGACATCCTGCCAGATAGGCGTCTAATAAATAAATAAATAAATAAATAAATATCAGTATAGTGATAGTGCCAGAGGCACCTCTGTGGGAGGGAGTTCCACAACTTAGGGGCTGCCACAAAGAATGCCCTCTCTTGGCCCACCACCACCTAAGCCTCTGAGGGTGGGGGAACTACCAAGAAGGGCCCCACAGCTGATACAAACACCCAACAGGATCTGTAGGAAAGGAAGCGGTCTGTCCAATATTTGGAGCCTATATCATTTATGGCCTTAAACACAAACGTGAGCATCCTGACTTGGGCCTGGAAACGAACTGATAACCACTGCAGTGGTTTTGAAACAGGGGTTACGTGAGTTCTAAGGAGAACCCCAGCCAGTAATCTGGTTGCTGCATTTTGGACCAGTTGAAGTTTCTGAGTTATCTTCAAGGGCAGCCCCATGAAGACTGCATTGCAATAATCCAGAATGAGAAAAGGTGGTGCCTCTGATTTGGATTTGGATTTCAACACCAGAACTGTAGTCATAGTCCTTTCCCACAAAAGTTAACTCCAGATTAGCTTTCTTCATTTCAGCAGGTGAACTTAGGTGGGAAACATCTTTTTTTGTGACTTACCCATGCTAGTCTTCTACAAATCACCCAGAAATCTACTAGTACATCCAAATTTGCCTTCTTCCCACTTCTATTCATGACAACAGTTTTTCTCAATCAGACCTGACCTATAGTGTTACATAGGAACATACTGTAGGAAGCTGCCTTATACTGAGTTAGACCATTGCCCCATCTACCTCAGTATTGTCTACACTGACTGGCAGCAGCTCTCCAGGGTTTCAGGCAGGTTTCTCTCCCAGCCCTACCAGGAGATGCTGGGGATTGAACTTGGGACCTTCTGCATGCCACTGCCATTTTGTAATTGGCATCAAAGGCCCTGTGATAGGCAGGAATAACTTTGGACTAACCCATAATAGCCCTGCTGGAAATGAAGTTGAGTTTGCATTTGCATCAAAGACCCCATCTGCGCTATACATTTAAAGCAATATCATAACACTTAAAACAGTCAGGGCTTCCCCCAAAGAATCCTGGGAACTGTAGTTTGTTAAGGATGCTGGGAATTGTTAAGAGACCTCTCTTCCCCTCACAGAGCTATAATTCCCAGAGTTCCTTGGGAAGAGAGATTGATTGTTAAACCACTGCTTGCATTCACAGAATATTCTCCAGATTTAGTTTTCAGAGGTTTTGTGGAGCTAGAAAAATGTTACTCAAAAAACACTTGGATTATGGAAATGCACACAATTTCTTTCCTCCCAAATATCCTTTTTAGTGTAACTTCCTCTCACTCCTAGTTGCTACAGTTTCACTGCTATCATTCCACTGCGTTGTTTCTCCTCTTTCCTGGATTAGTCACATGGACAACTCCTGTCAGGCATAGTTATGAATTGGGCAGGTTCCCTGGCCTGATGCTCTCCAGATGTTGTTGGACTACAACTCCCGTCTTCCCTGACCCTTGGCCTTGTTGACAGAGGTTGATGGAAGTTGTAGTCCAAAATGTGACTGGGACTTCCGGGAAGGGTGACTTCGCTTGTGCCTGCTTTTGGGACGGGCTCCCGCCTCAAAAGAAGCTTATTCAGATATAAATCAGTCAGAACATTTTTTTTTTTTTGACTGATGAAATTTCTCCTGGGCAGGGAGAAACGTAGAGATCAACCTCAAAAGCCTGTTTTTGTTGGGAGGACTGGATTTCATTAATTTATGAGATAAGGTCCAGCCAACAATGCCGGACGGACTTTCTAACAAGCTCTATCTGCTTAAGCGATACGTTTATCTTTTCTTCAAAGAGAGAACGGACTAACAGGCAAGCACCCTTCTTTCTATTATTTTTTTTACTTGGTTTAAATTGTTGCAGCAAAAGGAGATTTGTCAGATTGATCGGCTTTGGACAACTTCTGGGTGAGATATAGCTCTTCTCTGTTATTCACGAAATTAACAGCTTATCTCTGTTTCTGTCGCAAAAAGCTGTCCTGGAAGTGCATTCTAAAGATAATAAACAGAAGAGGGATTTCTATTCCTGATTTCTATTCCGAGGAATATTATATTGTCTGGGACTATTCTTTTTTTGGTCTATTTTATTTTGACGAATCTGCTTCTTCACGACGCCACTAACTGTTTTGATGCTGGGAACTAAATTTGTTTTGCATTCTTGCACAAGAGAGATAAGGCAGGTTGCTCTGTTTATACTGTGATGTCATCAAGCCTGGAATATTAACCCAATTGTTGCTGAAATAAGAAGTGGTTCTTCTTTATTTTTGTTTTGCTTTGTTTTCGTGGTTTTAAAAATGGCAATCAAGAAAGTGGCTGAGATTTATGAACTTTGGAGTATTATATGTCTGGGACTATTTTTTTTTTTGGTCTATTTCATTTTGACGAATCTGCTTGTTCACGACGCCACTAACTGTTCTGAAGCTGTGAACTAAATTTGTTTTGCATTCCTGAACATATAAGAGATAAGGCAGGCTGTGTTGTCTACACTGTGATGTCATCAGGCCTGAAATATTAACCCAATTGTTGCTGAAATAAGAAGTGGTTTTTTTCTTCTTCGTGGTTTTAAGAATGGCAATCAAGAAAGTGGCTGAGAATCTGGAAGTAATTATGTTTCAGAAAATAATGGATGAGATTGAGATAACGAAACAAACCCTGCGACAGGGTAGTAAGGAGCTGAAAATTGAACTGAGCAAAATGACGCAGGAGCTTAAAGAAATAGGGGACCCTGTGAGAGAGGAGAATGAGATCAGAGATGAGAAAAGAAAAAATAAAGGGAAGATACAAGCCCTGGAGATTGGAACAAATGTGGAATTGGAAAAAGATCTGGAGTTTATGGATTTTAGAAATAAAATCTACTGTTTGGAATTTAACGTTATCTCTGAAGAAATTAATGAAGATATTAGAGATAAAGTTATCAATGGCTTGGATAATCTTCTGGACTGGAATGATGTGATGGAGCTTGATATAGAGAAAATCTATGGAATTAACTGCAGCCATGTGACAATGGAAAAACTCTTAAGAGATGAGCCAGTGCATTTTGTAAAAAAGAAGAACACAGATATGACTTTACAACAGTATTTCAGCAACTTATTCAGAATGGATGGCAAGAAAATATTTGGGATAGAGGAAATTCCCATCAGACTCTTATTATATGACTATGGCTACAACAGCAAGATTATTATGGAATACTGATAATGGAAGATTGGACACTGAAATTACTGGACTTAACAGGACTATTGAAGATGGAAGATGGAACTAATAGGGATAATGGAATAATGGCTATTGAAATTATTGGACCTAACAGATTCTGATGAGATGGATTAATCGAAATGTTTATTTGGACTATGGTTATGACAATAAGATTATTATAATTATTAACGAGATGGATTAATTGACATGTTTATTTGGAGAAAAATTGATAGATATATTTCTTAAAGAATTGAAACCTCTCTTTGACTTTTTGTGGAAAGAATAAAGTAATGTTTATGAGATTTGATGATTAATTAAGATAACTACTGGAGGAAAGTGATTTTATAATATGATTTAAGAGACAGGATTGTTATATATTGTAGACCTATAACTGATTTGATATGTGACAAATGGGAAGTCAACATTTTATTTTATTTTATTTTATTGTTTAATCATTTTTGTTTTGTTTTGTTTTTTGTCTTTGAATGTTTTATGATTTTGTTTTCTATGTTTTATGAAAATTTGAATAAAAATTATTGTAAAAAAAAAAAAAAGGAAGTTGTAGTCCAAAATGTCTGGAAGACACCAGGTTGGGGAAGACTGCCATATGTGGAGAGTGATACATAACCAATCAGATTTGGCTACATGATGACATCATCACTGAGGGCCAATGAAGTCAATTGAGAGAGGGAAAATATTTTCTGAAGCAGTACTGAAAAATGTTGCCCAAAATTTATTTATTTATTTATTTTATTATTTCGATTTATATACCGCCCTTAGCAAAAATAGCTCTCAGGGCGGTGAACAAACAAAGTAAAATACAATATATCATAATAAAAAACCACAAAAACATATACAAACAAACAACAAAAAACACGACAAAAACGAAATACAGCACAAATTAAAGAAAATACAGATTAAAAGATTAGAAAGGTTAAGAAGATTAAAAGATTAAAATGCCTGGGAGCATAAAAATGTCTTCACCTGGCGCTGAAAAGATAGAAGTGTAGGCGCCAGGCGTACCTCTTCGGGGAGGCTGTTCCACAACTCAGGGGCCACCACAGAAAAGGCCCTAGATCTGGTGACCACCCTCCGGGCTTCCCGATGGGTTGGTACCCAGAGGAGGGCCTTAGATTCTGAACGAAGTGAACGGGTAGGTTCGTAGCGAGAGAGGCGTTCCACAAGGTATTGAGGTCCCACACCGTGTAAGGCTTTATAGGTCAAAACCAGCACCTTGAATCTTGCCCGGAAGCAAATAGGAAGCCAGTGCAGACGCGCCAGAATAAGTGTTATATGCGAAGACCGATAGGTCCTCGTCAATAGTCTGGCAGCCGCGTTCTGCACCAGCTGAAGCTTCCGAACTGTCTTCAAGGGCAGCCCTACGTAGAGCGCATTACAGTAATCTAATCTTGAAGTTACCAGAGCATGAACAACGGAGGCGAGGTCGTCCCTGTCCAGATAGGGGTGTAGTTGGGCTACCAGACAAAGATGGTAAAATGCATTCCGTGCCACCGAGGCCACTTGGGCCTCGAGAGACAAGGAAGAGTCGAAAAGAACCCCCAAACTACGTACCTGTTCTTTCAAGGGGAGTGTAACCCCATCCAGAACAGGGTGAACATCCACCATCTGAGCAGGGAAGGCGCTCACCAACAGTGTCTCGGTCTTGTCTGGATTGAGTCTCAGTTTATTAGCTCTCATCCAGTCCATTATCACGGTCAGGCAACGGTTCAGCACATCAACAGACTCACCTGAAGAAGATGAAAAGGAGAAATAGAGCTGCGTGTCATCAGCATATTGATGGCAACGCACTCCAAAACTCCTGATGACCACACCCAGCGGCTGCATGTAGATGTTGAAAAGCATGGGGGACAAGACCGACCCTTGGGGGACTCCACAATGGAGAGTCCAAGGTGTCGAGTGATGTTCCCCAAGCACTACCTTCTGGTGACGATCCGCGAAATAGGAGCGGAACCACTGCCAAGCAGTGCCCCCGACACCCAACTCCGCGAGTCTCCCCAGAAGGATACCAATGGTCGATGGTATCAAACGCCACTGAGAGATCAAGGAGAATCAACAGAGTCACACTCCCCCTGTCCCTCTCCCGACAAAGGTCATCATACAGGGCGACCAAGGCTGTTTCAGTGCCAAAACCAGGCCTAAAACTGGATTGAAACGGATCTAGATAATCGGTTTCATCCAAGAGCGCCTGGAGCTGGCTGGCAACCACCCGTTCCAAAACCTTGCCCAAAAAAGGGACATTCGCCACCGGTCTATAGTTGTTCAAATTATCTGGGTCCAAGGAGGGTTTCTTTAAAAGAGGTCTCACTACTGCCTCCTTGAGGCTACCAGGGACTACTCCCTCCCTCAAGGAGGCATTAACCACTTCCTTGGCCCAACCGGTGGTCCCAGCCCTGCTAGCTTTCACTAGCCAAGATGGGCAAGGATCCAGAACAGACGTGGTTGCCCAAACCATTCCAAGCACCTTGTCCACTTCCTCAAGCTGCACCAACTGAAACTCATCCAATAAAGGACAAGGCCGTGAAATAATGAAAGGAATAGTTAAAAAATAATCACACACACCTCTCCTACCATGAAGTCTCTCCAAAGTTACAGCCACAGTAAAAGACTGAAGCAAGGGGGGGGGGAAGGGGCTGTATTGTTAAAAGATTCCTTGAATATGAGCAAATGATACTTTTGTAATAGTTACTTCATGCATAAATGAAAAGTTCAACTCAATAATGTGCATTTTCAAAAAATGGACAGTAAATTGCTTGCCGTTTTCTTCCAGTGTGCTAGGTTTTACAAGTATTTTTATTGTTCCCTGTTTCATAAGAAATATTGTGTGTGTCATCTCCTATTTAACTGTAATCTCCTTTCAGCAAAGAGAAAATGCCAGCCCCTATATCCACCTGCCACTATCAATTGCAATTTTGGCTGAATGCCCAGCAAAAGGTTTTTGTTGTTTTTTTTAAAGGCAAGAGGTACCGGAACATAATAGCCCAAAATGACACCCTGTTGTTGTACCAAGCTGGGATTCATCACAGTTCTGGTTGCTTCACTTGAACTACCAAGAAGGCAAAACAATAAAATAAGATTAAAATTAAACCCAAGAGTAAAAACAGTGACTTGGAAGGCTTTTTATTAAGTAGGACTCCTGCATGGTGGCGGGGAAACTTAACAGAGGGTTACAAGTGCCCCCCCCCAATGTTGATGAACTATAACTCCCATCATGCCTGGCCATTGGTGATGCTTATTGGGGCTGACGGGAATTGTAGGGACTGCCTGCACCCTTGTATTCCAGCTCTATCACCGAGATCATCTGCAGGAGCATCATTGGTTATCCCATGAGTTGGCAAGACTCATTTGACAACAAGAAATCTAGCCTTTAGTATCATCGGCCCAGCCCTGTAGAATGCTCTGCCAATAAAGATTCAGCAGAGATCATCTGTTTTAACTGTTATGCCTAGTGAAAACCTTTCTATGCTGCCAGGTTTATTCAGGCAATTGAGAAGAGATCTTTCCACAATAGTTAGTCAATAATTTCTGATTTTAAATATTGGTTTTATTTGGTTAAATTGGGTGTGTGTGTGTGTGTGTTTTAATGAATAGTGATATACAAATATTGTTATAAATAAATAAATAAACATTTGGAGGGCCAAAGGTTCCCACATCTGATTTATAGTATTTAGGATCTTTCTTCTATGGTGGTACTCAAGTAGGGATGGAAAGATCTGCCGGTGTCAGTTCTCAGTTTCTCATTTTTCCAACATTAAATTCAATTCTCCACATTTCTGCAGCAACTTGTGATATTTTTTTTAAAAAAAGATCCTCATGAAAATTCTCCAGCATTTTACTGCAAATTTCTCCTACCAATACATTTTTGAAGGCAGCTTTAACTAATGTACACATTTTGGCAAGTCATTTCTGGCAATATAATGCATTTTTGCATGTTATGTTCCTTCATATATTCATTTGTATGCATACTATCCCTCCTCTTCGGATGCACACCTTAACGTGGTGAGGGGGTTTGAGAGTGTCGAAGAAGCTGAGAGCAATGCCGTCAGGAGTCTAGACCAAGAGGCTAGACTCCTAGCAGGGGCACCTATGGCGGAATGGTCAAAGCTGAGACACCAGACTAAGATGCATCCAGACTCAGAGGAAGGCAATGGTAAACCACCTCTGAATACCTCTTACCATGAAAACCCTATGAACAGAGTATCCAAATTGCAACACGAGATAGTGCTGGAAGATGAGACCCCCCAGGTCAGAAGGCACTCACCAAGCTACTGGGGAAGAACAAAGGACAAGTACGAGTAGCGCTGTGACTAATGACGCAGGTGGGTCAAAGCCGACAGGAAGCCCAGAGGCTGATGTGCACAGATGCGAAAGGAGAGTCCGGAGTTGTACGATGCACACAATAGGAACATGGAATGTGAGAAGCATGAACCAGGGAAAGTTAGAAATTGTCAGGCAAGAAATGGAACTCATCAACATTACAATACTTGGCGTGAGTGTATTAAAATGGACGGGAATGGGACATTTCCAATCAGGCAACTACAAAATATTTCATGCAGGAAATGAGAAATTAAGAAGAAATGGGGTTGATTTAATAGTGAGAAGTGATGTAGCAAGAGCAGTTAGGAGCTACAACGCAAGGTCTGAGCGAGTGATATCAATGAGATTAAATGGGAAACCTATCAACATAACCATCATCCAAGTCTATGTTCTGACGGAAAATGCAGAAGAGGAGGAATTGGAGAGATTTTACACAGAAGTACAGGAAGAAATTGATCACACACCAAAACAAGATGTGCTGATAATCATGGGGGACTGGAATGCAAAAGTAGGGAACAGAGAAGAATTAGGAATTGTGGGGAAATGGGGCCTAGGAGACAGAAACGAAGCAGGAGAAAGACTTATTGAATTCTGTGAAGCCAATAATTTGTTTCTTGCGAACACATTTTTTGAATAACCAAAAAGATGACTGTACATGTGGACATCACCAAATGGCCAATATAGGAATCAAACTGATTATATAATTGGTAGCAGAAGATGGAGAAGTTCCATACTTTCTGCAAAAACAAGACCAGGAGCAGACTGCGGTACAGATCATGAACTGGTCGTATCGAAAATCAGAGTAAAGCTAAAGAAGACCAACAAAGCAATCATAACGCCAAAATACAATTTAAATAACATCCCAGAAGCATATAAAAATCAAATAAGGAACAGGTTTGAGGCTTTAAACTTAGGTGACAGAGAACCAGAAGAACTATGGACTGAAGTCAGAGACGTTATCAGAGAAGAATGCAAAAAGACAATACCTCTAGCTAAAAAGAGAGGAAGACCCCAATTGATGACTAAAGAAACTCTTCAAATGGTTAAAGAGAGAAGGAAAGCAAAAGCAAAAGGAGATAGCAACACAGTCAGAACCCTAAATGCAACTATAGAATGACTACTACATAGGGACAAAGAGAACGATTACAATAGTTACTGTATAGAAATAGAAGAGGACAACAAAAAGGGTAGAACAAGAGCCCTGTTCGAAAAGATTAGAGAAATGAAAGGGAAATTTAAACCAAGAGTAGGGATGCTGAATAACCAACAGGGGAACGCACTGACTGACAGAGATGAAAAAAAAAAAGGAAGATGGAAGCAATACACTGACAGGATGGCAGATTCATTCACGGAGGAGCCATATGATGAAGAACCAGAAATTTTAGAATGTGAGGTGAAAGCTGCTCTTAAAATACTTGGAAGAAACAAATCACCAGGAATAGATGGCATACCAATAGAGCTGCTACAAGCTACTGAGACTGAATCAGTCCAAATTTTGAGTAAAATCTGTCAAGAAATATGGAAGACTAAACAATGTCCCACAGACTGGAAGTGTTCCATATACATCCCAATTCCAAAGAAAGGGGATCCCAGGGAATGCAGTAATTATCGAAGTATTGCCTTAATATCCCATGCAAGTAAAGTAATGCTCAAGATTCTACAACAAAGGCTCTTCTCATATATGGAGCGAGAAATGCCATACGTCCAAGCAGGATTTAGAAAGGGAAGAGGTACCAGAGATTTTATCGCAAACATATGTTGGATAATGGAATGGACCAAGGAATTTCAGAAGAAAATCACCCTGTGCTTTATAGATTACAGCAAAGCCTTTGACTGTGTAGATCAGGAAAAACTATGGAATACTTTAAAAGAAATGGGGGTGCCACAGCATCTGATTGTCCTGATGCGCAACCTATAGTCTGGACAAGAGGCTACTGTAAGGACAGAATATGGAGAAACCAATTGGTTCCCAATCGGAAAGGCTGTGAGACAGGGGTGTATTTTATCAGCCTGTTTATTTAATCTGTACGCAGAACATATCATACAGAAAGCAGGATTGCACCAAGATGAAGGAGGTGTGAAAATTGGAGGGAGAAATATCAATAATTTAAGATACGCAGACGATACCATACTACTAGCAGAAACCAGTAATGATTTGAATGCTGATGAACGTTAAAGAGGAAAGCACAAAAGCAGGACTACAGCTGAACGTCAAAAAGACTAAAGTAATGACAACAGAAGATTTATGTAGCTTTAAAGTTGACAATGAGGACGTTGAACTTGTCAAGGATTATCAATACCTTGGCACAATCATTAACCAAAACGGAGACAATAGTCAAGAAATCAGAAGAAGGCTAGGACTGGGGAGGGCAGCTATGAGAGAACTAGAAAAGGTCCTCAAATGTAAAGATGTATCATTGAACACTAAAGTCAGGATCATTCAGACCATGGTGTTCCCAATCTCTGTGCATGGATGTGAAAGTTGGACAGTGAAAAAAGCGGATAAGAGAAAAATCCACTCATTTGAAATGTGGTGTTGGAGGAGAGCTTTGCAGATACCATGGACTGCAAAAAAGACAAATCATTGGGTGTTAGAACAAATTAAATCAGAACAATCACCAGAAGCTAAACTGATGAAACTGAGGTTATCATACTTTGGACCAGAGCTTGGAAAAGTTACTTTTTTGAACTACAACTCCCACCAGCCCAATCCAGTGGCCATGCTGGCTGGGGCTGATGGGAGTTGTAGTTCAAAAAAGTAACTTTTCCAAGCTCTGCTTTGGACACATCATGAGAAGACACGATTCATTAGAAAAGATAATAACATGCATACTTTCTCCTAACATGCATTTTTGTAAACATTGTTTGGCTGGCAAACTGATTCACAAAATGCAAGTAAGTGCAAACTTTGAAAGATGGCTGTGTTTCTGTTCTCATATTATTTCAGAAAATCTAAATTTGATAGATTTGGCTTGAAATATGAACTGAATGAAAATTCTCACCCATCCCTAGACTCAAGGTGGTGCAGAGAAAAAGGTCCTAGGCGGGTCTCTTATCCAGGCACTGATCAGATGCAGCACAGCTTAGAACTTTCAAGTGGGTGTCTAGCGGCTTCATTCTCCATCAGCTTCAGTTGCCAGATCCAAGGGGATTCATCTAGTAACCGGTGGGATATACAACAACATGTTGTAGCATATTTTCCCTCCTAACTGGAGCCCTCCTAATCAAGGTTCCATCTATGCATTTTCTCCAAGCAAGGCTTCCATTCTCCTCCGTAGTCTGCTGAAAGATGGAGTGACGATGAACCCCAGAGATAGTGAAGAGACAAAGACAGCTTGCTGAGTAAAAAACAAAGAGTTAAAATAACAAAGAGGTTATCATACTTTGGACACATAATGAGAAGACAGGATTCACTAGAAAAGACAATAATGCTGGGGAAAATGGAAGGGAGTAGAAAAAGAGGAAGGCCAAACAAGAGATGGATTGATTCCATGAAGGAAGCCACAGACCTGAACTTACAAGATCTGAACAGGGTGGTTCATGACAGATGCTCTTGGAGGTCACTGATTCATAGGGTTGCCATAAGTCGTGATAGACTTAAAGACACATAACAACAACAAGAACAAATTAAACCAGAGCTATCACTAGAAGCTAAAATGATGAAACTGAGGTTATCATACTTTGGACACATAATGAGCAGACATGATTCACTAGAAAAGACAATAATGCTGGGAAAAACAGGAGGGAGTAGAAAAAGAGGAAGGCCAAACAAGAGATGGATTGATTCCATAAAGGAAGCCACAGACCTGAACTCAGGGCCGGAGCTGACATGTTTGGCGCCCCCCCGCAAATTATAAATCGGCGCCCTTACCTTTTATAAAAATTTTTGGTTCATTTTTCAATTCAAATGTTATAAAAAATGTAACTAGGCAAATAAGGACAAATAAGAAAATCATTATGGAGTAGGAAAATGTTTTGTGTGAATACTAAAATAAAGTAAAAAGAAAATGACCTTTTTGTATTGCTTTTATTTAGCAAAAAGATACTTAGTTACACGAATTTAGCCTTACGGGCTTTCATGTTTGTGAACTTATGAATTAGTTCACTAATGTTTAATTGGGAACACACATCATGCCTGGGCAGCCATTTGTGTCCCCTGCCCGGCCCTCAAGCAGCACTGACCAAGCCATCCCTCTGGCTTCTGTTCTTAAGTCACAGCTGGCCAGCCAGAGAGATCCCTCCCTTCAGTCCAAGCAGGAGGCAGCTTCCTTACAGCTGCCACTGGAGGAAGATGAGGGTGGATATGCCTCCCCCTCCCCGCAGCTTTGGACACTCAGAACAAAGGCATATGCAATAGACCTCTTGACTTGGAGAAGAGAACTGCTAGCAGTGGTTGTGCGTGGGTCGCTAAATGCTCAGTGTGTGTGTGTGTGTGTGTGAGAGAGAGAGAGAGAGAGAGAGAGAGAGATGACAGGGGCGGTACATGCAAAACATTAACATGTGCGTGTAAAACATTAAGCTGCCAGGCAGAAAAATTCAGCTGAGCCTTCACCCTGATAGGCTAGTTTTTAACATTAGGAAGGCCACAAGTGTAACACACACCCACACTCTGGTTGAACACATGCTGCCACCTGGAGAGTTGGAGTCCAGGAAAAAGATTCCCCTACGGTTGGCTTAGTTACCAGAAGCTACAACAAAAGCATATTAAGCTACCTTATAGGGTCGTCAAGGCTAGTACTGCCAACACTGACTGGCAGTGGTTGTCCAGAGCTTCAGGCAGAGAATCTTTTCCAGGCCTCGCTACCGATGCAGGGGATTGGCCCTGCGACCCTCTGATGCTCTGCTGCTGAGATGCTGGTAAAGAAGGCCCCAACCTGTAGTGTCCCCACAATAAAACTAGGAGTGGGGGAACCTATGGCTCTTCCTGGACTCCAGAGCAGGTCCCTTGCTGGGGGAGGGCAACTGTCTTTCTCCCCCCTAATTCCTCATCCCCCCAAATAAATAATTAAATTTACTACAGAAAAAAAGACCTGAACTTACAAGATCTGAACAGGGTGGTTTATAACAGATGCTCTTGGAGGTCACTGATTCATAGGATCGCCATAGGTCATAATCGACTTGAAGGCACATAACAACAACCGGTCCAAGTGGTGGTTTTATCATTGCCTTCCTTTGAGGCTGAGAGGCAGTGACTGGCCCAAGGTCATGCAGTAAGCTTCATGGCTGTGTGGGGATTCAAACTCTGGTCTCCCAGGTCATAGTCCAACACCTTTAGGGTTTTAATCTAGCCTACTTGCTTCTGGCAATAAGGGTTTACGTGCCCTCAGGCCAGGCCAATTGCCAGAAGGCCATTGTAGGAAGAAAGGAGCCTAGTGTTGCAGAGATGTTAGATGGAAGCACAGATGGATGCCCCTGAAGGCAGCAATTCTAAACATGCTTATTAAGGAACCAAGCCCCATAGAACTCTAGGACCTACTTCTGAGTAGATATGGTTGCAGCCGTGTTAAGGACAAGGGAGGGCATTCTAGGCATCCAGTTGGCAACTGCCTGTTAGCATGGTGCTGTTGCTGGGGAACTTCCACAAAGTTATCCATAGGCCACTGCAACTTTATGTGCTGGCTGCTGTTCTATCAGTCTCTATTCAAAGAAATTGAACAATCACAATTACACAATTACATCTAGTATTAAGGTAAAGGTAAAAAAGTGAGGAGAGAGAAATAAAACCAATAGCACCAGGTTAGAAACAAACTTAATCCCAGATCAGTCACAGTCTTCAGAAGGCTATTGCTGATGGCAACAGCACCGTACATTTACTATAGTATTATACCACTTTAAACAGTCGTTGTTGTTATGTGCCTTCAAGTCGATTACGACTTATGGCAACCCTATGAATCAGCGACCTCCAAAAGCATCTGTCGTGAACCACCCTGTTCAGATCTTGTAAGTTCAGGTCTGTGGCTTCCTTTATGGAGTCAATCCATCTCTTATTTAGCCTTCCTCTTTTTCTACTCCCTTCTGTTTTTCCAAGCATTATTGTCTTTTCTAATGAATCATGAATCAATATATCTATATCTATAATTAGTAATAAAGCTGAATGATGCATGTAAAGCATTTTTTCTCTTTCCCTTTTCTTATTTATTATTGTTTTAGTACTACTTTGTAATTTTATTTTCCTTAATAACATTATTTAAAAATATTAATAATAATGATAATTAATTAACTCTGCACAAGCCTCTATGCACTATCACAAAATTGCTTATGGGGGGGCATGGATGGTTTGAAATGGGTTTACTTTGGAAGGAAGGAACTATTTGGAACAAACGTCCCCTGCCAGCCAAGGGAGGAGGGGAGGGGAGGAAGACAGAGGCCACCACTCAGCTGCTTTGCATGCCATGGAGGGAAGCCGCTTCTTCTCCCACTCACTGCAAGCACGCACACACACCCTCTCAGAGTGAGCTGCCGAGAAGCCCATGCTTCTAACACATATCTTTCGTCCACCAATCAGAGGAGCAGAAGACTTCCCCTGCTCCCTCTGTTAACAACCGGCTTGCAAAATTTCCAAAAATGTAACAATCGGCTCTTGCGACCCGGCTCCAGCACACCACTGCCTTCCACCCTCCAGATCCCCTTGGACCCAGCCAGCATAGCCAAGTGGCCAGCCAGGGATGACGGGGTTGCCCTCCAACAACTCCTGGAGGGTACCGTGCATGTCCTGCTGGCAAATGTCCTCCTCAATGGCAGCGTCCTGTTGCAGTGGGGCTGGCCTCCCTTGCTAGCCGAGCAGTGCCTCCGGCGCCCCTCAAGCATTGTGCCCTCCTGCCGTGCTTACCTTGCTTATCGTGTTACGCCGGCCCTGCCTGAACTGAAAAGATCTGAACAGGGTGGTTCACGACAGATGCTATTAGAGGTCACTGATTCATAGGGTCTCCGTAAGTCGTGATCAACTTGAAGGCACATAACCACCACAACAAAATAAAGTAGTTTATTTATTTATATCTCAGTCAGTGGTGGCCAGTGGCCAGTGAGACTGGTGGGGCAGAAGACTAGGAGGCCAACAGTAGGTAGAGCCAGAGCCAATTTTTGTTTATTTATTTGTATTATTATTATTTAGATTTACTAGTTGCTTGATACCCGAAGGTCCACAAGTGACTTACACAAGGTTGAAACAAAACAAATAAAACACACTATAAAAGCATAACAATAAACAACAGCAAAGCAATAGCAGTACCAACCCCACACTGCCACAGGAAGGATTGGCAGCGTATTAAAAACAAAACATCATCTCAGTCTATCAAAGGCCTGGGAGAAAAGGTACTTCTTTGCCTGGCGCTGGACAGATGACAATGAAGGCACCAGGTGGACCTCACTGGGGAGCATATTCCACAGATGGGGAGCCACCACTGAAAAGGCCCTCTCCCTTGCCACCACCTTCTGAACTTCCCTCAATGGGGGGATCTGGAGAAGGGCCTCAGAGGAAGATCTAAGGATCTGGGTACGTTCATATTGGGAGAGGTGTTCCAGAAGATACTGGGATCTTGATCAGAGCCAATGGCTCTGATAGCCAGAGCCAGAGCCAATGACAAGTAGATCCAGTTTTGTCCCTTTCCTCCTCTCTGCTAGCTTCCACAAGGGCAACAGTGAGATTAAGGAGGAGGAAGCTGACAACCAGGGAGTAGATGCAAGTTAGAAGGAAGGATAGGCTTGGAGGAATCAAGACTGAAGTTGGGGCAGTGTTCCATTTGCCCTAATGGGCCAGCCTCCACTGGTCTCAGTTGAAAAGTATTGTTTGAGATGTCACCCAGGCACTGATGCTTTCTTAAAGCAAATGCCCCGTATGGCATTCCTAGGAAGAAGAAGCAACAAGAGGAGATTCTCTCCTGGTGAAATGTCTAGTAATGCCCTCTCAGTTTTCAGCCACTAGTACATCTCTCACATACCCCCGAAACACAGTTTAGTAGGAAAAGGTGAAGAGACAGACTCACAAAGCTGTGGGACTTTATTACAGGAGATCTTATGAAGTGCAAAGAGGCCTCCAGTAATGCCAACCACAAAAGTGGTTGCAAGATAAATTTGACAGTCTAAAACTTAATAAAAGTGTGTGCAAGAATCCCCAAATCTTCATCTCCAGTGATCATCTTTGGCTTTTAATTGAAGGATGAGAGGCTTGAAAGATAAGCCTTTCCAGTTGCCATGACAACTGGGCACTGTGTTGTTTTCCCATTTTTTTTCGGGGTTATTTCTATTATTGTTATGGCCCGTCTCCTTTTGGCATCATGAACTTTGATTGCTATGGTAACATCTGAGATGTGTTTTATTCCATCCCCACTGGCAGTTTCCTCTCGAGGAGGCTATTTGGCTTGTGATTCTGTGAGGGACAAGAGGCGAGCTGTTAGGTGTTTCAGGTGGCATCTCCACACTTATAAAGAGAATGAGAGAAATCCGAGTCTAGGGGGGCCCCCATTCTTTCCGGACACCATTTAATTTTGGTCGGCAGCTCTTCATAAATTGCATAAATTGGCACTCTTGGTGGAAAACTGCCAAACACACCGGCTGGGTGTACAGCTCAGCGTTAGCATCCCCGTTGGAGCAAAACAGGTCTTTTCATATCTCAAACAAGGTTTACTTTTTTTAACCCTTTGGCAATCCTAGTGCATGAGGTTGTGTGCACGCCCAATGTGTACTTTTCAATGTCACCTCCAAAATATCATTGCCGACCTGGCAATAAATAATAAACAAACAAAGAAAGAAACAGATATTTACTTGTTTTAACCTTTCTGCCCTGCCTTTTAGTTTATTTATTTTTTAGTTTATTCATTTATTTATTAATTTATATCCCACGCTTCCTCCCAGCAGGAGCCCAGGGCAGCTTCGTTGTACTCTACTAAGTGCTACTCAGACCCCCAATGAAATTAAAGCATCTGCATTAATCATCTCCATTAATTTCAGCGGGTCTACTCTGGATACAACCCTTTTCATACACTATTATTATAGTTATTATTTATTAAATTTCTATCCCTCCCCTTCTCCAAGAAGGAGCCCAGGACGGCAAACAAGAGGTAAAACACTAAAAACATATTTAAAATCAAAACATCTTGAAAAACAGTTCCAGCACAGATGTAGACTGGGCTAAGGTCTCTACTTAAAAGGAAGATCTTCAGTAGGTGCTGAGAAGACAACAGAGATGTCACCTGTCTACTATTTCAGGGGAGGGAATTCCAAAGAGTAGGTGCCACTACACTAAAGGTCCACTTCCTATGGTGCTGAATGGACCTCCTGATAAGATGGTACCTACAAAGGCCCTCACCTGCAGGGCCCAGTGATCAACTGGGTATATAAAGGGCAAGACAATCTTTCAGGTATCCTGGTCCCAAGCAGCATAGGGCTTTGTGCACCAAAAGCACAACCTTGAACTTAGCCCGGTAGCTAATGAGCAACCAGTGCAATTCTTTAAGTAGCGGAGTAACATGTTGGTGATACCCTGCCCCAGGGAGTAGTCACACCACCTCATTTTGCACCAGCTGTAGCTTCTGGACCAACCTCAAGGGCAGCCCCACATGCAGCATGTTACAGTAATCCAGCCTGGAAGTTATCAGTGCATGGACAACAGTGCTCAGGCTACCCTAGTCCAGAAACAGCCACAGCTGTTTTACCAGCCAAAGCTGGTAAAAGGCACTCCTAGCCACTGAGGTCACCTGGGCCTTTATTGACAAAGGTGTATCCAGGAGCACCCCCAGAAGGCAGCAGGACAAATGGTAGAGGTTGGTATTGTTGGGTATCTGCTGAGGCCCATGCCACAGCAGAAGAGTACCTGTTCAAAACTGCTAGAGCCTTCCAATCTGGTTGCTGCTTCCCCTTGCTGCCACTGCTATTGGTGTTTGCCTAGCCACAATGGATACACAGGTCCTGAGAAGGAGAAGGGAATGGATAAGGTAACAGAAGAAGAGAGGAGGTCTGAAGGGGAAGAGAGGAAGGAGAGAGAGAATGGAATGCAAGAGGTGAACTGGGAAGAATAGGGATGAACCGAGCTGGCAAGCTTTACCAAGGGGGGGGGGAACCAACAAAAAGGCAACAGAGAAAGGTCTGGGGCCAGAATCCTCAGTGGTGAGTCAAGGGGGAGAAGACCAGAAAGGTGCTGTAAGGCAGAGACTCTACACTTGCAGAAAATCTCAGGCACTTCCAGCCGAGATGCTATATTGCAGAAATTAACAAATCAAAGATGGAGTCTCATGATGACAGGAGCACCCAACCTCACACAAGTAAGGGGCTCTCCAGGTGGTCTCTGAAAATAAGAGACACCCTGAGCTTCTGAAGATCTTGGTGAGCTTTACGGGAAGGCTAGTGTTGTTGACATTTGCTTTAACAAAGGTATTTGTTTGGGCTCCCAACTCCCTTCCCAGGCTGCAAACGTGGAGTGCAGCTTCCACCTGTCATAAGCCCCATGATTCCTAGGAGGAAATCCTCTGCTAGCAGGTCTTGCAAGGCCCCTTTTCTGTGAGGGTGAGCTCTTTCCATCACTGGTACACTTACCACTTCCTTGATGAAAGGCTCCTCCCCCTTCAGTTTTCCATTTCCTACTTAGTTAGCATTCCATGGCCTTTGAGCATGCTCACTTCTCAATGGGCTGCTTTCGGTCTCTGCCATTTAGGATTTATCAGAGCCTGCTGATAGCCAGAGGCAGCCCAAGACATTTGTTGCCTGAGACAAAGGACATAAGATGTCCCTTCCTCCAATTCCACATACTGAATCCATTTGGATGTGCAATTCAAGCTTACTTCAACACTAGTGATTGGACAACATACTGCAGCAGACCAAAGAATGGCAGACTAGCTTAGGGGACTCAGGGGAATGATGAAGACTGCTGTCGCCCCCTGGTATCTGCTTCCGGAGGCAGCTGCCTCACTCTGCCTAATAGTAGGGCTGGGCCTGCTGATACCTCCTTCTTGTATGCTTTGGATACATAAGAATCTGCCCTCTGAGAATGAGTCTGCTATTAGCGTACAGGATTCTTTGGCAACTCCTTTGCTCAAGAGCACTTTCTGTTAGGAGACAAGCAAATTAGAAGCAAAACCTACGTGTTTCTCAATCGAGGGGAAATCAGCAACATACACCAGTTCCTGTGTATTACCTGCATCAATGATAGAGACGTTTCCAAAAGATTTCTTCATCTCCCGTTTTCATGACTTTGAGCCAAAACTCAGCGTGGCAGAGCATCTGATTTGCATGCAGAATGCCCCAAGTTCAGTCTTCAGCATCTCTGGGTAGGAGTAGGATAAGACTCCCTGGGCACTGGACAAGATTCACTGTAGCACTAAGGCTAAGGTTCCATCAGAGCAAGGATTTCTCCTTGTATGACAGAATGATCTCCCCTCTCCTCTCTCCCATGTCATCTAAATCTGTTCTGGGGCTTCTCTCAACTCTCCAACCCAGATTTGGGGATGGTGTGGCAGAGCTTGGAAAAGTTACTTTTTTGTACTACAACTCCCATCAGCCCAATCCAGTGGCCATGCTGGCTGGGGCTGATGGGAGTTGTAGTTTTAAAAAGTAACTTTTCCAAGCTCTGGGTGTGGGGCACGCACTGGGGGAATCTCCGTGTACTGGCACTAATCTTTGGGGGAGCACAAAAAATTAGCTGTATACTCCCCCTGTCTGGATTCTTGGATAGCTGCTGCCAGTCAGAGTAGACAACACTGAGCTAGATGGGCCAATGGCCTGACTCAGTATCAGGCATCTTTGTGAGAAGCTTCCTCCTCCCCCTCCAGTCCTACAACCTTCAAGTGACATACAGATTTAACATCATTATTTGTCAAAATCTTTATATGGTCTGTAAAGTGGAACAAATCCCAGCTGGATTTTATCAGGCATCCTCTAAAAGCTGACATTCTGCCGTGTGCCAGGGGACTTCTTGTTTGGCCAGACAGCCTATGGATTGCATACATTAAGAAAGAGCTCCGCTACTGCTGGAGGCAAACCAGTGCTAAACCTGTTGCTGGAGAGATGGATTTTGGTCTTATGTTTCCTTCTTGTTTATATAGCACCATCATGGCCCATGGAATTTTGCAGAGTACAGTATGATAGGTACCTACCTCAAAGAGCTTACAATCTAAAATTTAATAGATGGGAAACAACAGAAGAAGGAGAGCGGAGTGGAAATAGGAGTAAAGGAGGGAGCGATAGGCAGTTGTTTCAGTTGCATGTGCTTAGGTTCAATTACAGGAAGGGTTGTAGCTTAGTGGTAGAGCAACTGCTTTGCTTGCAGGAGATCCCACTTTCAGTCACCAAGATCTCCAGGTAGGGTTGGAAAAGATCCCTGCCTGAAATCCAAGAGTCTGACTTGCTGTAAGACAGCTTCCTATATTCCTAGTATGAAGGGCCATAGCTCAGTGGCAGAGCCTCTACTTTGCATGCAGAACGTGCCAGATTCAATCCCCCAGTAGGACTGGGAATGTCCTCTGTCTGAAACCCTTGAGAGCCACTACCAGTTAGTGTAGACCAGAGGTAGAGAACCTCCAGCCCGCAGGCCAATCTTGGCCCACCTGGGGTCCAAGTTGACCCACAAGGCCATTTCCCCAAAACCACACCCACCTGTCTATTGGCTGACTTCAGTAGAAGACCAGAGCAGAGATGTATGCAGTAGTCTTAAGTGAGGGATTTCCAGGGCATGGACCAGAGTGCTTGCCAAGAGAACAAAGTGTGAGGGGATCAAGCTGAGACAATGGGACACCAGAGAGAAGATGGTTGCAGTAGCCTAAGGATGCAGTGGTCTAAGAGAAATGTCCAGGATGTGCACCAGAGTTTTTGGAAAGGGTGAGGAGAGAGAGAGAGAGAGAGAGAGAGAGAGAGAGAGATCTTTTTGCAGTGTCATCAAGAGAGAAGCTTGGTCATAGACCAGTCTTCTTCTTGGCGATCACTCGTGACTGAGTAAGATTGTCTTCCAAAATATAGTCTTTAACAATGGATCCGTCTGAATCTGTATCCACCGCCGATGTACCAGACCATGACTAGGGCTTCTGGATTTCACAGTCCTGCCCTTGTCATCATTTGCTAATCGCCATGGGACTTTTGTTATGGAAGATGCCTGTGTGTGAATTTGTTTTATGTGGGGAGAACGGTGCACCATGATCAACACACGATCTTGACAGAAAAAGGCTTTGATCCAATGGCATGGGTACCATGACGATTGGAAGTCCTTTATCTGCTGCAGCCTTCATCTGCCTTCACAGCTGTTGTAACATACACATTGTTATCCTCCGCCTGTTCTGCCGTTGAGGACTTTCTTGGATCGTTCTTTGTCTGGTTCCTCTCCCTTGACCTTACCGCCATGGGTGATCCTGCTGGGAGTACATGACTCCCGACGGCATCGCTCACAGGGTTCATTGGAACACGCAAGCCCACTCACCACTACAAGGTGATGATCCAGCGAGGGTAGTGTAGTGGCAAACTGAGAAGTTCAGGGTCCCTTCATGTTAGTTACAGCCATGTCCCCTCTCCCCTTTTTTGCTGCTAGGCTGAGAATGAAATCCTTGTTAGTGCCTTCTCCTACAACATCAGACATCCCTAAGAGCCAACAAGCATGAAAGGGAAGAGCGTTAGCGACTGAAAAGAGTTCTCAGTGGCTAACTCACCTCCTTTTACTATGATTGGCTCCAGTCAGCAGGAAAGGACAAGGAAGCATGTTAGAAGACTCTTCTCAGTGGGTAACACACTCCCCTTTCATGTTGATTTGCTCGTAGGATGCTGGAGACATAGGAACCTTGACGGGACCCTGCTAACACAAAAGTAAGGGTCTAAGACCCCCCAGGACCCTGGATGACTACACCCCTGCCACAGACTGAATATGGGGAACAAAGGAGAAACAGAGAGGAGTCAAAGATAAACTCTAGGCTACATTCAGGAAAAATAAAACAAACCATCATTATCTCAAGTAGCAGGTGATGAGGGAGGGCTCTGCCTCAGACTCTGGAGAGCTGCCACCAGTCAGAGTAGACAATACCAAGCTCAGAAGACAGTCTGAGTTAGCATAAGGCAGCTTCCTGCAAGATGAACTTGCCTCTGCGTCTGCCTGGCTCATAAAGATAAAGAAGACACATTGTTGGACCTCATTGGGTAGAAGGGATGAGTTGTGAGAAAGTTCAGGAGCCTGCCAATACAGGCGAGAGAAGTCTGAAGCCTCAATATTCTCCTGACGAATGGATGAGGGCAGAAGTGAAGGTCGGCAAGCTGTTTACTGAAACATGCTGGGGGAAAAATGCCTTTCAATTGGTCAATTTGGCTCTTTAACACGCCAGCTTCAAACCACCTCATTTTTCTCTTCATATACTCACAGAGACTTTTCATTTCAGCACTTAAGAAAGATCAAGAACTCGTGAAGTTGGGCTCCGTGGAGCTGATGTACAAATGAAAACCATCTCATCATCGCTATTTCTGACCTCATGTATTTATAGAAAGTAAGTAACATCGCCTTTCAAACAACAATTTTTAAACCTCGTTTGGCTTATGTTACTGAGAAATGCATGGGAGCAATATTGTTGCTTTGTAATCAAATGTGAAAATACTGGCATGGATGGCAACATGTGAGATTGTCACAAATTGCCACAGTTTGGACCTGCTTCTTGAAAGAGGACTTTCGGTCACACAAATTACAGAGACGCAAGCCAGGACCCAAAGAGTTATATAGCCTCAGGTAAAACACATGTGCTAGTCTGGGACAATGTTTTTCCCCCACCCCACTTTGAACAGCAAGACCCTGGGTCAATGGTCACTCTAGGGCAGGGGAGGCCACTCCGTGGCTCTCCAGATGCTGCTGGACTATAGCTCCCATCATCCCTGACCATGAGCTGTGTTGGCTGAGACTGATGGGAGCTGTAGTTCAGCAGCATCTGGAGAGCCACGGAGTGGCCACCCCTGCTCTAGGGTAAGTGTGGGGAACCTTTGGTCCTCTGTTGGTCCCCCTTTGTTGCTGAACTGCAACTCCCATCAGCCCCAGCAAGCATGGCCAATGGGCAGGGATGATGTGGTTTGTAGATCAGCAACATCTGGACGGCCAAAGGTTCCCCACGCCTCCTCTAGCGGTTCAGGACTGATAAGCATCAGTCCTACCCTGTGGAATTCCCTCCCCTTAAATATTAGGCAGGCACCATCTCTGCTATCTTTTCGGTGCCTTTTGAAGACTTTCCTCTTCCAACAAGCCTTTTAAGTTGAGACCTATCCCAGTCTGCATCTGTGTTAGGATTGCTTTTAATATGTCTTTTAATATCTTTAACCCTTTTTTAAGATATGTTTTTTAATTTTTTAAAAAAGTTTTCAATGTTTTGTTTTAATGTATTTTAAGGTCTTTTTATGATGTTTTAAAGTGTTTTTAGTGTTTCTCTTTGCCACCCTGGGCTCCCACTGGAAGGAAGGGCGGGGTATAAATAAAATAATAAATAAAATAAATAAACTCCAGTGATTAGCAATTAGATAAACTCATAGACTTTTAATGTGATCTGCTACCCAAAATCCTTTATGTCTAGATGTCAGGGATTGAACCAGGGACCTTTTTGCATGGAAAGCATGTGGGCTTCCACCGAGCTATGGTTAGCATGGCCGTGTGACCTTCTTTAGAGGATAGTCCTCTATCTGAGTTGCTGACAGGGGACAGCACTCTGTTTGAAGGGCTATCCAAGTGAACCCCAGTTTAAAGATAAAGAGCTGTAAGAGAGATGGGGGGCTTGAAGCTGCCCATCAACAGCACTGGACAGTATGTTTCACAGGGACACAGGCCACCTGGACATAGTCTGAAACCCCACAAGGCTGAAATGCGTTGTATTTCTGTTTATAGTCATTACTTCCAATTTTGCACCTATTTGCATATGCAAATTGTGTGCAAATCTGTACAGTCACCTATTTTGTTGTTGCCTTCCCTCCTTTTTTGTCGGTGAATAAGTCTAGGCCTGACCCTCGGAAGTGGGCCATAGCTTTATTTATTTATTTATTGGATTTCTTACCTTCCGTTTGCCGTACATTCCCAGGGTGGGTTACAACAATAAAATATACATTGATAAAAGAAATAAAAGAAGTGCAACCATAAATCAAGAAGAGTATAAAAAACTAAAACACTTCCCTAAATAAAACAATTGAAAACCTATATAAAGCAATGCAAACATTGAAAAACAATTATATATGTAAAAGCAGTTAAAAACATATGGAAATTGGGAAAAACAACAATAGCAATAACAACAACCATACACCATAACTATGGCAATGATAGTGGCAGCTACTGCTGCTATTAGTAGTAGTAGTACCACAGAGCCAGTGTGGTGTAGTGGTTAAGGTGTTGGACTACGACCTGGGAGACCAGGGTTCGAATCCCTGCACAGCCATGAAGTTCACTGGGTGACCTTGGGCCAGTCCCTGCCTCTCAGCCTCAGAGGAGGGCAATGGCAACCCCCCTCTGAATACTGCTTACCATGAAAACCCTATTCATAGGGTCGCCATAAGTCGGAATCAACTGGAAGGCAGTCCCCACAGATGCATGCCTCCCAGATGCAGTAGTACCATCATTATCACCACCACCACCATCAATCAAAATGGTCTTCGGTGATGGAGGAAATTAGAACCCAGGCCAAGGCCAAGGTGGAACATATATGTTTTTTTCTGAGATCATCTGAAACTTAATAAAGCTGCATGTTCCAGTCCAATTGACCACTGATTGTCTGGGCTTTTAACAAAAGTCTGTATATTATTCCCTTGGTTACTTCAAGAGGCAGAATGTCAGTAGCTGTCTAGGAAACAAGAGCACCATGGTGATGTGCTCGTTACCAGCACACCAGCCAGCGCTGCAGGGGCCGATTTCCTAGCAAAAGTCATTACGGACCGACACCGACAGCTGGAGTCTGAATAAGAAAAGGAGGAATGCAAAGCAAGCTTCTGCTACTGCCTGTCAGACAAAGCAGACTTGGAGAGACAGGCCAACAGAGAGAGCAAGGCACTTGCAAATCTCGCCGGCCGAGAAAGCTCAGGGCCAGGCACCACCGCTGCTTCTTCATGATTGATGGTGTGTTTTAATTGTTGTTCGTCAACCACCTTGCACCTCTTCAGACATGGATTGGGAACCTGTGCCCCCCTAGATGTTGTTGGACTCCAGCCCATGCAAAGACTCTGGGAGCCATGACCCAGTATAATGGCGTGCAAAAACAGGAGAATGACAGGCACTAGGGCATATCACTGTAACGCACTGGAAGCAAGTGTAAAAATAGCCAAAATGCAATGAAAATCATGGTAGACAGTAAATAATGCTACAGATCCAAATGACAATAAAGTAAATCACTGTAATACCAAGCATGCAATGCAAACAAATGTTACAAATGGCCTAAATGCAATACGATTCACAACAAACAGTAAAATATGCCACAACGGCCAAAAGTAATGACATATAACACTATGATAACACTACAATAACCACAAGCAGTGAGGAATAATGCTGCAATAACAGCTATTCTGGATTGTAAAAACTGTTCCAATACTTCTTCAGATATCACTGCTTGTTAAATCACAGGATATTGAATTAGCAGCTCTCATCAGCCCCAGCCAGTGTGGCAAATGGCCAGCGATGATGGGAGCTGTAGTCCAGCAACTTCAGGAGGGCCACAGTGCCCCATCCCTGTCTTAGAGAAAGTCAGGATATAAAATTTGAAAATAACTAAAATCATTTCCTTTCAGTTTGAGTCTTGCACTGTTCTGCAGGCATCTTGCTGGTTCTTCATCGTTTGAATGGGGAACATTTGGGTCTGAGGCTGGGAGCTGCCATTTTGCCTGTCTTTCTCCTTAATACCTTCTGGGATTCAGCTGAAAGATTGCATTTTGGAGAGCTTTTAGCTGAAGGGTTCTTCAAAATATTCTCATCTATTTGTTTTATCCATAGGCCATAACAACAGTATAGATAACAGAGACTCAGTAGGGAGTAGGGAGGATGGGTGAGAAATTTGATTCAGTTCACATTTCAAGCTGAATCTATCAAATTCGCATTTTCTGAAACAATAAGAGAGCCAAAACACAGCCATCCTTCAAAATTCTCACTTATTTGAATTTTGCAGTGCAATTCACCAACCAAACAATGCTTAGAAGAATGATGAAGGTGTGCATAAAAATGAATATATGAAAAATTAATAACATGCAAAATGCCTTCAGTGATGAGAAGTTACTTGCAAAAATGTTACATTAGTCAAAACTGCCTATAAAATATGTTTATTAGGAGAAATTCTCACTAAAATGCTGGAGAATTTTCATGAGGATTTAAAAAATATAGCAAATTACTGCAGAAATACGGATAACTCAATTTAAGATTGGAAACATGAGCAACTGAGAGAACAGAGATTTGTCTGTCCCTAGTATGGAGTATCCCTTTGAGAAGGGGTGGGGAACCTTTGGCCCTCCAGACATTGCTGAATTACAATACCCATCAGACCCAGCTAGCATGGTCAATGGCTAGGGATGATGGGATTTGTGGATCAGCCACATCTGGAGGGCCAAAGTCTCCACACACACCTGCTTTAAGTCATCTTTGAAGGCAGAGTGATAGCCATCTGAAGGGAATCAGCCTATAAAAAGAGATGGGTCGTATCAATGGGGAAGCACTGGACCTAGATATACGTGTTCAGCTATGGTTGTTACTTTTTATTTTAGAATAAACATTTGTGATTTACGTTTGCCTTGATTCTTGGGACATGACAGTAAGAGGCTAATAAATGCAACAAATACCACCCCCACCAACACTACTACTACTACCAACAACAACAACAACAATAATCTTTTAACATAAGAACAAAAGGAGCTTGCTGGATCAGGCCAGTGGGCCATCTAGTCCATCGGTCTGTTCTCACAGTGGCCAACCAGCTGCCTCAATGGGAAGCCTGCAAGCAGGACCTGAGTGCAAGGCAGTGTGATATATAAATTATGGAATTAAAATTAAAATGCGATTGAATAAAAAATTGCCCAGAGTTCTTCCACAAAAGAAACTTAATTCATGTTGTGTTCACTTGGAAATTGTAGGAACTACTTTCAGTTTTTTGAATTATTTTGATGAATTAGCTAATCTGAATTAATCTAATTAACTGATTAATCTAACTAACTGTGCAGAGTATGGGGGGTGTTAGATGAAGAGTTATTCCATGAGGCCTGTTCACTAACATGCACATATGCATGTGCACATGTGCACACATGCTGTCTGCTTTGGTTCAGTGCAGGAGCCATTTTCACCATTTCACCTACTGTTTGTGCGAATTAAAACAGATTCCCTTCTGGTTCCTTACTTGCAATGTGATGCCCCCCCCCCATATTATTGCATACACTTCTTGTATGCATCCATAGAAACTTGCCGCCTTGACAAAGTCTACCTGAGAGCCTCCTGCCTAATTGAATGATGCACTCCATCTCCTTGGTCCTCATTTGACTAGGGCAGTTTGGGTGTAATCTAATTGTGCTGTGGTAACCTCATTTGGTATTGTTGCAGGAGTCCTTCCTCCCGTGCTGCAATTCAGATCCTATTCATTTCATCATGTGCAGTGGAAGATAAATGACCCTCTGCGGTCAGAGGGTAAATACCAAACAGCATGCTGGCAAAAGAAAATGGTTCTGGGCTAGTGCAAGTATTTGAGAGAGAAGGAACACAAAAGAAAGCCATTCCACAAAGTCTGGGCTGGAGTGGGTTTTGAGATAAGACAATAGGCATTTAGCTGTGTACATGCATTTACATGTATACACATGTAAACTGTGTGCATATAATATGCATTTAGTTGTATACTAACCAGGGTATGGAGTGTACTTCTTTATGCATACTATGGAGAAAGTGGATAGGGAGGTTTTTCTCCTTCTCTCATTTGTTGTTGTTATGTGCCTTCAAGTCGATTACGACTTATGGTGACCCTATGAATTAGTTACCTCCAAGAGCATCTGTCGTGAACCGCCCCGTTCAGATCTTGTAAGGTCTGTGGCTTCCTTTATGGAATCAATCCATCGCTTGTTTGGCCTTCCTATTTTTCTACTCCCTTCTGTTTTCCCCAGCATTATTGTCTTTTCTAGTGAATCATGTCTTCTCATGATGTGTCCAAAGTAGGATAACCTCAATTTCATCATTTTAGCTTCTAGTGACAGTTCTGGTTTAATTTGTTCTAACACCCAATTATTGGTCTTTTTCACAGTCCATGGTAAAAGCAAAGCTCTCCTCCAATACCACATTCCAAATGAGTTGATTTTTCTCTTATCTGCTCTTTTCACTGTCCAACTTTCACATCCATACCTAGAGATCAGGAATACCACGGTCTGAATAATCCTGACTTTAGTGTTCAGTGATTCATCTTTGCATTTGAGGACCTTTTCTAGTTCTCTCATAGCTGCCCTCCCCAGTCCTAGCCTTCTTCTGATTTCTTGACTATTGTCTCCATTTTGGTTAATGACTGTGCCAAGGTATTGATAATCCTTGACAAGTTCAATGTCCTCATTGTGAACTTTAAAGTCACATAAATCTTCTGTTGTCATTACTTTAGTCTTTTTGATGTTGAGCTGTAGTCCTGCTTTTGTGCTTTCCTCTTTAACTTTCATCAGCATTTGTTTCAAATCATTACTGGTTTCTGCTAGTAGAATGGTAAATCGTAACTAACTTGTCCCATTGTTTTCAATGGGTCTTCCCTAAACATGATTAAATCTGGAAACCACCCAATAACATTTTAACAATTTGACACAAGTCATAAGTGCAACACAACAGCCATAAAGTAGAGAAACAACAGAGGGGGGGGAATGTTATTTTTTTATCAACAAACAAAAACAACAGTAATAATTCAGAGTTCTGTGATCAGGATGTGGAGGGGCAGAGTAGCAATCATGCTGGAGTCAAATAGATGTAACAGTATTTCTTTAACTCATAAACTTTAAGAACTCTTAACAGAACTAGCTGATGAGTAATTATAACACAAATACACAAAGCATGCATGCGCCATAATCTGTCCCAAACCCCCCTTGGATACCTGACCGTTTGTTGATCAGATGAATAAGGAATGAAAAGTTAGCTGTTGCTAATTAGGTGGCAATCTGTCCCGGGGTCCTTCTGTCCAGGTCTCTTAGTCCATCCGAGTTCATTTGTCTTCTTGCTCTCTCCTCTCTAGTCTTGGTTGGTGTGGTGGTGCTTACCTGACTTCCCATCATTGGTGGTGTTGTGGCTTACCAGAAGGGAGAGGGTCAAAGTGGCAGTGTGGTTGGAATGGTGCAAATGCACTCATGAAGCCAATGTGGAACTTCATTGTCATCATGGTTTATTATTGTCATTATGGTACCTTTCCATGGTAATCTATGCTCAAGACATCTCACACAACATGCAAAAGCTACATGATTCACTACTACAAAACAAAATTCAAAAATAGTCAAACAATGTTAAAAACAATTTCATTAAGAAATATACAGTAAATTGAAACAATACACGTTATAATTCAAAATAAGATCCAGCAATAAAATCCAACAAAAGTAATCTCAATCATGGCAAAAATAACTACATCCAGAATTAAATTTGGCCCAAACAGAAGCCTCTACGCAACACCCCAGAGTCAAGATGGTCGTCTCTGGCATCTTCAAGTTGCAGCTGTGGTCAGTTAGGGCCCCACCCTCCCAGGCCGGGTGGAAAGAGGCCAGCAAGCAGGGAGAAGGTCTTGCAGCACTCACAGCTGAGATGGTCTCTGCACTGACCTCACCGTTGCCTCCCTTTCCCCTTCCCCCTTCCGGTAAGCTGCAGCAACAGCAGCGATGGGAGGTCAGGTATGCTCCACCAGCTGTTACTGCTTCTCTCTGTGCTTTTTTCTCTTATTTTCTTTTTTCTTTTCTTATTTCCTTTACTTTCTTCCTCAGATCTCTCTCTTCTTCTTGCTGCCCCTGTCCACTCCCATTGTCACTGGACTCCTTCCCCAACAGCCCAGCACCAACAGTCCTTCCTTAAAGGACTCACACTCTCTTTTCTCAAGCTTTCCATGCCCTTCTCCTTTGCCCAGTTCACCTTCTCAGACCCTTAGGGGCAGGTTTTGACAGTACAACTATCAAAAACAATTTCACAAAAGCCATTTACAGTATATGGCACAACACCTTCCTAAAAATGAAGGTTTTGACCATCTTATGGAATGTCAAGAAGAGAAGTCCCAGAAACAGGACTAGAGCTGGACTACAGACCAGACCTAGGCCCAAAATATGACTTACAGTGCAATCCTAACTATGTCTATTCAGTTCTATTGAATCCAGTGGTGCTTTCTTACTCCAAGGTAAGTGGGTTAAGATGCAGCTTCAGCCATGAGACTCTGTAAATGATATTGAGCCAGTCGCTCTCTTTCCCAGCCTCACTTGTCTCACAGGATTGTTTGTGAGGATAAAAAGGCTGGATAAAAATGTAGCAAATCCTTTTTGTGAAAACGACACCTCATTTCCCTTAGTAACTGAACCGGCAGCTGTAGGATTTGTAACTATCCACCAGTTAAGATTCCATGCCCCTACGCTGAAAATGTTGGTTAAAACCTTCTCCTAATGAACTCAGTCACATCATTGCCTGTTCTTTTAAGACTCATCAGCAACTCAATGATCACACTATTAAGTTACAACTGAGAAACTAGAACTAACAATTACACAACTCCTCTTCACAACACCTTAAAACCAGGAACAGAAAAAAGAAACACCAGCTGACAATTAGGGATGGAGGGGGAATTCAATTTAGCTTGCATTTCAAGGTGAACCTCCCATATCTCTGCTTTCCAAAAAAAACATGAACCAAGACACAGCCATCCTTCGAAATTTGTACTTCGTAGGAAAAACTGGCACTAAATGCTGATGAATTTTCATGAGAACATTTTCTTTAAAAAAATAAAATCAGAAACTGGTGTGGAAGTATGGAGAACTGAACTTAAGACTGGATAAATGAGAAACTCTCAGGTTGAAACTCTGATAATGTTGGTTAAAAACCTTTCTCTCCTAATGAGCTCAGTTGCGTCATTGCCTATATTGTCAAGCTTTATCTCTGCCTCAAATTATCACACTATCAAAGTATGACTGAGAAACTAGTACTAGTAATTAGACAACTACTCTGCCTGATACCTTCAAAGCGAGGACAGAAAAAAGGAGCAGTTGGCCATTATTAGCAGGTTGGCTGTCACTTCTTACCTGTTTGTCCAACAGAAATATGCTGCGAAGGCCAATTAAAAGTTATAACTCAGGAACTCAGTTAATCCTATTCTTGACTGTCTAGAAAAATGAGGAGCTGTACATTCTTAAAAATATCTAGACAACATTCAGGTGGGGTAGACAAGGACTTGAAAGAAGGATGGGTAGAGGTATCATGGCCCTCGGGGTAGGGAGGCCCAGGCTATAAGCAGAAAGGTCCAGAGAACAGTAAGTAGTCCATCTCAGGCTGAAGTCAAGATCCAGAGGCATGAACAAAGTTCAAGGAGGCCAGAGGCAGGTATTGAGTCAGGCAAGGCAAGGGTGTCAACATGGATGATCCTACTGAACTACGGCATGGGGAAAATGACTCTCAATGTTATTTTTAATTTTTATTTATATCCCACCTGGGTACAGCTAATGGGAGTTGGAGTCCAACAACGTCTAGAGGGCACCACGTTGGCTACCCCTGGAATTAGACCATCAAAGGAGACTGGGGAAGTGTGTGGGGAATTTGGGCCCCAGAAGTCAAAGAAACCAATGGAGGAGTTGAGGTGACATAGTGATGCCTAAGCTATCCATCCATGATAGGCAGGCATGTTCAATGTCATAGTTGGGGCTGCTTGGATATCATTCGGACCCATCTGTCAGTTTTGCACACCTTCCCTTCACTCCCTCCCAACATTACCTTATCATTTCCCAGCACGCAAACATGCCCTCAAATCTGTCGTCTGTGATCTCTCAAATAAATTAAAGACAGGATGCTAACAAAACATGTCTTTGCTTTATTAAACACAGGCTGGTGGTGGAGCTGAGCTAAGCAAACAGCCTCCTCTAGATATTGGGATGAGTTGCCCCTGTCCAGCTCAATGGAACAGTTGTGGGCATACACAATCAGAAGAACTTGCATCCTGAGGAAGGCTGACCTGAGACAGACGGACATGTCTGATCTTTAGCAGATATTCCATGTACAGAGGTCTTTCCCTTCAATGATTCTGCATTAGTATGCATAGTATTTTATTTATGTCATTTACATTTCCCACCCCACCTTCTTTGATATGAAAATACAAGGTGAGTAACAGCAAATTGTTTCAAAACATACTAGCATTAAAAAGAAAAAGAGAAGAAAATCACAAAAACAAATTACAAACTGCTGTGTTGAAACTTCCCCCTTCCAAATTCATCACCTCCATTCGATGAATCAGAAGAACATTTCAGAATTTTTAATTTTTTACTTTTTGTTGAGGGGGAAAGTAAAATTTCTTAAAGAGGTTATTTCCTTGTTTGTCATCAAACGGGTAGAGACAAGAGAACCCTTCTGAAATGCCTGCCAACTGGTGTCCATCAATTTCTATTTCCCAAATGCCTTGGACACAACTTTCCCCCAAGCTGTCCTGGCTCCCAATCAGAGAAGCAGACTCAGAACTCAGAGGGTGGGTTTTTCCCCATAAAGCTTTGTTCCAGAAATCAAAACAGGGATCTAGCATCTCATGCTAGGCCTAAACCAGGATTCAAACAAGAACAGGCATACTAGACATTGGAAGCAACACCAGAGGAGTTGTCACTGTTGGAAGTGAGGCAAGAGCAACTCCTGTTCTTTTGTTTATGTTCCAGAAGGGAGATAGAGTTAGGGTCCTCCAGATGGACAGGCTTGACTACCTTTACCTGTGATGCTCTGACTGACTTCCTTCCGTCACTAAACTAATATGTCTTAGGGAAGCTTATCTGCCCCTCCTCCTTCTGCCCTTTCCTCTCTTCTCTTCTTCGACTGTCCGGGAGAGAGGAGACACCTTTGTCTCTGTTCTCTCCCTCCTGAGCCATGAGGGCAAACTTAAATTGGTACAAAGAGCTGCTGCCAGAATGTTAACTGGAGCTGGACCCCAAGAACATACAACCCCTCTGTTATACCAGTTCCACTGGCTGCCAGTTTGTTTCTGGGCACAATTCAAAGTGCTGGTTTTGACCTATAAAGCCTTATACGGCTTAGGTCCAGGTTATCTGTTAGATCGTGTCTCCCTCTATGAACCTACCCGGACTTTAAGATCATCTGGTCAGACTTTACTCACTATTCCATCTTTTCCGCAAGTTCTTCTTGCGAAAACACAGAATAGGGCCTTTTCATTGGCTGCCCCCAGACTGTGGAACTCCCTCCCCAGTGAGGTTCAATTGGCCCCTTCGCTTTTGTCTTTTCGTGCTCAGGTGAAGACTGTTTTATTTAGATGAGCTTTTAATTGAAATTGACAAATATTTTATTTTTTCTTGATTTTTAATCATTTCAAACGTCTTAATCTGTATGATTACTGTTTTATTGTTTATGGTTCTTAATTGTAAGCCGCCCTGAGTTCTCTGGAAGTAGGGCGGGGTATAAATATCAGTATAAATAAATAAATAAATAAACTCCCAAGCCTGGGTGTTGCGCCTCCTAAGTAGCGCCTTAGTTAGTGAGAACTAGGTATGCCTTTCTATCTACTATGCATTTCTATAAATAAAGAAGCTTTTCTTATTTTTACTAAGTCTTAAGTCTCAGTGATCTCATTGCAGGGTAAAAGCCTGCTTTCTAAGGTAAACACACACGCTGGCACACATGTATCTCAGACCGCTGTCGTTCTCTGCTAACAAATATACAAATTTAGACAACAGTCGCAACAGCAAATACAGGCCATGCTGCTTCTATACATACAGAAAAGGGGAGGGCACTTAACACTATTAATTCAGGTTGTTCTCAGCATGAGCTGCAAGGTGGGGGCTACAACAGGGGCGGTGGACAAAACTGGGCTACTTGTAACCGTCTGTTCTCTATCTTCCGTGACCTTGGAGACAGTCCAGTTTCTGACTCTGCTGAGTCGCTTTCATTTTCTCCTGCCTGAGGTTACAATGTTTGTGTTAGCACATCTCTTCTGCTGTTAGTTTCGCCTTGGTGCTGGCAAAGAGTCCTCACCGGCCAGCTGAGAAAAGGAAAGGCTGTCTGAGCCTTCCTCAGAAACTCCAGCAGCCGGCTTCAAGACTTCTGGAGACACATCCTCAGTACCCCCCACATTTCCTTCATCAGTGCCGGCAATGTCCTTCCTAATGTTGTCAACCCCTTCTACATTCTGCCAACCTTGCCCGTGACACAACCCTGCTGATGCCTCCATCTTGTGTGTTAACTAGATGGTGCCATTTTGGCTGCATAGTCAATCGGACTATTTACTTATTTATTTATTATTTGATTTATAACCCGCCCTTCCTCCCAGCAGGAGCCCAGGGCGGCAAACAGAAATGCTAAGAACACTTCAAAACATCCTAAAAAGACCTTAAAATACATTAAAATGTTTAAAATATTTTTTTAAAAGCTTTAAAAACATATTTTTTTAAAAAAGGGTTAAAAACATATTATTAAAGAAAACATATTAACAAGCAATTCTAACACAGACGCAGACTGGGATAGGTCTCAACTTAAAAGGCTTGTTGAAAGAGGAAAGTTTTCAAAAGGCGCCAAAAAGATAGCAGAGATAGCGCCTGCCTAATATTTAAGGGGAGGGAATTCCACAGGGTAGGTGCTGCCACACTAAAGGTCCGTTTCCTATATTGTACAGAATGGACCTCCTGATAAGATGGTATCTGCAGGAGGCCCTCACCTGCAAAGCGCAGTGATCAGCTGGGTATATGACGGGTAAGACGGTCTTTCAGGTATCCTGGTCCTGAGCTGTATAGGGCTTTGTATGCCAAAACCAGAACCTTCAACTTGTCCCGGTAGCAAATGGGCAGCCAGTGGACTAACTGCTAGAACACTGGAAATAGACAGAATTATTACTATAACGCAGGCCCTTTAGAAATAATAATTCTCTGTATGAGTTTAGATTCTAAAGGCTGCACAGAGATCAAAATGAAACAGAGGTCCCGCCTACAGGGTTACAAACTAAAAACCTAAGAAGACCCTGCTGGATCAGGCCAAAGGCCCACCTAGTCCAGCACTCTCTTCTCACAGTGGGCAACCAGAAGCCCACAAGCAAACCCTGAGTGCAACAGCACCCCTCCCCTCCCCGTGATTCCCAGCAATTGGCATTCAGAGACACTGCTTCGGACAGTGGAGGGAGAACACAGCCGTTGCGGCTAGCGGCCTCATCATATTCCGTTATTTGTCTAATCCTATTTTAAAGCCTTCCAAGTTGGTGGCCATCGCTACCCCTTGTGGCAGCGAGTTCCATAGTTTAACTATGTGCTGTGTTGGGATGGGGGAGAAATTCGATTCAGTTCACATTTCAAGCCGACTCTATTAAATCTGCACTTTCAGAAACAATAGGAGATCCAAAACACAGCGATCTTTTGAAATTCACACTTATCCAGATCTTGCACGGCAGTTCTCCAGCCAAGTACTGTGTACATAAATGCATATGTTAGGGGAAAGTGTGCATATAAATGCACCTGAACAGGCCCGATCTCATCTCATCTCGGAAGCTAAGCAGGGTCAGGCCTGGTTAGTACTTGGATGGGAGACCGCCTGGGAGTACCAGGCACCGTAGGCTTAGAGGAAGGCCATGGTAAACCACCTCTGAATACCTCTTACCAGGGCCAGCACCAGGCATACCGATTCCGGGCCCCTTGGGCACTAGCCTGCCCTGAGTCCTGGCACACACACACACACACACACACACACTGTCGAGCCCCAGGTCTCTCAGGGTAGTAAAGGAGGGGGGCTGGAGGAGCTTCAGCCCCCTCAGCTAGAGCAAGGGGCAGAGCCAGAGGAATTTGAGACTTTCGAGGACACTGGGAGAGGACGTGTGCTTGACACTCTGCCAGTTCCCATGGACAGTCCTCCTGCTGAAGAAGATGTGTCAACAGAGCCGTTGGGGGAATCTCTGGCGCACGCGCCAATTCCAATCCCTCTGGATCTCCCTCTTGACACTTCAAATGCTTGCCTGCCTCCTGACCCCCAGCCTGCACCTATCCAGTCGGTATTGTCAGATGAGTCGCTGGAAGTGCGCCTTCTTTCACCCCACGCCAGACTCGCAAGAAGCGAGCCGGTCAGAGGGAGGTTCCTCGAAGGAGTGAGAGATTACAGGCGAAGTCCTTTCCTATATAAGCTTGCCTCCCCCCAACCGGGGTGTTGAGTCAACTTCCTTCATTGCTGCAGAGTATGCTTAGTAGCTTAGATAGGGCTTGCAGTGAGTTAGCTAGTCGAGTTAATGAGGCATGCTGCCTTTGATGTTTCAAAGCAAGAATTTATCTCACCCTCGTCTCTGACTTGTGCCTCACACTCTGGGCAGGACACACACACACACATGCCTCACCTACCTGCCTCTCCTGTCTTTTCCAGTTGTGTGCACTGCATGGACAAGGCCGCCATTAGCCAAGATGGTGGCCGAGGTTTCCTTAAGGGGCTGAAGCCTCTGCCGCCATCTTGGTTGATGGCACGCATGCGTGCTATGCACATGCATTCCCTGCCATTAACCAAGATGGTGGCAGGGGCATCAGCACCTTAGGGAAACCTCAGCTGCCATCTTGGTTAATGGCAGCCCTGCATGCGCAGTGCACGCAGGCGCAAAAGACAGGAAAGACAGGTAGGTAAAGCCAGCCAACGGGCAGGTGGCTTGGAACCTCCCTTCCTGCGATCTGCGGCAGCTACCCAGCTGCAGATCGCAGAACAGGGGCACTACTCCTTCCCCACCCTATCGAGGGGCTGCTCAGGGGCGCCTGTGGCCCCAGGAACCCTCAGCCAGGGCCTTACCTGGCCGCCCTTTGGCACCGGCCCTGCCTCTTACCATGAAAACCCTGTGAATATATATAAAAAAGACTCATAGGTCGCCATAATCCGTAATCTACTTGAAGGCATATAACAACAACGTGCATATAAATGCATTATATTAGTGAAAATAACATACATAAATCATAGAATCATGAATCATAGAATAGTAGAGTTGGAAGGGGCCTATAAGGCCATCAAGTCCAACCCCCTGCTCAATGCAGGAATCCACTATATTAGCAGAAATGTCTTGCAAAATGAATACATTAGTCAGAACTGTGTACAAAAATGTTTTTAGTAGGAGAAATTTGCACTAATATGCTGAAAAATTTTCATGGCAATTAAAAAAAAAACATACTAAAGCTTTTCTCTGTCCACCGTTTCTTCACCATTCAGATTATCCATTCACCTCTGTCATGTCACCTCTCACTTTCCTTTTCTCTAAGCTAAAAGAAAAGACACACAAGAGAAAAGGTCTGATAGGAGAGAGACCAAGGGTGGTTGTACACAGCAGCAGTCAAAGGCAGGGTGGTGTTGTGCAGCTCAAGGGTTGCTGCCACTTCCCGAGACGGGGAGGGGCATGGACCACAGTGCTGTGCAGGTGCAGTGGGAAGAACATCAGAGTGGCTCTGCTGCTGCTGCTGCTGTACCTGCCCTGCACTGAACTCACCTCTCCCCCTGTCATTAAGTGGCAGTGATGCTCTGTGAGGGGATGGCAGGTGTGCAAGGCCTCCCTGTCTTTGCTGCTGCACCAACAGCTGCTGGTTGTACAAAAGCATCTATGTCGTGTTTGGATCAGATTGATCTTCCTTTACTGATGTTCATGCTGGGGTGGAGGAAGTATCCTGTGGTCTTCCTTGGACCTCTAAACAGTGGCCAGAATGACCTTCGTCTTCATCTTCTTTTAAAGAGGGACCTTGAAGACTTGCTATGTATCTTGCCCATCAGAGTGAAGTCTGAAATGGCTACCCAGAATGGCAAGGCTTAACTCAGGCAAGTGAAACTAATTTTCCCTTTATGTCTCACATCAGAATGAATAGCATTGCACTTTACTCTGTCAGCAGCCGACATGCAATAGACTGGACCGAGTTTGTGCGTGTGCGTGCAAGAAAGGTGTCCTGTCTAGTTGTAACCCCCCACCCTACATGTCACCCATAATTCCCATCCACTGAGCTAATTCCAAACTGCTTCCTATCACCTTCGAGATCCACCTGCATTCCGTCAGGGACAAAGAGTCAGGAGAAAAGAGCTGACCTTTGTTTTAATAATGCAGAGCAGCATTAAAAAAGATGGCAAATGGGAGAGGGAGAAGCTGGATCCTGCAGACATTTGTCATGACACATGACAGTGAGAATGGCCGTTTCTCCGTGGTGGGTGGATGGGATTATTGCAAAAGGCTGCTGTGAGGCATCCTTGTTATTCACAAGCTCGTTGCACATTAAAATAAAATATATGTTCCAAAATGGGTTGGAGAGGGGGAAAGGGATAGGCACAGCCTGCTGGAGAAAACACAAAAGGCAGCTTGCTGCTGTCAAATGAGGTTAGGTTCTCAAACCACGGTCTAATAAGTATGCCCACAGGTAGAGTCACACAGGCTTCCTCTTCCCTTGATGACTGCAGCATCAAGTGATAACTTTCACGTTTGAAACAGCCATCATAAGAAGAGCCTGCTGGATCAGGCCAGTAGCCCATTTAGTCCAGCATCCTGTTCTCACAGTGGCCAACCAGATGCCCATGGGAAGCCTGTCATAGATGAAGGCTGAGACGCACGTTAGTGGATCTCAATTTTTCTACTGAATTTTCCCATTTGGTTAGGCCAAACAAGCTGCATTCAAACACGTTCACCTTCCCACGGAATACCACTAAAGGAAGCACTGACAAGACAGAGGTGCTCCTAGTCAGTTGAAGGGCAGATCAGGGGATTCAGCCTGTGCTGGATGGGGTTACACTCCCCCTGAAGACACAGGTTCACAGTTTTGGTGTGCTCCTGAACTCAGTTCTGAACTTGGAGGCCCAGGTCTCGGCCGTGGCCAGGAGTGCCTTTGCCCATTTAAGACTGGTGCACCAGCTGCGCCCATTCCTGGAAATGCCTGATTTGACTACAGTGATGCATGCCTTAGTTACATCCCGTTTAGATTACTGTAACACGCTCTACGTGGGGCTGCCTTTGAAGACTGTTTGGAAACTTAAACTGGTACAAACAGCTGCAGCCAGAGTGTTAACTGGGGCTGGTTACAGGGACCATACAACCCCCTTGTTACGACAGCTCCACTGGCTGCCAGTTTGTTTCCGGTCACAATTCAAAGTGCTGGTTTTAACCTATAAAGCTCTATACGGCCTAGGTCCAGGCTATTTGTCAAACTGTATCTCCCTATATGAGCCTGCCCGGGCATTGAGATCCTCAGGAGAGGCCCTTCTCTCAGTCCCAACACCTTCGCAAGCATGATTGGTGGGGACGTGAGATAGGGCCTTTTCGGTGGCTGCCCCCAGCTTCTGGAACTCTCTTCCTAGGGAAGCACGAATGGCCCCTTTCTTGCTATTCTTCCTTTGGCAGGCAAAGATGTTTAAGATAGGGCCTCATAAGGTCTGTTGTACTGTTCTATGGTCCTATTCTTAATGATTTAAATTGTCTTAGTATCTTAAGTGTATGTTTCATGGTTTTAATGTCGTGAATAGTTTAATTCTATTTTAATTCTATATTTTTGTATGTTTTTTTTACCTATGTGTAGTTTTTTATTTGTAAGCCACCCTGAGTTCCAGTTTTGGAAAAAGGGCGGGGTAAAAATAAAGATTCATTCATTCATCTGTCTGTCACTGGCTCAGGCTTCACCTACCTTTGGGCTCCCTGCTTTCCGCCCTACCAGTCCCATTGGCCATGAGCCACCACTGCAATGCTCCCCTCCCTCAGTGAGCCTACAGTATGTCCTCACTGCCATTACCACCACCTGCTCCTGGTCCTCCTGGTCCTCATCATGGTTCCCACTTGCCTGCTTGCCAGGCAGACAGCCAATGAGCAAGAAGGCAACAGACTCTGCTCCTCCTCCTTCCCACCACCTCCATGGGCTGGGTTAGAGCAAGAGAAGTGTGAATAAGCAAACTCATGTTGTGTGGGCCTTCAGCAGGTGCCCCACCATGCAAACCCTCGGCAACAGCTATTCATCTTTGAAAACAACAGTGAGATCTCCAGTCATGGACCTCCCACTGTGGATATCTAGAATGGCCTCCTGGCAAGCTGCATCAAAGCCTTCCTTTGATGCAAAGGCCATAACGCAGCTCACAGCTTCCTTCACAGAAACCAGACTGGGACCTCATTTTACATGAATGCCTGATATAAAGACCCAGAATCCAGCTTCACAACATCCAGTTGTTTATTTATTTTTTATTTATAAGGCCATTGTTGAAGGGTCTCTTCAATTCAACACAGGGAAAGAGTTCCTAGAAGAGGGGAGAAAGGGTCCACAGAACCGTCGGGAAATCCTGAAACTGGATTCAAGGAGTTAATGTCCTTTTATGTCCTCTTTGGCCTTTCAGTCAGATCGGAGATGAGAAAAGTCAGAGCTGTTAAGGCTGTCTCTGGGTAATTGACTGGAGACGTGTTGCTGACTTGTCAGTGCTCAGTCCTGTTGGTTGCTTCAGAAGAACAGTTTGAGTCATAAATCTAAGAGGGAGATCAGCAAAAGGAAAAAGTTAATTCTACTGGGAAAGAACATAACCCACTCCTAGAAATTGGGTGGGGGTGCTTTTGGTTTGGAACAAATGAAGAATTCAACTGGGTAGCACATGTTTTGGTTCCATTTTAATGTATCCTTCATTCATACTGTTTTTGGGGTGGGGGAGGTTATCTGCTGTGGTGGCAGTAGGGATCCTTTTGACAAACAAAATGGTGGTTGTCATTTTAATGATGCACAATGCACCAAATGCTGCATCATCCCAGGGTATTGTGGGTATATAAATCAGTGGTCAACACACACACACACACACACACACACCTACACCTTCAGTTGTCCCTGGTGGGTTTACCTAGCTGTGGCAGGCAGCAGTAAAATTCTGAAAAGCACCAGGAAGCAGGGAGCTGTCATTTTATTACCCACAATGCCCCAGACATTGCATCATTCCAAGGCATTGTAGAGAACCTAAATGGCAGTCACTACACATGTACACACCCTGACCCTGAAAAACACCAGGAAGTGGGGAACAGCCATTGTAATTACCCACAATAGTCCAGTGTAGTGTCATCCCAGAGTGTCATGACCTCTGAGTCTAGCAATGACCTGGACACAGAGTCAGAGGCTACAGGAGTGCCAGATGGAGAGCCACATCAGGTTCAAGGCCCAAAGCTGACTGTGGAACATATCGATACCATTGCATCTGAGGCTGTTGGACAGGAACCCCCAGAGGAATTTCCTAGACAGCCAGGGCCTATAGGGTCAGAGATCAGACCCTCACAGGAAGCTTCCCCTGAGATAGAAGGACCAGATGCCTCCATATCACCAGTCTGGTGATGCTGGGAGCATACCAGAAGGAAGTCTATGGAACAGAGGAGGAGTGCCCATCTTCAAGGCAGAGGATTAGCCCTTTAAGGCTTTGAAGATCTCTACAAGGGCATGGAGCCTGGAGGAGGTGGTCTAGAGACAGAAGCTCGAAAGGCCTCCGTCTGTTCCCGACCTTTGTTGGAGCAAATTGCTCACTCGGAGCTATCCATGGTGTGGTTATTTTTGACCAGTCTTACTTCACTTCCAACGTTGCCACTTTCTCTGTGAGATCCAGCATTAGATCAAAACACAACCATGGGGAATTAAAACCGCACCACCACTGGGAGCTGCCCAATGCAGACTGGAACTCTAGGGGGAGGGAACCAAAGGGGGACCCAGCTCATGCATAATCAGTAAGCACTCCTGGTGTCCCAGTGATGCCATATGCTGATGGGATGCCTATTTAGCAAAAGTGACATCTAGAAAGTCACACAAACTTAAAAAAAAAGACATCACCCAATTTTTTCCAGAAAGGTAAATAGAGATAACCATTTACCAGGGACAGGTACCAGAATATAGTAAACAGGGACAGTTGGAGCATCCGCTTCTTGCTACTCACTAATTGGACTAGAGACAGCATCATGCTTCACATCCTCTCATTTTTTGTGTGTACACTTTTTATTTGTTTGCAACTGTAACAGCTCAGTTTATCATTCCTGACATGGTCCTTGAGAATTAATTGGCTTCGAGGACCAAACACTGGATTCAGAAAAGGCTTGCTGGGTAAAGTTCAAGGAGCTTGAAGCCTCAGTGGTAGAAGCTGCAGCTGGATTTCCTGCAGCTATGGTCAATATTACATTTAGCAAACTTACTTAGCAAGGGTTAGATTTGTAATGTCATGGCTTGCACGGCTGGAGCATAGGAACGGGGGAGACATTTGGCTCAGTTTGCATTTGAATGCGAAGTTACCTGATTTGCCTATCCCAAAACAATGCATGAACTGAAACTAGAAATGTGCTAGAACTCTGCTCAGTTCAGATTTGGTACTGAATTTTCCATTAATTCACTTATTCTTTCTCATTGTGGACTGGATTTTTATGTAGCAATTTTCCATGGCTATTTTTCTGAAAATGGTTTTTCTTTTTTTAAAAAAGCCTATAAAATATTGATATCAAGAACAATAATTTTATTGATATTTCCCTTCAAAATATCAACATAATATCAATATTTTTACAAGGAAAAAAATGGATAGGTAAAAGCAACAGCTAGCAGATGAGAAATGAACTCGAATAGATATCAGCCTATTAGGTCTGATGGAATCCTTTCAAACCAGCATCAGCCAAAGGATTCCATCCCTAACCAAAACGCAACAATCCTTTGAAATTTGCACTTCTCTGAATTTTGTGTTGAAGTCCTCCAACCAAATAATGTCTACAAAAATGTCACATTAGGGGAAGGTTTGCATCAAACGGCATAGTATATGGGCAAATGCATTCTTTTAAGGAAATCTGCTTGCAAAAATGTGTATATTAGGCAAAATTGCATACAAAAATGTGTATATTAGGACAATGGATAACTTACTGCTTGCTCATGTGATTTGCATCTTGCTGTGTTCCTGTTTTACTCACTGTCCCCACCAGTCCTGCTACAACAGAGATAGGGAACCTGTGGCCTTCCGGAGGTTGTTGGGCTACAACCCAGCCTCAGCCTCAGTCAAAACTTCCAGTGATCAGGGATAATGGGATTTGTAGTCCAACAACATCTGAAGGTGTGCAGGCTCCTCATCCCTCCACCATAGCCTTCTCTATATCTAGATTTGTCTAGGCCAGTGTTCTTCAACATTTGGTCCCCAGATGCTGTTGGATTAAAACTCCCATAATCCCTAATCATTGGCTGAGATGGATGGGGCTGATGGGAGCTGTAGTCCAATAACATCTGGGGACCCAAGGTTGAAGAACACCTGTTTTGGAACACATCTTTTGGAAAAGCCAGCTGCTGAGGACCAATCACATGGAATGGGTTCTTCCTTTGATGCCTTGCTTGTAACCTTCACAGAAGTATTTGTCTGACCGCAGTTGGAAACAGGATTTTGGATGAATTAGATCTTTGGTCTGAGCTAGCACCTGCCAGGCTTTGATGTTATTCTTATGCAAACACTTACAATGCGTCTCTTCCTGATAACACTTACTATGCCGTGCTTTGAGGACTTCACGCTTCATATAAACAGGTTGGAACTCAATGATGCACTGTAAAAGGTCACAGCGCACTGTACTGTTCATAACATCAGAAATAAGAGTCAAGAAGAAACATTCAAATGAGTAATAACAAGAAGTAGTCCTCAGATGTCCATAATTTTGTTTGCTATTTAAAAGAGTTCTGTGATTCTGGCTCTGTCAAGTGACCTTTCTCGAGCAGGGTCCCCCACCCGTTCATCATCTTTGATCCATGGCGAATGAGCATCCAAGATGTACCCGGGGAGAGTTGGGGGGGGCATCATCCAGTAACCATTTAAGCTAATGATTCAGAGAAGTGTAAAATAAAAAAGGATGGGACGCTGAGTTAGCAAGTAAACTTTAATTGGGGACTTTTTTCCACAACAGACTGCAGCAAGTCAGGGAAACAAAAGGTACAAGGATGAAATGTCAGGTAACGGAAAAGAATAACTGATGAATGATCCTGTGGCTGGGGATTTCGAGGATCTAAGAATTGCCTCTCATACACCAGTGATATATGATAACTCTGACGACTCAAACTATCCCTAGCTCAGGAGGGAAAATGGAAGATCTGTTGCTGTTGTTGTTGTTGTTACCCCCATCCTTCACCGTAAGATCCCATGACAGGTTTCATATACAAAAGATAATGGAGTACAATGCATTAAAATAAATCCATCCCAAAGTACAACACCCTAATTTGCATTGTATCTTGTCCCCTCCCATTTGGGGTGAATTATGGTGTTAGGTCATACCCTGAAACAGATTCCGAGGATGTTCCTAGGCATGCCAGCATAAAGAAGGGGTTAAGATGTGGTGTAGCTATGCTCCTCCCCATGGTGCCCATGCCGTGCCCACAACTCCACCCCATTTGGGGTGATCCACAGCTCAGCTGGTGAAGCCTTTGCAGTACTCAGAAGTCGTTTTGGAGGAAGGGTAGATCTGCCTTTCAGAAGCCTTCAGCCTCATTCCCAACAGCTCTTAGTCAAAGAACCAGTGAGTTTAGAATGCAGCCTTCATGTTTCAGTCCAAGTATACTGACAAGATCTTCCAAATGGTTTGTCTGTCATCAACTATAAGCCACAGAGGCTAAATAAAGCCTCCATGTTCAGAAGCAGTATATCAAGCCCAGAGATGGTGGAAGCATGGAACAGGGAAGAGCTGTTGCCTTCATGCCCTGCATGTAAGCTTCTTGGGGATGTTTCATTGGCTAGTGCCCAGTGCTAGAAGCAGGACTGCAGATTAGAGGGACCTTTGACCTGATCCAGCAGGGCTCATCTTATGTTTGTATGATCTAAATACTAAGGAAGGGCCAAAGCTCACTGGCAGAGCATCTGCTTTGCATGCAAAAGGTCCCAGGTTCAATCCCCAGCATCTCCAGGTAGGGCTGAGAAAGTATCTTGCCTGAAATCCTGGACAACTGCTGCCAGTCAGTGTAGACAATATTGAGCTGGATGGTCTGCCTTGGTATAAGGCAGTTTCCTAATGTTCCATTGTGACCCAAAGTGGGTCATACCAGTGATGCAGCCACCGTATTTTTTTCCCCTTGCTGGTTCATGATATTTCAGAGAGAAGGAGAAAGATGTAGGGGGGAAGAAACTTGGAGAAGAAGAGTAAAGCACGTAGAAAAGGAGGAAGGCGAATGTATACAGTAAACAAAAATGAACATGTCGAAGATAGATGGAGAAAAAGAAGGAACTTCCATAATTAATTTATGGATTTTGCTTTCACAAGATTTGGTGATGACCATGTGCTTTCCATGTTGTGCTGGTGGTGGAGGTAGTGGGAATGTAGATATTCATGGGGAATAGGTCTATTCATCTATTTCATTATGTATAGGCCATCTATCAGGGTAACCCTTCCAAGGTGGCTTACAAAGTATCAAAAGATAAAATCGCATTGTAGCATATGGCAACTGATAAAACTGCAATCCAAAACTATTTTAGCAGTATTGACAGCAGCAATTAAACAATGTCAGTGGACTTTGCTCTTCATTGGGATAGCTAAATGGATCCTTTCCCATCCTATATCCTGTGAAATTACACCTAGATGACCCTTTCCTGATGTCTCTGGACAGATCTCCCAGCCCCTCTCTTTTTCAAAACCAAACACTGATTGTAACTTCTGAATCAGATGCTCTCATTTGAACAATGACATCTCAGCATGTGACTTAACTGACATCCCAGAGAGGCATTTTCCACAAATGCAGGTGGGCGAGGACTACAGTTTCAAGGGGAAACTTGTCAAAGCAGTTTGGGATTTTCTTGGGCAGGAAAAGAGAAAATAGATGGCAGAGAGGTTGACTGGCAGATGTTCTCCTCCCCACCCTCAACTGTTTTTGGCAGCAGTGGATAGAAATAGATGCAATCTTGGGAAAGGAAAACACAACAGAAATGAGCAGCAAATTACCCACAGGTATCAAAGCATGGCATGGAAAAGGCACAATCTACTAGCCCAACTGGCCCCATAGGCACCCACTGTCTTCAAAGCACAGGATTTTAGAGTTGGAAGGGAGCTCAGAGTGATAACCCACATGGTGCCCTCCAGCTGTTGTTGGGCTTCAAGCTCCATCATCCCCTGACAGCATGGCCAATGGTCAAAGGATGATGGTAGCTGTAGTCCATCAACACATGGAGGGCACCATATTCGCTATTCCTGGTCTCCAACCTCCTGTTCAATGAGAGGAATCTACAGTATTCCTGAAAGATGGGCATCCAGCCTCGGCTCAAGTATCCTTCTCTCTCAGCCTGCTTCCTAAACAGTTTGTCCCACTTTCTTCTCATGCAGGATAGGGAAACATTTTTGTCCCAGTGGGCCAGACCTTTATCTCCCCTCACTCCATGAGATCATCCACCTGCCAATCATCTGCAGCCATACTGACATTGGGTGATTTACCTGTGGGTTATCCCACTCACCCATCTGTCAAAGTTGGCCTGTGGGGTCAGGTGGGAGATAGCAACCAAGCAAGATAGAACTGCCTACACCTCATCTGATGTGTGGGGAGTTCAATCCTGCTTTCTGCAGAGATCATGTTCCCACAGGGAACCTGCTTATGCACCCAACCAAGCAGAATTGAACTCCCTGTTCATCAGCTGATGCAAGGGGAGTTCATTCCTACCATGTCTCTACTTGCCCTGTGCCCAACATCACATAAGACATCAGGTGTGGGGCAGGTGAGCGTGGTTTGGGGAAAATGACCTAGCAGGCCACATAAGTTCTGGTGGGCCAAAACTCCCCCACAGATTGAAGGCTCCTCCCCCTGTTCTAATATTCAGCTAAACTGAGGAGAAAAGTTTTCACCTCAAAATGAAAGCCAGTTACACTGGCTGCTTGCATGCATGCTTCTGAGCTCAATTCAAAGTGCTGGTTTTGACCTATAAAGCTCTTTATAGCTCAGAACCCCAATATCTTCTGGAACACCTCTACTGATATGAACCTACCTGGACCCTTAGATCTTCTTCCAAGGCTCTTTTCCAGGTCCCCTCCCCTGAGGGAGGCTCAGAGGGTAGTGATAAGGGAGAGGGCCTTTCCAGTTGTGGCTCCTCATCGGTGGAATGCTCTCCCCAGTGAGGTGTGCCTGAGGACTTCACTGGCACCTTTTTTAGTACCAGATAAAGACTTATCTTTTCCCGCAGTTATGTGATAGGCTGAGATGATGTTGCTTGTATTAGTGTGCTGCCAAAGCTCTGTGGGGTTGGTTGTTGTTATTACATGCTTTTATTGTGCGGTTTATTTACTTCTGTTTTTAACAATGTTATAAGTTGCTTGGAGACCTTTGTGTAACATGTGGCTATTATTATTATTATTAGTAGTAGTAGTAGTAGTATTTCAGAGAATGAGGAACAGACCCTGGCCTGACACCCTCAAACCCTCCTCCAACTGGTCATCACAATGTTGCCGGCCAAGAACTGCACAATAGCCTAACCAGTCATTATTTCTGGGGCAGGATTCCAGCTACGCATACACACACACACACCAATATGGGTAGAGTAGCCACACAGCTCCAAAAGAGAAAGAAAGAAAGAAAGAATTGCATCACCAAAAGATGGCACATTTGCATAAAATTTGCATAGGCTCGTGCATGTATAGATGACGCAAATTGAGAAGTCATGGCTATAATCTAAACTGAAATACAATACATCTCACCATAGTGGGGAAGATTGCGGCCAGGTGATCCCGTGTGTACGCTGAGTTGCTTTCCATAGGCTAACTCTTGATTCACAACATCACACACACACAGACCCGGCTCTTCCTTCTCTGTTGTTTTTGTTTTTTTAAAAAAAAATCTTGAAAGAAGAGAGAATGCCTTCAAACAGAGGACTGTCCTCCAATAGTCCTTCGAGTGGAGGAGTGTTCTCTGTAAAATAGGACACATCGCCACCCCCGCCACCCCGTTGCAAGAATAAGCTAAGGATAGTTGTGGACCTTCAGGGGCACTGCTACTAAAATCTCACATTTTCAGATAGACAACTACCCAGAAGCTGCTGTGTAAAATGACCCACGGTGGCCAGTACCCACAGAAACAATTCCATGCCAGTCTCATTTCGGTTGTCCAACACAGAGGTTACCAATCGGTGGGATAAGCTATGCCTGCCAAAATCTTCCTTTCTTCCCATCTCTTTCAAGGCACTCAAGACATGCACTTTGTGATTTTTTTTAAAAAGAAAACCCTCTTTGAACTAATGCTTCTAGGCTGTGATCTCTCAAGATTCCACACATCTGTTGTCTAATGGGGCTGAGCTGTAATGTTTGCCCAACACACTTCGATACAGTCAGCGGCATCAGGCACGTTCCTTGTCTTCCCTTTGTGCTAATGATGATAATGAGAGGAGATAATGAGGGCGCTTGCTTAGCGAACGAGCAGAGCTGCACATGAAGTGAGCAAGGGGATTCCTACCCCAAATTTTGCATCTTAGGAAATGATGGCAGGATACCCACCCAGTGAAAATGAGAGGCGGAAGGACTCTAATGCCCAGGGCAGGGCACTTGTAGGGCCTGGGTACATAGAACAGCCTGATTCAGTCCCTCATATGCATTCCCATGCACCCACTGAGAATGTGCATTCCCAGGCTACTTCATTCACTTTAAGAGGGCAGATAGAAAAAAAATCACATATGGATCTTCTCCTGGTAACAAAGAGATTCAGGAAGCTATTCTGGATGGCAAAGTTCCAGGGCTCAGAAGAACCAGTCACTGCATTGAGGTCAAGGCCAGCATCACAAGGCAACATTCTTGGCCAGCTGCCTAGGGCCCACTGCTGCATGTGATGCGGCCCTTTGCCAGCCTTCCAAGGAAATATTGGGTGGCCACCTTTGTATCTGCCCACAATACAACAGAGCAACATTATGTTGTTGTATGTGGGCAATGGCAGTGATCCAGAGCTTATTAGAAGTGTGCTGTTAGCACCACCGTTTCTCTTCATTAAAGCAACCTACCTACTTGCCTGTCATGCTCTTGACCCAATGGTGGATCCCACAGAGAACGCAACGAGGCTTCAGGCTGTTCTGACTTCAGACTTATTGGGTGGCATTCAGCACTAGTCCTACTCAGAGTAGACCGCTTAATACTAATGAACTTTGACTAACATAGGTTCGTTAATTTCTGTGGGTCTACTCTTGGCGTAGTGGTTAAGGTGTTGGACTACGACCTGGGAGACCAGGGTTCGAATCCCCACACAGCCATGAAGCTCACTGGGTGACCTTGGGCCAGTCACTGCGTCTCAGCCTCAGAGGAAGGCAATGGTAAACCACCTCTGAATACCGATTGCCATGAAAGCCCTATTCATAGGGTTGCCATAAGTCAGAATCAACTTGAAGGCAGTACATCCATCCATTCACTCTCATTAGGACTTAGTTAAGAACATAAGAACATAAGAAGAGCCTGCTGGATCAGGCCAGTGGCCCATCTAGTCCAGCATCCTGTTCTCACAGTGGCCAACCAGGTGCCTGGGGGAAGCCCGCAAGCAGGACCCGAGTGCAAGAACACTCTCCCCTCCTGAGGCTTCCGGCAACTGGTTTTCAGAAGCATGCTGCCTCTGACTAGGGTCCATTGCTTTCAATGGGTCTACTGTAAGCACGACTAAATCTGACAAAATCTGCCTATCTCTGCATTCTGCCACCCATATACAGGGGATCCCAAGTTCCACGGTGTGATCCTCAGAGCATCCCTATTCATAAATATGGCTTATGTCCTTTATTCTCACATTATTTAAAGAGCTTTGTAAAAATGATACTTACAAGAAAAAGAATGAGCCATTTTGGCATTAACTGGAGAACAAAGAGAGAAACAGCAGGGCTATCTCTCAGCAGATTTTTTTTAAAAAAAATCAGAGTAAACAAACGTCAAAGTACTTTCAATTTCATGCATGCAGTTCCCCCCCTCTCTCTCTGTCAAGGAGATGCACACACACTCAAAAACCCCATTTCTTCTTCCACCTCTGTGGAATGACTTCTTTGTCATTTTCATGCTCTGCCTGTGACACAGGAAAGGCAATTTTCCTCTCTTCTTCCCGACGTCAGTGGAGCCATCTCCTCTCTTTCTGTAAGTGGTGATAAAAGGTAAACTGAGGTTAATATCCTGCTATTATATTGATGCCGAAACATGAGTGCATCTCCTCTCCATCAAAATGAAACCTTGAGTACCGCCCGGGTCCTGCTGTCTCTCCCCTCCCACACACCCCAAGCCCCCCATTGTGCTTCATTTCCCCATGAGCTAAAAGTCCGTCCTGTCAGACAGGTGACCGGCAATGGGTGGGAGATGAATGGAGTGTTCCAGTCCTTTCTTCCATCTACGTGCCTGCATCTCCCAGCTCCCACGCCAAAAGCAGAGAGGCTGACCGGACTCCAGCTCTTAAAACAGTGTACTAGAGCAGCCTTTCCCAACCTTTGGGTCCCCAGATGTTGCTGGACTCCAGTTCCTATAATTCCTGGCCATTTGCCATGCTGACTGGGGCTGATGGGAGTTGTAGTCCAGCAACTTCTGGGGACCCAAAAGTTGGGAAAGGCTGTACTAGAGAGCTGATGCTGATGGGTAGAAAGCAGGGCTTGTACTTTGTACTGGGTGCCCCTCCAAGGCATAGTTGGTGGACGGTTGGGCACCTATCGCTGCATTGCCTTCAAGCACTGTGTGCTTTACATCCTCAGCCCCCTCAGCCCCAGAATGAAAGGTAGCAATTTGGTTATATGTCAGAAAGGAAAGGGATCTGGGGGCATGGGGGTGACACATCCTTTCAAGCATGCTCCTAATGTGCTTAGTCCTCCTTTGATTCCTTTTCTTGGTTGTGCAACAGCAAGGGTGAGAAGCCTGTGGTGCCCTCTGTATTGTCCCCAATGTGCCATCTTGTCCCTGATGCTGTGTAACATCTATATGAAGCCCTTGGGAGCAGTCATCAGGAAATTTGGGGTGAGGTGTCAGCAGTACACTAATGATACCCAGCTCCATCTCTCCATGACATCTGAATCAGGAAAAGCCATGCAAGCCCTGGACAGCTGCCTGGTTTTCATGGTGGGCTGGATGAGGGCCAAAAAACTGAGTCTTAATCCTAGTAAGATGGAGATTCTGTGGGTTAGTGGTTCCTGAGTTCAGATAATTGGTTATTGTTTGCTTTGGATGGGGTCTGAAAGAGCATGTCCATAGTCTGGGGGTGCTCCTGGATCCATCTTTGTTGGTAGAAGCCGAGGTGACCTCAGTGGCTAGGAGTGCCTTTTACTAGCTGCGACTGGTAAGACAGCTGCGGCCGTTTCTGGACTGGGATAGCCTGACCACTGTTGTCCACGTACTGGTAACCTCCAGGCTGGATTAGTGTAATGCGCTTTATGTGGGGCTGTCCTTAAGGTTGGTCCAGAAGCTGCAGCTGGTGCAAAATGCAGCGGCGAGACTGCTCACTGTAAAACAACTATCCAATTTTTTTCAGTGTTGGGTCCCCAGATGTTGTTGGACTACAACTACCATCATCCTTGGCCATTGGCTCAGGAGATCTCCTCACAGCCATCAACCCTAAGGAGACCACCGCATGACCAGAGGTCTCAACAAGCTGGTGATGGGCACCAACTTGCATGGCTTTAAAAGAAGGTCAGACAAATCAATGGAGGATAAGGCTATCTAGTCACAATGGCTATGTTCTTTCTCTACTGTCAGAGGCAGTATGGCCCTGAATGCCAGTTGCGTGGAATCTTAAGTGGAGAGAGCTGCTGTTGCACTCAGATCCTGCTTTAAGAGCTTTCCACGGGCATCTGACTGGCCACTGTGAGAACAGGATGCTGGATTAGATGGGCTACTGGCCCAATCCAACAGGGTTTTTCTTCCGTTCTAACATTTGTCTGGGTTCTTGCTGAGCTCTCAGACATCCTCTTTGTCATCCCCAGGGCCATAGGATGAGAGGAGACAGTGAGTCAGGCAAGAGTTTCAAGACCATCAGCAAAATGCTTGGCTAGCTTCATGGAACGCTACTTGGGTGGAGGGGGCATTGCATGTATGGACCTGTTCAGATCAAGCCCTGGTTGAAAGTCAAGAAGTGGTAGAGCATCCAGCTTTCTTTCTTTCTTTCTTTCTTTCTTTCTTTCTTTCTTTCTTTCTTTCTTTCTTTCTTGTTTGTTTGTTTGTTTGTTTGTTTGTTTGTTTGTTTGTTTGTTTGTTTGATTGTTTGATTGTTTGATTGATTGATTGATTGATTGTCAATAAGCTCCTGGCCTCAGCTCCAAACTCCTGTGCCAAGCCTGCCTGAATTGGAGGAATGGCCAGTAAGCTGAAGTATTAATTCTTGTATGGGATTCTCTTTAGAAATTCTGCATTCCCCCCACCCCACCCATGATCTTGTTGGACTCAAACTCCCATCAACCCCAGCCAGCACAGCCAATGGTCAGGGTTGATGGGAGTTATAGTCCAGTAACATCTGGAGGGCCACAGTACATTGGCCCTGGTTTAGAAGGAAGCCTGCAAGAGGCCTTTTCATCTGGAGGCCTGAAGCATGCAGGCAGGGATTCTGCTCTGGGCAAGACAGGGAAATGAAGGGACACCAGGCACACAATCCATGGAATGTCTTTGCACCAATAGGCCAGAACTGGTCAGATGATACTGCCTGGCCCATATAAAAACTTCCAGATGAAGCTTCCTGTCTGGTCTGAGCAAACTGCAAACTGAGCAGACTGCAAACTACAGGACATACCTTCAATAGCAGGGAGTCAGGGCCAACAGATTCATTTTTTTTCCCTTTGGCAAGAAAATTACAAGCTTTCTGAGTGGCTCTGTCTGTTTGTTTTCCAAAGATACTGAGTAATATCCAAGAAAATCAAAACCTCTCTCTCTCTCTCTCTTCTAGTGAGAGAATGTGTCCAAAACAAGCCTGTTCAGTCAAGCAGAGTAAAATAGCTGTAATAAATAAAAATGGTTTGCTTGTTTATGTTTGGCTGCTCATCTCATGCATATACAATGGAAATGGGAATGGAAGCATTTGCTCAGAAACATAACAAAGGAGGAGCAAAGGGTAGCTGAAAGTCGGGGGAAAACACCTGAAATAAACAAATAGAAAAGATCCAAATGGTCAAAGGCAACCAAGAATGGAATGCACAGCATTGAGCAACCTGGCTTCCGAGAGGAAGGGAAAGAGCCTATGTTCTACTTAAGTGTCATAGGATGGGTGACTACATTATGATCTTATTATTTTTAATTATCTGCTGTTCTTAAACGTACGTTTTATAGTTTTTAATTTTTCTCATAGTTTAATTCTATTTTTAATTGTATACATTTCTACGTTTTAATGGTGTGTTATCTTTTAGCTGTAAGCCGCTCTGAGTCCTATTGGGAAAAGGGTGGGGTAGAAATAAAGTTTATTATTATTATTATAAGTCAGATGGGCAAGAGGCACTGAGTCACCATCTGAATCCCACAAATGAATGGGAAACAGAATCAGCATGGCAGTGTTAATACCAGCAAGGGAGTGAATGCAAGCTCTCTCCTTTGCCAGACTCCACACACTTGCTGCTAGCAGGGTGTATATTAGCCACGTCTGGTGCAGACTCCTCCTGCATACTAAAGCAGCACGCCAAGCATAGCTAGCAGTCTCTCATCACATGATGGTTTGCATGGAAGAATCTGGAAGGGCCATGGCTCAGTGGCAGAGCATCTGCTTTACCCACAGAAGGTCCCAGGCTCAATCCTCAGCATCTCCATGTAGGGCTAGGCCTAGGATAAGACTCCCTGCCTGAAATCCTGTCATGAGAGCTGCTGCCATTCAGTGTAAACAGTATTGAGCTAGATGGACCAGAGGTCAGACATGGTATAGGCAGTTGCCTATGTTCCAAGATGGGCATCATGTTCCAGAGGTCCCCAACCTTTTGAGAGAGGAGCACTGAGATTCTCTTCATATGTTGGTTTCCCAGCTCTGCTCCAAGGAACTATTGGGAAGGTTATTAGGTGTTCCTCAAATAGATCTGTAATAGAAGACAAATAGTGTGGAAGACAGCCTCTGGGTGACTCATGGTAAATTGGACCCCTGTTAGGAAATATTTTATTTCTAGGCCCCAAGAGTTGTTCAGAGATGCCAAATTGTAGTCAGAGCTAGTGCCACAGTGAATGATGGAACTAAGAGAGGGTGGGGAACAAAAGACTCTAAGTTTCGTTTCTTCTCTCTCATGAGGGATCACACCCAGAGGCGCCTCTCAGGCTGTAACATCTTGGAAAGGAGATAAAGTGTATCCCTTCTGGATTGTTGCTTTTTCTCTTGTCTTGCTTCATTTTACACATCCTGTGCAGTGTAGCAAACTCAGCACAAAGGAAGAAGTGTTCCCAAAATACTTTGCTAGAAGTGTATCTATAGTTTTACATCATACTGCTGAGTGGATAACTTTTACAGGCATATTAGCCCTATCTTTATCTTTTACTGGTGTCAATCTAATTCTTCGCCTTCCTTAGTTCTTATCTCAAGTTAAGTTTCTTAGATTGACAAGTGTATAAATTCTTTATCAATCTCTTGCTTTTTAAGAATTATGAGAAATGTAACAAGGATAAGAATGTGGTTGCTTTATCTCTGTAATACTGTATTCTCTTTTTGTTATGATTTTAGTAATATTATACCTTGTTTTGCTTATGAAACCTATATAATGATGCTTCAATTAATAAACCGTGCTCTCTTCCCTGTCAGACTGCTGTCTGTACAGTTTAGAGACCCCTCTTGATCAAGCAGTATTGTGTGTCTATGTTTATGTTTGGTATCTGGCTGAGCCACTGAGCCAGGTAAATTAAAGTACCAAGTTCGCACTCCTATCCAGGGCTGAGGGGTGCGTTAGCTCGCCCCTTTGGAGGGAAAGGGGGGGCAAATTGAATTTGAACCCAACACCCCTTCCCACCCCCTCCCAAAAGGAACCTACTTGGATCCACTTTGAGATGAATCTGGATCGGGCATTTTGATGCCTCCCAGAAGTGGAGGTGACATTCCTGGTAATTAAGGCTTGGTAATGTTGGGATGCATGGGAATACACTTGGATATACTGCCTAACTGTTCATACCTACAAAAATCCAAAGCTTCAGAACTGTACTGCACATTCATAACATGTTATCCACCATCTGCCATGCTTGCTTTTGCTGCCCCATGTAGGAAGCAAAAAATAGGAGGTTGATCACCTGCTTCCTGTGGTGGGCCACCATACATAGTGTCATGAGAGGCTTGCAGAAGAGCTTTATTATCTGCTTTGAATGAGAACAGTGATGGGAAACACTGACTTCCACACAGATTCAACTCAACAGAGCTGGGTGCATCCTTACCCTGACTTGACCTACCTGCCGCAGGGACCGCCGGCCCACCGCCTTATTCATCCCTGAATTCATTTGTAGGGCAGGGGTATTATTGCAGTAGGTCTTTGTTGTGCTAAAAATCATAGTTGGGAGGCGTAGAGAGGGTCCTTCCCCCAACCAAGAACAGGGGGGGCAGTTCCTGCAGGAAGGCACTTGTGAAGGAGCACCACCCTGCAGCTCACAGGATCGGATCATCGACTCAACAGCTGTTGAGTGGAGGATTCAAGCCTGCAGGCTGCTGCTTTGCAAGTGCTTTCCCCAGAGGAAAGCAGCACCCTATAGGACTGAACCCCCATGCTCTCAGTTGGGGGGCTGTGAAGTAAATGCAGGGCCCACCCTTCTCCCGAGAAGACACTTCCTCCACCAACCAAGCCAGCTGGGTGGCTCCCTTGTAGGCCTCTCTGCTGCTTCTCCTCCTCCTTTTTCACTAACCTTCCCACTCGATGGCTGCCTCTCCATCCCGCCCAGTGCCCCACCACCTGACAGCCCTGGGCTGCTCCACGTGGCCCTACCTGACCCAAGGCAATCTGTGGTTGCCTCCACTTGACTCGGACAAAGCCCAGATCCCCCTGAATTGTCCTGAGAAGACAGATGCAGACAAAGTGGAGCAGGTTCAGAGAGGCAACAAGGATGATCAGGGGACTGGCGACAAAGTCCTACGAGGAGAGACTGAAAGAACCGGGCATGTTAAGCTTTGGGAAGAGACGACTGAGGGGAGATAGGAGAGCACTTTGTATGTACTTGAAAGGTGGTCCACAGAGGAGGGTCGGGATCTCTTCTCAATCATCCCAGAGTGCAGGACACGGAATAATGAGCTCAAGTTAGAGGAAGCCAGATTTCAGTTGAACTTCAAGAAAAACTTCCTAATGGTTAGAGCAGTACAACAATGGGACCAGTGACCTGAGGAAGTGGTGGGCTCTCCAACACTGGAGGAATTCAAGAGACAGGTGGACAGGCACCTGTCAGGTATGCTTTAAGTTGGATTCCTGCACTGAGCAGGGGGTTGGACTTGATGGCCTTATAGGCCCCTTCCAACTCTATGACTCTAGGATTCCCTTGGTGAAATCCAGTGCACAGCCCTACAACTAAGTTCAGTGCCACTGAATGCATAACTACTTGAAACAATTTTGTTTAGGCAAGCCTATCCAGACACATAAATGATGATGTTTTTTGATCCCTTCAGACTATTGCTATTTTGTTTTTAAAATTTTTAATTACTTGTTTTTAACTTTGTATTCATAATGTTCATTATCAAGTGATATAAGAACTTTGTTAAATAAATGAATAAATAAAAATGTGACTTGGTTGGTCACTAGTTGAGTAGGACTGATCTACTGCTATTGTGTTTGCTTGCTTTCATTTTTAAATAAATTTATTTATTTATTTATTTAAAATATTTCTATCCTGCCCTTCTACCCTATAATAGGGCACTCAGGGTGGCTTACAAAAATAAAATCAAACATGTACATAATAAAATTGTAAACAGTAAAATCACAAAAACATTAAAATAAATTAAAATACATAAATACAATTAAAATACATAAAATAAAGCAAGATTCTAGTCCTTATGACTGTAAATGTGTGCTTGAACTCTCAAAAGCAGGAGGGAATGGCTAAATTTCCGTGTTTGGGAGGCAGGGGCTCAGTTTCATTGTTCTTCCTGCCTTTCTTGATGGATGGGAAATTGGGATCAATAATGCCAGCTGTGAGTAGCTTTGAGTTTCATTCTAAGCAAAGTGACTAACATTTTTGTAAAGAAAAATAAGACGAGAAATAGAGAAACCAAACCAAACCAAAATAAATTTGCCCATCGCTAGTGGGAAATAAAGTAAATTCAGAGTAAACTCTGCTACCTCAGAATGTTGCCACCTCATTTCCTCCTCATTTCCTTCCTTTCCTGTTACATATGTAGACTGATTTTACATTAGCCCAAAGGTAGCTGGCAGCAATGAGAATGTTATTACAAAGCTGAGATGTCCAATAGGAATCCAAATGCAGACTGCAGCCTCCTTTCAAGCTTATAACATGAGGCAAAAATGTACTTTTGTTTGCTTGTTCTGTTGTTGAATTGTTTTAATGTGACACCGCTCCAGCTTATTGAAACTGTGATGCTAAGGACAGGCTGTTCTATGGAATCAGACAAAATTAAATGGAATATTGGTGCCTAGCAAGGGACATCAGAGAGCTTATCTTGAGGAAGGGACTGAGTGACATGTCGGCTGTTATCAAAATCTGGGCCTTAAAAGAGAAGTGAAGGTGGAATCAAGGGGAAATTGACTTTAAGGGATTATACAGCCACAAGAGTGGCTGTATACTATAGCCAGCATGGATTTTTCGCATTCTGCAATGTTAAATTGAAATTATCCCCCATGCTATTCTGATCCTTCCCATAAGCTCATTTCAAAATAAAACCTTACAAAACTTACAGTTCTGAACTCAGAAACGCTTGCTTAACAACCCTCTATATTTTCATGGTGATACACAGAACAGTCAGAGAGAATCAAGAGTTCAAATTGTAAAAAGAGAGAGAGAGAGAGAGAGAAAGGCCACTTTTGGACTTTTTTCTGACAGAGTTCTCATAATTGTTTGAACTTAATTAAAAATCAGCCATGTCCACAAAATACCTGTAATCCTATTACTGATCTTGCCTCATACTCTCACCTTCATCTTCTGCAGTTTAAAAGTTAAAAAAAATACCTGGCTGATTTTTAATTAATTTAAGAAATTTATAATTGAACTCAATGATAAGGACAGCCATGCTCAGTAAGAACCAACTGTCAGTGCTCTAAAAGCCAGACTCACAGCTGCTTGACTTGGCTAATCAGGGATCCACCCCCCCCACCAGAACTGTATTTCACTTTAGACAGTCCTGGCTTCCCCCAAAGAATCCTGGGAAGTGTAGTTTGTGAAGGGTGCTGAGAGGAGACTCCTATTCCCCTGACAGAGCTCCAGTGGCCAGAGTGGTTTAACAGTCAGCTGCTCTGACTGAAGCTCCGTGAGGGGAACAGGGCGTCTCCTAGCAACTCTCAGCACCCTTCACCTTTCAGAGTAAACATGGTGCTTTGTTTCCAACCTGTGTGTGTCCTGTAACTTCCAACTGAAATCCTGTACCTTTGTGGGGAGCGAGGGAAGGGTTGCCCAACTTTTGTTGTGCTAGAGTGCAGAAGTGATCATCCAGACATCACTAATGCCATAACAATGAAGAACAGCTAATAAAGGAGAAGGCATGAACAATCCAGTATGAATCCAATAACTTCTCCAAGGTCTGGGTGTGCAGGTGGCTTCAGGGTGGAGGAAAGAGTGAAAAGTGATCCAAGCCACAATTAATGTGTGGAATTTACCACCACAAGGTGGCGATAGCCACTAGTTTAGATAGCTTTTTAAGACTATGAAGCAGATCCAGAGAGGGGAGGCTTAGCAACAGCTGCCATGGAACTGTCACATTGAAAGGCGGTACAGCACTAAATGCCAGTTGCTGGGAGGGGAACTGTGGATGAGGACAGATGCCTTCAGGCTCTGCTTGTAAGGCTTCCCAGAAGTAGCCAAATGGCCACTGTCCAGGGTGCTGAAGTGCGATGCAACTACTTTGCGCAATCCAAGCAGAGCTCTACTTAGGTTCTGATAAATAATTGCAAAGAAGTGTTGATATTGCAGCAGAGAAAGGAAGAGAAGGGATGCAGGATCACAGTCTGCTGTCCTGAGACGCCTGCCATCTCCCTCCAACAACTGTCATCTGGCTGTAGCAGAGCAGTGGGAGGAAGTGGAGAAGGAAAGCAGTGATACTCAGTAGGAGCAGCTGAGAGACCAGCAACTTCTGGTTCGTCTTCTCCTTGGGCTGTTTGTATTCCACTGGGTTATTAGAAGAATTTGTGACCAAGGACTGGCTCCAGTATCTTTTTATTTCCTTCTCCTTCCCAATCCCCTTCCCTTTGGAGTTATGTCCCTTTGTGCCTTGTCTTTTAGAGTCTAACACCAAGGGCAAGGACTGTCTGTTCTTGTTTTTACTGATCTGTCAGCCTCTCTGAGACCTCCCCCCCACACCCCTGAAAAGTGATCTATTGATTATTTATTTTATCTTATTTATTATTTTATTTATATCCCGCCCTTCCTCCCAGCAGGAGCCTAGGGCACCAAACAAAAGCACTAAAAACACTTTAAAACGTCAGAAAAACAGGCTTTTAAATACAATAAAACAAAACATCTTTAAAAACATTTTTTTACAAAAGCTTTCAAAACATCTTTTTTTAAAAAAAAAGGTTAAAAACTTTTTTTAAAGAAAGGTTTAAAAACATATTAAAAAGCAATTCCAACACAGACGCAGACTGGGACAAGTTCTCAACTTAAAATCTATACATTTCCAAATAAATAAAATCATTGCCAATATTCCACAGGGCCTTACCTCCATCCAAGTGAGAATTAGAATGGAAGGCTGGATCTTCTGAGATTAAGAAAATGCATATGAATTTTGGGGTTGAAGTTTTTTAAAAAGATCACAAATTGATGAAGAAATGGGGTGAACAAGAAATGGAAGAAGCAGAAATGGATGGATTCTTCCTAGTCTCCACATTTCTAAAGATGTTTTTAAGTTATGCTAAGCCTGTCTGTGCAGGTCTGGAGGCATCCACAACTCAGGGTTGTATTCAGCTCTCTTTTACCCAGAGCAGACCTATTTAAATTAATTGACCTAAGTTAGTCGTGGCCATTAATTTCACTGGGTCTCCCCTGAATAAAGGTTAATTAAATACAACTTTCAGTATGGATATTGGAACTAGTGAAGATTTTATTTGGGGGAGGATCCCAGAAACTGCTTCAGAGTTCTCCAGCACCACTAGAGAGATCCTGCCTAACCCATTTTGAACATAATACACAGAAAAATATGGAGGATAAAGACATCAATGGCTACTAGGCGCAATGGCTATGTTCTGCCTCTGTTGTCTGAGGCAGCATGTCCTTGAATGCTGGTTGCTGGAAATCTCAAGTAGACACAGTGCTGTTGCACCCAGATCCTGCCTGAGGATTTTCCATAAGCATCTGGTTGGCCACAGTGAATACAGGATGCTGGACTAGATGAGCCTTTGGCCTGATCCAGCAGGGCTCTTCTGATGGTCTTATGTGATATACTAGGCCCTCCTTGCCCCACTCGCCAATCCTCACCATTCCCACCATGATCACTCCCTAAAGCTGCCCCTTCCCATCCCATGCAAATACTAAGCTCTCTTTTCACCTTCCCAACCCCATTTCTGAAGCCACTTCTCTCTTCTATTCTGCAGCCCCAGTTTGCACCCCTGTTTTCACCTTCACCCCCATTTCCATCCTTGCACCTGACCACCTACATGGCAACCTCCTCCATCTTCTTCCTCCCACACATTGCACTTACTAAGCACCCTTTTTACTTTCTGCCCAATGATGAAGTCACCACTACTCTTCAGCTGCTTTTGTATCCCTGTTTTCATTTTCACCCCCACTCCCGTGCCCCCTACACCGTCCTTTTTTGCAACACCCTTTGCCCACTGTTTTAACCTTCATTCCTTTTCTTCCCTTCTCCTCCCTACTTTTCTCAACTCCCCCTTGCACAAAGATTACCCCCATGTCCATGCCTCTTCTCCCTTTTTTTCTGCAGACCCCCTTTATACATACATCCTGTTTTCACGTTCATCCCTTTTCCCTGTTGGGTTTAAGCAAGCTTGCATGCCCTCCCCTTTGATAGGGAGATGTTCCCTCTGACCAGTATTGGGGATATCTCTATATGTTTGTTTACCATGATGTAACTTCCTTAAAGGGTGTGGTTATTTACCTTCTTCTTCCTCCTCCTTTGTCTGGGGATATTGAGATCTCTGCATATTCTCCATTAACCTCTGGCAGAGGGAGCAAACTGAAACTTCTTCCAGGAGCATCCTCACCAATGACTGAAAATGGACTGAGACTACAGATTATTTCTGTCTAAGCTAGAGCCTATGTTTTCTTAAACATATGAAGGAAGTGAGTAAATATTCTTTTATTCTTTTTACCTAAGAAGATTGTCTGTGTGAGTTATTTGATTAACTAGTACGTCTGAGAGAAGGTGTGGGATTGGTTATTCTCAAATCCGCTGTTGCATATATACTTTGCTAAGAAATAGGACTACATATTGTTCCTATTTCATTTAAACCAAACATTTCCTCCCTTCTTTTCTCAGCTCACCCTTGCACATAAACCACCCCATTTCCATGCCTCCTTCCCCTCCTATTCTGCAGCCCCCTTTGCACCCACACCCTAATTTAAACAATGGGATTTAAAGCAAGGATGGAAGAACACTGGGGAAGAAAGTGTTGCTTTTAAACAATGGGAGAGATTTTAGTAAAGCAGGGATGGAGAAACTCTGAGGGCAAAAGTGTTGGCTTAAAACAATGGGAGAGTTTTGAGTAAAGCAGGGATAGAGGAACATGAGGGGGAAAGTGTTGGTTCTAAACAACAGAAGAAGTTTGAATATAGGTAGAAGGAAGTTGGGAAAGGCTCTGTTTCACTCATGTTAACTTTTTGGTGTTAACTTTTGCACTATACCCATTTCCACTATTTCTCCTTGTTAAACATTTTTTTCAAAAAACCCAACCTTTAGTGTTTCTTCCTCTCCTGTTGTTTTAAGCCATCACTTTCCCCCTCTCACTGCCCCTCTCAGTCTTATTGGGAAGGTTTTCAAAACACTGCCCAGGATCTGACTCCTGCACACAAGAGGGAAAAAAACTGAAATGTATATACTTACCCAATTTATGAGATTTTCAGATAAACAGGGGGGATTGCAATGAGGTTTTCTAGACACTGCCTCAGGTCAACCAAATGCAACCCTGGCTTCACTGATTGGCTGCAATCCTGAACGGGCGGGGTTAAAGCTACAAAGTGCTATACAGTACTGTTTAAAGAAAGATTTAACAGTCAGGGGGAGGCTGACGTTCTTATTTATATCTCGAGAACCGGACCACCTAGAAACTTTTTTTTAAAAAAAAAAATTAAAGCTGAGAATCCAGGCCACCTAAGGGGCTAAACAGGTGCTGGGTGGCATGCAAAGAATCTGGGTAAAACTTGGCTAACCGGGCAATATGGCAACCCTATCACTGCTTCACCAGGGCAAGAGAGGATCTCAGGATTGTTAGAATATGCACAGTCATCATTCAGAGGCCACATCCCCACTTTGCTCCTTCTCCTACACATTTACATCGAGATGAGACCTGCCTCTCCAATGCAGTGACATTCTTGGGCAAACACAGAATAGGAGAAATAAATACACAATGAGGAGGAAGGGCGGGATATAAATCTAATAAATAAATAAAAAGAAACAAAAGAAATGAAATAAATCCATGTTTGGGTTGTATTCAATGAAACCCTACTCAGAGTAGGCTCATTGAAATGAATGGATCTAATTAGTCATGTCTATTAACTTCAATAATTAGTCACATTTATTGACTTCTCACCCCATTCATGTGCATGTGGTTATTTTCAGTAATGGTTTAGGCCTTTACATGTCTTGTAGGCCTGAAGTTGAGGGCTGTCATTAGGGGAGAATCAGAATTCCACTCAACCATTCTCCCCTTCGCATGTGTTTTATCCACTTTTGTTTTTTCCTGATGTGATTAAAGCCACTGCTACCTTCATTACAGTGGAGTCAGCAGGTGCAATGTCAATAAATGGACAAAGGCGCTCTGGCAGGACTGAGTGTTCCACAAAAGGAAATCTATAAAAGAAGGGAGACAAAGGCTCTCAAACATTACATCTCCAAATGTGGCGCAATCCTGCAACGTGGTTCATGATCAATTCAAGATGACAGCAAAAGCAGGAATATTAGAAGAGGGAGAGAGACATCTCCTTTGATACAGCTGTCTGAAAAATACAAGACAAAGGATTTGACAAAGGATTTCCCCCCCCCCAAATCCTAATATCAGGCCAGGGAAATAGGGAAGCAAAGCATCACTTATCTGGTTCAAACATAATGCTGTGGTCTAAGGCAGCCTCCCCCAAAACTGATGCTCTCCAGATATTGTTGGGCTATAACTCCCATTATCCCCAGCTGCTGGCCATGTTGACCAGGGCTGGTGGAAGTTGGGTTCCAACAACAATGGGAGGGCACCACGTTGAGGACGGCTGGTCTGAACTTTATAAAAATGACACTTCTTCCACTTTTTTCTTTCAATTGAGGGAAGGGGATTGAAAGCTATTTTTTTCTGGGTATAATCACGACGTGATTTCTTCTTTTCAGTAGTACAGTTGTCATCCAAATACCAATTTTTTGTTGTATGATGTTGATAAGAGCTTTGAGGATGGATGGCTAATGGCCACTTCACCCGTTAGAAATCAAACAGCAACATGATTTCCACCATGCTCTCCAACTGATTTTCAAATTAGTACAATAAGGGGACAGTCCCTTATTCCCTCTCCTCCCCTCCAGCTCCTCTAACTCCCTCTGCCCTCATGCATAATGATGATGTTACCGCATTTTTATTTTTGTTTGATGTGGCATCCAGCATCCAGGTAATGCTCAGATAAGGGTTTGGATACATGAGTGTCAGTCAGGGCTCTGCTGTGGTCTGAGATTAACAACCGTTGAGTTGGAGACGATTCCGTCTCTGCATTGTGCCTCCCAGTTTTTCTAGTTGTGAGTATTGCTCGGTGAAGAGTTCCAAAAATGTGTCCCAAATTTCTCGGACGCATGACTTTTTAGGTAGTTTGTAGAGCAGAATTTTCTCTGGGGCTGCCAGCTGAAGGAGGTCTTTTATCCAGTTGTCTGTGCTTGGTGTGACCCGGGCTTTCCAATATTGAAGGATTAATAATTTTGCTGCCAGTATGGCTTGGTGGCACCATCCTTCCTGTCCTTGTGATATTCCCCACCTGGCAGGTATGTCGCTAATGATTGCCTCCTATTATCAGATATTTGTCCGGGTCCAAATTAATTCTAGCCTGTACTTCTTTCCAGAAGGGTTCAATTATCAGGCAGTTCTGTAGCAGGTGAATTAGGTCTTGTGGCTATTAACCTGCCTGAAGAAACCAACTTTCCTTCCAAACTGTAAGAACATATCTGTCTATGCTGGATAGGGTGGCCATGCGTCCTGCTTTACAGGAGGCGGTCTTCCATTTGAAGGGCTGTTAAAGTCATCGAACCCTAAGAAAGGATGTTGCCACCAACAGTTAGCACTTGGAGGGCAGACTGAGCAGGCACACAGGTCACCCAGTTGCAGTCTTCCCCAATATAGTGAGATATATTATATTTCTATCCAAATAATAGAAATTATTTCTAAATCTGCAGCCATGCATATAAATTAAAACATGCAAATTTTATGCACATCTGTGTCTGTTTCGTGGTGTGTAAGAGGCCACCCTTATGTCTAGTCCAGCATTTCTGCATCCAACATTAACCTGCCAGATGCCCCAGGAATCTCAGAAGCAAAGCAAAATGGAGACAAATTCCTGCTGTTCCTTGGTCCCAGCATTATATAGAGGTATACTGCCTTTGAACATGGAAGTTCCATATATCCATCATGGCTAATATAATCATTTACCAGTGGGAACTGCAACATAATATCACAATACATCCTCAGATTCTAAAAGGAGTGCTTATGTTCAGGATACCACTCAGTCAGCCAGCCATGCCTTCCTCTAGGATACTCCATTTCTTATTTATTTATTTATTATTTAATTTGTATCCCTCCTTTCCTCCCAACAGGAGCCTCCTCTTTTTTCTTTTCACTTCCAACTGACATTTAACATTCTTGTCTACTAAGCATGCTCAGTGCATATTGGGATGGGGAGGTTGCACCCTTAGAGTTTTTTTTTTTTAAATCCTCAGATATTTCACCATAGGAGGAATGCTCACACTTATTTCAAATTTAATTGAGACTGGGTACGGAGGAGGAATCCAAAGTGTGGAAACAGAGATGCTAATTATGGGTCCCCAATTTTGTTCATTATCAAAGTTGCATAACTGAAGTACAGGCTCATCTGCTTCTTTGAAGTTTAGCATGCACCACTTCAGATTTCCATAAAAGGAGGAGATGTACCTTCTAGGAATGCTGATGAACAATTAGTTGCTCTCCTCGGGGAGTAAAGACTGTGCCTTGAATGAATTACTCCCATTATCCCATATTCTTGGAAGCTTGTGATTACAACATATTTCTGCGGGCCATAACTGCTCCAAACCAAAGCTGCTTAGGGCAATGTGCAATGAAGAACATAGGAAGCTTGATTATACTAAGTCTGACCATTGCTCTATCCAGCTCAGTATTGTCTATTATTAATAATGATGATGATGATGATGATAATTTGTTTAATTTATACCCCACCTTTCTTTTTATGATAGAAACCCAAGGAAGCTTACATATGGTCCCTAGGCGGTCTCCCATCCAGGCACCGACCACACCTGACCCTGCTTAGCTTCAGCAGGGTGCTGGCCTCATGTGCCTTCAGACAATAACCTGGGACCATGTGAATTGGCAATGGCTCTCCAGGGTTTCAGACAGAGGTCTCTCCCAGCCCTACCTACAGATGCCGGGGATCAAATCTGGGAAGTAGATGTTCTGGCACTGAGCTGCAGCCATTCCACAGTCCATCAGATTGGTCCAAAAACTCCTCAAAGGATCAGGAGTGTTCTGTGGAGATATCTGTGACAATCCCACAGCTGGCTCTACCTGAGATACTCCCACCAGGGCCACCACCTGTCAGGATCTCGGTTTTTATTTGTTCTCTCACACGCTCTAGCACAGATCTCACAAGATCCCACTGCTAGGCAGCACCACCAGCCACTCCCTGTAAACAATACTGCTAGAGACTTTGCCTTAGTCTCCCTATGGCTTATTGTTACTTTGTGTCTGGGTGCCCTTGCCATCCACAAACCCCTTGCATCTTTGTCTATAAAGCATACAATCCTGGGTTGCTCTGGATACTTGACGATGTTACAATATCTCCCTTCACCGCTGCAACCATTTATTTGATACTGTTTCCCTCCAGCCTTGGTAATTACCCTGCCCTCCCTTCTGGTCTGTGTATCCCCAGCCAAGGATCAGGCTTTTGGTAAACCAATAAAAGTATTTATTTGATAACACCAGGAAATAACAATATTACTTTAGGAATGTTTAACTAGCATATGGTTTCATTTAGTGTCACTTTTTATGTTTCCAGTCATATATATTCTGTGTAAATACCAGCCAAATATAATCCAAACCTCCCTCAGAACTCTGCCAATCACTCCTCTCAACAACTCTCCTCTCCCCAGAACCCAACTCCACTCCCTCTTTCCAACAACTCCCCCCAACTCAACTGTCATCCTCTCATTTATACCTTCAGCCATTCAAACACTCAGCCAATCATCATCCAACATTCTCCAGCATTCTAGCCCATGTACTCCCCCCTCTCACTCAGTCACTTACCATATATCACTTAATAAACCTGCACTTACCGTATCTACAGTTATCAAACTATAGGGACATCACAATATCCCCCAGCTTGAAGCCCCAGGGCATAGAAGAAACCAATAGCAACAGAAGAAGCCACTGGCCCTTTAACTGGCCAGGTGCAGCATCCTGTGATTAGGGCCTCTAATGAATGAATACCTAGTCCAGGCTATAAAGATCTGCCAGTTGCTCCAGGGCACTGCTGAGACAACTTCCATGTTTTGCCTCAGCTGCAGGATCACTACCATGGTCCTGAAACCTATATCTTGGTTGCTCTCCAGGGTGCTGATCTTGCCTTGCTTTGCCTTCCTGTCTGTCTGGAACTACTGAACTCTTGCCTATCATCAGTGAGGGCCATCCTCATGGCTCAGGACATAAACTAGCATGGCCATGGAGAGTTTCTCCTGCCTGCCTTGAAACAAAACTCTCACCTAAAGACCCATCAGCCTTCTTCTTTTCTTGCCTCTCACACCTCAACTGTGGGGGAGGAGGTTAATTCTTCCTCCTTTGGTGATCAGGAAAAAAAAAATTCCAAGATGAAATTATTTATTTGAGAATAGGTGATTGTATTTAGAATTTTTAACTGTTTTAGAAGGTTGTTTTTAATTGTTTTTAGAGGGCTGCTTTTAATTGTGTTTAGACTTTGTTATTGTATTGTTTTAATATTGACATATTTGCTACCTGGAAGGAAAGTGTGTGATATAAATCTGATAAATAATACATAAAATAATTATACTAACTCACCCTGCTTCAGAAGCCGGGCTATGGAATGGCTGTTGTAGAGTAATTGAGTACATCACACAACACATTAAGTCATGTTTACTGAATCATCTTCAACAACATGTGTTACCTGAGGAGATACCTTTCCTCGTTGGGTTTGGGGCATTTTAGTTCAGAAAAAGAGATAAGTAAGTGGAGGCATGAAAGAAGTTTATACAGTTACAAATGGGGCCCAGTGACAAATTATCACTCAGGATTCTAGCTGCTCCATTCCATTCCCTCTTCCCTTAGTTTCCCAGTTTCCTCTCCATTAACAGTTGTCTACATTCCATGGCCACTGAAAATTCTCAGTCCTCACTGAACTATTTAGGGGACTGAAGGGGTCCTCAATTAAAATCCTACATTAAAATCTTGGATTTCTCCATTGATTTCTATGGGCAGTTCTCATTATGGAGAGCCCATCTATGGAACAGCCTCCACAAGGAGTTTGGGTGGGCAATGAAGGTTTCATACATTCCCTTAAAGGCTATTTTGCCCAGGTGTTCTCCAGCCACTAGCACCAGTCCTTCAGTCAGTGTTTGATGCTAATGTTATATAGAATATTTCATTGGACTGTATTACAGTTGCATGGTTGATGGCTGTGAACTGCTTAGGCATCCACTGAATGAAAAGCAATATGGAAATGATGTTCAATAAACAAATGAACATTTTCGCTTGGGACATTTAAAAATAGCTTCTCAGTGTCAATCAGGAGATCACCTGTTCAAGCAATGACATAGCTTACTCTACCTCTTTTATCTCTCTTTGTCTCTTCCTCCACCCTCATTTCCCATCTAGTCCATTCCATTCCCCCTCCCACCGCATTTTATTCTCCTCACCCTCAGCACTCAGTCAGCATTCCATAGGCCCTGAGAATGCTCACTGCTCTTTGGGATGTTCAGGTGACGGGGGAAGGAGTTCCCCTTCTGAAGGGTTTATTTCCTAAAGTTTTTTTTTTCCTTTGGTCCTTTATTTATTTATTTATTTATTTTATTTTATTTTATTTATATACCGCCCTAAGCCCAAGGGCTCTCTGGGCAGTGTACATAAAATAAAGCAATCAGGAATATATAAATACAATAAAACGATAGATTCATACCAACAAAGGTAAACAAAAATAATCAAACAGTAACAAAATACAACAATACATATAATGATACGCATTAAAATGCCTGGGAAGATAAAAAGGTTTTCACCTGGCGCCGAAAAGATAGCAGCGTCGGCGCCAGGTGCACCTCATCGGGGAGACCATTCCATAGTTCGGGAGCCACAACTGAAAAGGCCCTATTTCTAGTCACCACCCTCCGAGCTTCTCGGTGGGATGGTACTCGGAGGAGGGCCTTAGATGTTGAGCGCAGTGTATGGGTAGTTTCATATTGGGAGAGGCGCTCCACCAGGTATTGCGGTCCCATGCCGTGTAAGGCTTTATAGGTCAAAACCAGCACTTTGAATTTAACCCGGAAACAAATAGGAAGACAGTGCAGACGAGCCAGAACGGGTGTAATATGAGCAGACCTTCTTGTCCGCGTCAACAATCTGGCCGCTGCATTCTGAACTAACTGTAGTTTCCGAACTGTCTTCAAGGGCAGCCCAACGTAGAGCGCATTGCAGTAGTGCAATCTAGAAGTTACCAGAGCATGAACGACTGAGGCGAGGTCGTCACTGTCCAGATAGGGACGTAGCTGGGCTACCAATCGGAGATGGTAGAAAGCATTCCTTGCCACTGAGGCTACCTGAGCCTCAAGAGACAAGGAAGAGTCGATAAGAACTCCCAAGCTACGAACCTGTTCTTTCAAGGGGAGTGTAACCCCGTCCAGAACAGGGTGAACATCCACCATCTGGGCAGAGAAGGCACTCACTAACAGCGTCTCGGTCTTGTCTGGATTAAGCTTCAGTCTGTTAGCTCCCATCCAATCCATTATCACGGCCAGGCAACGGTTTAGTACGTTAACAGCCTCACCTGAGGAAGATGAAAAGGAGAAATAGAGTTGCGTGTCATCAGCGTACTGGTGACAACGCACTCCAAAACTCCTGCTGACTGCACCCAGCGGCTTCATATAGATGTTGAAAAGCATGGGGGACAGTACCGATCCCTGCGGGACTCCACAATGGAGAGTCCAGGGTATCGAGCAGTGTTCCCCAAGCACTACCTTCTGTTGACGACCCGCCAAGTAGGAGCGGAGCCACTGCCAAGCATTACCCCCAACTCCCAACTCCGTGAGCCTTTCCAGAAGGATACCATGGTCAATGGTATCAAAAGCAGCTGAGAGATCAAGGAGAATCAACAGGGTCACACTCCCCCTGTCCCTCTCCCGACAAAGGTCATCATACAGGGCGACCAAGGCTGTTTCGGTACCAAACCCAGGCCTAAAAACGGATTGAAATGGATCAAGATAATCAGTGTCATCCAAGAGCCCCTGGAGCTGGTCGGCCACCACCCGCTCCAGAACCTTGCCCAGGAACGGAACATTCGCCACAGGTCTATAGTTGTTCAAGTTATCTGAGTCCAAGGAGGGTTTCTTCAGGAGTGGTCTCACTACCGCCGCTTTTAGGCAGTCAGGGACCACTCCCTCTCGTAAAGAGGCATTGATTACCTCCTTGGCCCAGTCGGCAGTTCCGGTCCTACCAGCTTTCACCAGCCAAGAGGGGCACGGATCCAGCACCGACGTGGTCGCCCGCACCAGTCCAAGGATCTTCTCAACATCCTCAAGCTGCACAGACTGAAACTCATCCAATAAATAAGGACAAGCCTCAGAGTTACTCCAAGCCTGATTTATTCCAAATCTGATTCTCCCTTCGCATGATGGTCAACATTTTGGCTACAAAAATTATGGCACTTGAAGTGTTGAATTGCAACTAGAATACAGAGTGCACGGTGAGAAGCAAGTGGGAAGGGATATTTTTCTCCAGAACAGGTGGCTCAGCAGCTCCCCATGCATACTGTCAGCCTTATGGTCAGCTGCACAGGTGAGCCACACAGATCAGAAGAGCCTGGGCATGGTGGCCTTGCTGGAGAAAGAGAGATGCTTGACCAGCAAGAGGATAAAGGTGTGGCAGGTGGCAGATGAGGGGAAGGGTCCAAGTTGGGATGGAACAAGGACAGGGAAGAAGTCAGCAAAAAAGTAAATAGTAAAGAGCTAGGCTACGGGCAAGCCTTGCCACAGCCACTTAGGACACAACACTGGAGGAAGAAAAAGGCAGCAATTCTGGAGCTAGTCACCCCTGTGGTGAATCAAGGAGAGAAAGTGTTAACTGAAGGAAGGGAACAGCAATTTACACACCGGATGATGGGGGGATTAATAAGGAAACAAAACTGCTTACATAAACAGATCTCAGAATGATCCGAACACATCTGAGTGGAGAGCTCACCAGTTGTTTTCTGTAGGCAAGAAAACTCCTGGGGCTCTGAAGACCCTGGGGGTCCCAAGTAGGAGGGTGGAAGCTCTGACATCCTTTCCCTTCCTCTTGGGGTCACTCAGTGAAATTGATGTAACTGATTGGCAACAAATTCAGGAGAGCAAAAAAGAAAGTATGTCACAGATTAACGCATACTTCAAGATGTTTTGATGGCTTATATGGCTTTGGGAGGGGATTTGGCAAATTGTTGGAGAACAGGGCTACCAATGGCTATTGCCCATGACAGCTGGATTCCATATTGAGGACCAGTACACCTCTGGATCAGCCTTCCCCAACCTGATGCCCTCCAGATGTGGCTGGGTCTGATGGGAGCTGTAGTCCACAATATCTGGAGGGCATCAGGTTGGGGGAGGTTGCTCTGAATACTAGTTTCTTGCTGCTCCTGCTCCTGGAGACTGGTCCTGCTTGCAGAGCCCCCAGACATGTTTACTTGTCCACTGTTAGAAACAGGAAACTAATGGGCCTTTGGGTTGATCCTGGGGGGCTTCTTATGTTCTCAGGCTCAGGTGGCAAATCTTAGCTTATAAATATTTTCATCTATGAAATATTTGGTGTGAACTCTCCCTTCCCTCTACAGTAAAAATGAATGAATGATAAAAATGAGTAGTGCTTTAACAACATCACCACTTTTTTGATATGAAAAACTCTAAAAACTAACAAGCAACATGAATATTGTTGCAAAGAAGCTTTGCCTCATGAGACACATGCTCCCAATATACCCATCCGTTGTTTCTCATTTTCCCGTAATGACATGGAAATGTTTTACAGAAACACATTGAAATGACACTTGTTAAAATGAGATGATGTATGAGGGTTTTTTATATTTAAAAAAAAAAACAAGCAAAAAAGGCATGCTTTAAAATGTCACGTTACTTCAGTGAAATCTCACACTGTTGTTTGCATAGCATTTTGGAAACTTTCCTTCCTCAGCGCTTGAAATATTCTGGCAACATTCTATCAAAATTGTTCCTCTATCTGACACGTCATGAAATATGTAACTACTCACCCCCCATTTATTCTCCCCCTTTTTGTTTCTGTGTTTGCTGCAAACATTTGCCAAGTTTCACCAGAATGAAAAGCTGCCACAAAATATAAAACAAAAACCAAAAAAATCAGCTCCTAATCACCAGCCATTCTGTTATGTTGGGGAAAGGGAGATGGGCAGTGCTTAGGACACGTGAGCCCAGTGTTATTTGTCATTGGGCTGCCAGGTTCTTAAGGAAAAAAATGAAAGAAAGTAATTCTGTTGTTGTGACGGTGGCAGGAGGCAACCTTATTTCAATCCATTCAGAGTAAATCTGGGGCCGAATTATGTGGGGCAAAAACTAGCCCTGAAAGATTCCAAGAATTTTCAGGATCTCAACAAATTTAGGGAGAGCAGAGGTGGCTGGTGCCCATTGGGATTGGCAGGGTGGAGGCCAACAGCAGGTGGCGCCAGAGCCAGTGACAGAGCCAACTCATTCTAGTTTTGTCCCCATCCTCCTCCTTGCTAAGTTCTACAAGGGCAACACTGAGACTGAGGAGAAGGAAGTTTATTTATTAATTATTTGATTTATATCCCACTCTTCCTCCCAGCAGGAGCCCAGTCAGTTAACAGACAGTGACATCCACTCCACCCCACAGAGTGGTTTTAAGTAAGAAGGTTGGCAAGTGAGGGCCAGCTGAGGGCAGAGCGAGGTTAGTGGGACCTTCCACTGGGGGAGAGTTAGCTTACCACTCCTGATGAGTCAACCAGGTTTTGTTGTGGTGGTTTTGTGATTTGCTGCTGCTTCAACAGAGCTGCCTGGCAACGTCCCTCCTTAAAATTGACAAGAAGGCCCCAGTGGGAACAACATGTTGCCACTTGAAGTGGCAGCAAAGCATTTTTATTGTTTGAAGAACAACCTTGGCTGTCTCATTAGGAGTTGGAAGTGGGGCACTCACTCCCTTGAAAGCTATCAGTGTCTGCCAAAGCCCTCCCCCTCAAAGTTGCTAAAAATCCCCCCCCCCAAATCTACTTCCACGGATAAATTCCTCCTCTTGAAAAAGGGAGGGAATATTGACTGTCTGTCAGGGATGGGCAGGGGTGTCCCTACCGGGGTGCAGAGGGTGCAGCCCGCACCCGGGTGTCACCATGAGGGGGGTGACACCCAGAGCCACCCCGCCCCGTGCCATTGCCCAGCAAGGCTGCGCCGACTCCTCCTCGGAGGCGGGCTGGCGGGCAGGCGGACAAGAGCGGGAGCAGCGTTGGCGGAGCGAGGGAGGCACGCCGGCGTTCCCAGGCCTTCTGCGGCTGGGTGCCCCTCTGGCGTGTGTCCTCCCAGGGGCATAGACAGGGTAGCTGTCCTTGAGTGCGTGCACGCAGGCGCACACACGCAAGCCCAGCCACCTCGTCCATGCCCCTGGGAGGACGCGCACTGGAGGTCCACACCCCCCCCGCATTCCCGCTAGTGACACCACTGGGGATGGGCCATGAGCATCAACCTGAGGTGGGCCAGGAGTCAGGAATTAGGATATATGCCTTTCATCAGAACCAATGAGCCATCTAGACCACATGAGCAAGTCGGAAGGTAGAACAAGCCAGGAGTTAGGACCACAGAGGAAGACCAAATCACAAGACATGCTAGAGCTCAGGTGGACCTTGTTGCCAATGGAGACTGGTGGCTCTGATGTCAGTGGAGAAGTGAATCTGCTCTGGGTTTAGTCCAGACTTTCAAGGAGCTGTCCAAAGTCCTTTGGATAAACAACAAAAACCCAGAGTGGATTCACTGCCCCACTGACATCAGAGCCGCCAATCTCCACTGCTTGTCACTCAAGAAAAATGTCACAGAGGCAGCAAACCGTCCTATGTTCCTTCCTGCCCAGGAGAAGCCAATGGCCACTCAGTAGGTGGGGTCAGTCTGCAAGGTTGTCCCCTAAGAAGCTATAGCGAACAGCATTTAGCAGATGGGGCAGTGGCCAACAGTGCCTAACACTTTACTGATAATCTGTAGAGCCATGACTTTCCACACGGGGCAAAGGGGACGAGAATTAATCTCACATAGAGACTTAAAAAAATTAAGAAGTCAATTCAACTTAGCTAGTTGCATTTTACCTGCATGAGTCAAGAGTTTGGCTCCTGCTGGGAGAAAGGGTGGGATATAAATCAAATAATAAATAAATAAATAAAATAATACAGAGCATGTGCAGAGTCTTTACAGAGCATCTTTGGTCGCCTCATTTGGATGGTTCCAAGGAGGCAAAGGGGCTGAGGTGATGTCCCATACATATATGGGGATCCAAGACCACTGAAAGTCATCCACCTTCCTTAGCATAGAGCGTACGGTGACCCAATGGTATGAAAAGTCCCATCTCTGATGGAAGTTAGCTAATCAGAAACTTATTTTGAGGAGATTCCACCTTCTTCATGGTTTTGCGCTTCCATTAGTGAAGCAGAAGCCACTTCAGACCAGTTTGTTGTTGTTGTTATGTGCCTTCAAGTCAACTATGACTTATGGTGACCCTATGAATCAGTGACCTCCAAGAGCATCTGTCCTGAACCACCCTGTTCAGATCTTGTAAGTTCAGGTCTGTGGCTTCCTTGATGGAATCAATCCATCTCTTGTTTGGCCTTCCTCTTTTTCTACTCCCTTCTGTTTTTTCCCAGCATTATTGTCTTTTCTAGTGAATCATGTCTTCTCATGATGTGTCCAAAGTAGGATAACCTCAGTTTCATCATTTTAGCTTCTAGTGACAGTTCTGGTTTAATTTGTTTTAACACCCAAATTATTTGTCTTTTTCACAGTCCGTGGTATCCGCAAAGCTTTCCTCCAACACCACTGTAAAAAAAAAAGGAACTAAACTGGGAAGATGCTTTTGATCTCTGCCAGAATACAGGGGTTTGTCACTAGGGGAGGCTGCTACCTTAGGGCAGGTGAGGTGCTGCCCCATCAACCCACAATCTGCCTTCAGCCAGCCCCTGCCTGCCTGCCATCTTTAAAGTAAAGGTACTGCCTTCAAGTCGATTCTGACTTATGGCAACCCCATGAATAGGGTTTTCATGAGGCTGAGAGGCAGTGATTGGCCCAAGGTCACCCAGTGAGCTTCATGGCTGTGTGGGGATTCGAACCCTGGTCTTCCAGGTCGTAGTCCAACACCTTAACCACTACACCACACTGGGTCTCTGCCGTCTTTACTTCCACCTAGTTCAGGGGATGCTGTCAGCTTCCTCTGTCTTGGTTTCACTGTTTTCTTTGTAGAACTCAGCAGGGAGGAGAATGGGAGCAAAACTAGTTTGTGGGCTCTGCCTGTCATTGGCTCTGGCTGCACCTGCCATTGGGCTCCCTGCGTTCTGCCCCTCCAGCCCCAATAGGCACCAGCCACCACTGTTTGTCACAGGGTGTGGAACGTCCTGATCCCAAGTATCTCCCCTCCCCTTCAAACTGGCACATCTTAATAAAAACCCAGCAAAAGTGTGCTCCCTTTCTCCTTAAACCATGTATACAATCATCTCAAATGCTCCAGACTTTGGTACAAATTCTACAGCACTGCCCATGGCTGGCTGGAAAGAACCCAGCTCAGAGCTGAGCTTTGTCACTAAGGCAACTGTTGGAAAAGGACACTGGCATTTTTACCAAGACATGCTGGCGCCGCAGCCCTATAGCTGCCTTCCTAGCACGAAAACCCAATTCAAATATAAACCCATCTTACCGGCTGTGAAATTATTCATACCTTCTGGGATTATGGAGAAGTCTCATGATCTCTGGTATGTCAGAGAGAGAGAGAGAGAGAGAGAGAGAGAAAAGGCAAGCTTCCTTCCTGTAATAAAAATTGCAACCTGCCTCCCCAATCCAAACTGTGTTTCACAATTATGTGGTCATGAATAAATGAAAGCCAGTGTGATTTGATGGCCTACCTCTCCGTCTGCTTCTCCAGGAGAATACAAGCCAGGAGCCACAAAACTCAGCGGAGAAAGTGTGAAACAATTATTGTCCTGGCCCTCAGGGAGCGGACATTGCCAACTCGGCTGATTATATATATTGCCATTGCCAGTGCTTCTGCTGATGATTTAATGAGTTTTCAGCCTTGCTGTTGGCTTACAGCCCCACATTCATAAAGTTATGTGTTCACCTTCACATTATATGGATCTGGCTTCAATTATCTACAACTGAGATCTACAAAAAATGTTGCAGTATGCTGCTCCTATTCAGGGTTCCAGCCAGACATTTCTTCCAAGCAGAATATTTCACTCCCCTCTTTCCATCTTCCCTCTGTGCCCCCCCACTGTGGTTCTAAATGCACTGTGGCTAATGATCATTCTCAGTATTATTATTATTATTATTATTATTATTATTATTTATACCCCGCCATTTTTCCAAAACTGGAACTCATGGCGGCTCATTGGGTTGGTTTTCAGGGAGGGAAGTCCACCCCTTAGGGGTATGTGTGTGTGAAAATATTATATTAAAGGGAATGAAAGTTGAGTGGTTAATACGCATAACAACCAGCCACTGTGTACATTCACCAGGCCTCATGGAGAATGTGCACATAAACCTTCTATGAAGAGGGAATTGTGCACCAACAGGCCTGGGGAAATGTGCACATATAGACTGAATTTTGTACATTCTTTTGCCAAGATGCATAATCCCCAATAGGCCTTCAGGAACGTGTATATATATCGACTGAATGTTGTACATTCTCTGGCCATTATGCATAATCACCAACAGGCCTTGGAGAATGTCCATATCTCAGCCAAATTTTGTACATCTTCATCATCTGAAGCAGCAGCAGTAGAAGAAGCTGGAAGCTGGAGAAAGGAGTCAGGCACTGTGACTTGAGGAGCTTGGGAAGCCTGAAAGGAGCCAAGAGCTGAAATAAATGGCGAAGGCTGAAGAAGGTCTGTGAGGGTGTGTGAGTGTCCCAAGAAGCAGCCTTCGAGGGAGCTTAGAACCCAAGGGTCATCGGGGATTGTGTTGTGTCTGAGACAGCCCAGGCAAAGTCTTTGGCATTGATCTGGGTTGAAGCCTGAGAACCTCCAGAACACAAGGACCAACTGGAAGGCTTTGTAAGTTTAGCTCCAAGTGCCAGTGTTGGCTGGTGATTCCACGTCAGTGGGGTAATGGAATCCACTCTAGGTTTTAGTCCCAAGGAGCTGACTAAAATGTGAAGTAGATTCCACTGTCCCAGAGACATGGAACCACCAGCTGCCACTGCTCAGTGCCAAGCAGCTAAGAGTTAACTGGGTTAAAGTGGCTAGGGTAATTGGCTATTGGTTTAAATAGAAGGAGGGACTGAATCTCCCCGAGCAACCAGGTAGAGTGAACAGTCTGATTTAAAGCAGCAGTAGTCAAGTTACTTTTATTATATAGTAACCTTTGAAGCTAAGCGTAACCATCCGCTAAGCAGTTTGCATTTTTAAATACAATCATTAAAAATACAGACAAAATCAAACACTAGGACATACAATTTAAAATACAAGTAAAACCAGCAGCTGTAACACAAAAATACATATTAAACATTACAATTACATGTCTGGGTAGGTTTGGCTAAAGAAAAACAAAAAAATATATTATTGATTAAATTTGTTAGCTGCTTGTTACCCAAAAGTCTCCAGGCAACTTACAACACTTTTAAAAACGAAAAATAAATAAATGCATATACCATAAAAACAAAACAAACAGCAACAACCTCCATAACAGGAAGCTTAAACACCACACTAATAACAGGCAATGTCATCTTAGTCTGTTCAAAGCCTGGGAGAAAACATATGCCTTTACCTGGTGCTGAAAAGATGTTAGTGAAGGCACCAAGCAGATCTCACTGGGAAGAGCATTCCACAGACAGGGAGCCTCAACTGGGTAAAAAAGAGGTTTTTTAGCAGCACAGAAAACAATATAGTGAAGGTGCCTGCTTAATATTAGGGGAGCAGGGGGTTCCAAAGAATAGATGCTACCACAATGAAGCATCAGTTCCTTGCACATGCAGAACCAACATGATGTGGCTTGTTAACAAAGGGTAATCTACACAGGGGTTTACTGCGTGTCTGGTGCTACTCACATCCCCTTTTAATTCACATGGTTTACATAACGTTACCGGCAAACAGAAGCTATCACACAGTTTCCCTATAAATCCGCAGTAACCCAATCCTCTGATAATTTGAGAAGGGAAGGAAAAAAGTCTTCACTCTGTATCTCTAGGGCTTGCAGACACTTTGCTCCAATGCTTTTAGATGGGTGTGGCAATCATTCCCCTCCACGCCCACGCCCTCCTCCACCCTTCTTTCATTTCGTTTCCTGTGGGCTGAAGAAAAACTTCTGCTGCTCTCTCCCATTCTGCAAGCCTGTTTTATGTTGCTGCAAACAGTGCCTTACTTTTCTTTTTCCTCTAACTTGTGCACAAATGTGTAACCCTGTTCAAACAAAGATTCGGATTTTGTCTGTATCGTACAAGTGAAAATACAAATAATCACACTTCCACAGTGTGTGTTTTTTTTTATGGAACTTACTGGTAGAACAAACTGAGCATGCTTTGTTGCCAGGTAACCAGAGGGAGTGGAAATGTTAAATTAGAGGGGGTGGTCTTTAGGGAACTGTATGATTGATGCTTCCCCTCAAGTGTGATGAGAAAAAACTGTGTTTGCAACTGGTATTTAGCCCTTACTGTGGACGGTACAAACAGACAACAGAGGTAAAAACAGTGTCTTTAGTACGAAGTTATGCTCCCAGGTGGATAAGCCCAAAATCTCTTTTGAGTTCCTATAAACGGCTAACCCCAGGCATCCAGCTCTTCTTGTCAGTCTCTGCCCATTCATGTTTTTTTACTCATTGCAGACAATTGCAGGCTACTTTATATGTTAAGAAACTCAAAATGGTGCCACCTTCTCAGGAAATTGTGGCTTCGGAAGGCACGGCTGAGGCTCTGTTCTTCCGGGCTTTGTTGCCATGTTCTCCCAGTTGTTCAGTTCATTACCCTTTGCTGTTTGCAGAACATCAAAAACCTTTGGAAGAGGTTTGATATGGGATGGGAAACGAGTATTGGAGATTGCGGGGAGATGTGCGATGAGCTGCCAGCTGGAAAATATACCAGTGGGGGAACAAAGTGAAAGATTAAAGAAATAAGAAAAGATTTCTGGAACACCTGTGCATCTGTTCTCAAAGCATGTATTGATCAGACTTGCTGTAGCTCAGTGGTAGATCTCAATGGTATATCTATGGTGTGACTGCTTTTGGAATACTATGTACAGTTCTGGTCGCCTCACCTCTAAAAGAATATTGCAGAGCTGGAAAAGGTTTAGAAAAAGGCAACCAAGATGATCAAGGGGATAGAGCGACTTCCCTGTGAGGAAAGGTTGCAGCATTTGGGGCTTTTCAGTTTCGAGAAAAGGAGAGTCAGCGGCGACACAACAGAAGTGTATAAAAGGATGCACGGCATGGAGAAAGTGGACAGCAAAAAGTTTTTCTCCCTCTCTCATCACACTAGAACTCGTGGACATCCAATGAAGTTGAATGTTGGAAGATTCAGGGCAGAAAAAAGAAAGTCCTTCACACAGCACATGGGGTCCAATCAGCAGGAAATGACAAGGAAGAGTGTCAGAAGACTCTTTTCAGTAGACAGCACAATCCTGCTTTCATGCTGATTGGCTCCTAGGATGCTGGAGACATAGAGATGCTGCTGGGACCTGGCTCCCCAAAAAGTAAAGGGCCTGAGACCCCCTGAGATCCTGGATGACTACACCCTGGTTAGGCTTCACCCCGTGGCACCAGGCAGAGGAAAACAATTCCCTAGATTTGCTGGATACCGCCACTTGCACTCCTCCCCCAATCTGGCAGGCATCACTTTTTAGCTTATGCGCTGTGTTCCCTATATTTCAGTCTCTGAACATGGAACATAAGAAGCTATCTTATCCGGAGTCAGACCATTGACTCAGTACTGCCTACTGTGACCGGCAGTGGCTCTCCAGGATTTCAGACAGAGGTTCTTTCCTCGGTCCTACTTGGAGATGGCAGGAACTGAACCGGGGACCTTCTTCATGCCACACAGATGCTCTGCCACTGAACGACCATCCATTCTCCTTTGCGCCTCTGGAGATTTGTCAGTCCTATCTGGAAAGCACACCAGATTAGGGTACAGCTGCTTATGACCCCACCTTAACCCTGACGGATGCCTTTGTTCCGTGTTTCGCTTTGTAACCAGCATGTCATCAAACACGGGACTCATCTGGATATTGTGTCTTTCCATTGCGTCTCAAATGAGGGCACCAGTAAGTTAATTGCCAGGTTAATGCTGTGCAAATGCATGTTATTTCACAACAGTGCCGAGGTAACTGCGTGTGATACGCTAGTCGCTAGGTGGTAATTTGTGGTGATTCTGTCACGTCATTTCCTGGACTGTGCAATTAGTCCATACCAGCAATCTATTGTTCAGCATAATTCACATCACAGCCACATTGCTCCTGATGTTAAATTATCAGTGCTGCTCTTCCATCCCCCTTCCCCTTTTCACCAATCCCATCCTATGTCTCAAGACCTAATTGGGGATTTTCATCTCGCATTAACCCGATGAATGAAACTTCAGAAGGCTGTACTTTGCTTTCAAATGACAAAATCCCCCAGCATTCCTGCTAATTCCCAGCATCTGGTCTATTTCCACTGTCAGAGATGTTGTGGTGCAAATTTGTATATTTGTTAAGCAGAGAACAACAGTGGTCTGAAATGCATGTGTGCCAGTGTGTGCGCGTTTGCCTAAGAAAGCAGGCTTTTACCCTGCACTGAGATCACTGAGACTTAAGACTTAGTAAAAATAAGAAAAGCTACTTTATTTATAGAAATACATAGTAGATAGAAAGGCACACCTAGTTCTAACTAACTAACTAAGTTGGAGGCGCAACGCCCAGGCTTGGGAGTTACCCTCATGGCTAGGAGAGAGAGAGTAGAGACAAAGGTGTCTCCTCTCTCTCAGACAGTTGGAGAAGAGAAGAGAGGAAAGGGCGGAAGGAGGAGGGGCAGGTAAGCTTCCCTAAAGACATCACAGTCTAGCAACAGAAGGAAGTCAGTCAGAGCATCATAAATAAAGGTAGTCAAGCCTGTCCATCTGGAGGACCCTAGCTCTATCTCCCTTCTGGAACATAAACAAATAACAAAACAGGAGTTGCTCTTGCCCCACTTCCAACAAGAGGCAGTATGCTTCTGAATACCAATTGCTAGAAACTGCAGGACAGGAGACTGCTGTTGCACTCCAATCCTGTTTGCAGGCTTTCCATGCGCACCTGGTTGGCCACTGTGAGAAGGATGCTGGATTAGATGGGCCACTGGCATGATCCACCAGGGCTCTTCTGATGTTCTTAAGTCACTGATGTCACAACTGGCTAGCACGTTCCCCTAGTCGACAGCAGCATATTACATGTTACCTGAAATATCATCTCACCCCTTATGTATCCAGTCTGTCACTGCGCTCTGCAGCTGAGGGCCTCCTGCAGATATCATCTTATCAGGGGGTCCATTCCATACAACATAGGAAGCGGACCTTAGTGTGGCGGCAATGACACTTTGGAATTCCCTCCCCTTAAATATTAGAGAGGCACCATCTCTGTTATCTTTTCAGCTCCTACTAAAGACCTTCCTCTTTCAAAAAGTCTTTTAAGTAGAGACAGTCTGCATCTGTGCTGGAATTGCTTTTTAAGATGTTTTTAAAGTTGTTTTTAAAATATATTTTTAAGATGTTTTGTTTTAATATGCTTCAAAGCCTTTTCTTTTTAAGATGTTTTAAAGTGCTTTCAGTGTTTTTGTTTTTGCCCTGAGCTCCTTCTGGGAGGAAGGATGGGATATAAATTTAACAATATATAAATCAGTAAACAGCATTCCAATGGCAATTTCTACAAATAAGCAGCTTTGAGGAGGAAGTAAGGTTGAATGGAAAGGTGGCGGGGAGGGAGCAGTGCTTAAACTTTACCTCCTGCCATTCCTTATACCAAATTACTTTCAAAGCAGCTTTATCCATTCCTCTATGGGAATGAAAGTATATGTTTGTGAGGGCCAGTAAAAATGGCATCATCATGCACCAGAGGAAATGCAAACAATGCTTTAAGCAACCCTCTTAACAACAGCCACAGTTTGTTTATTTGCTTGTTATTTAAGATTTGTATGTACCACTTTCAAACACATATATATGTTAATATATATTATAACTTGAGCCAACAGATCCAGCAGCGTTGACTAAAAGGGAGAACTTTTGGATATACTCTCTGGACACATTGGCACCACATGGCCTGAACCTGGAGGGCAGTACCACCACTACTTAGCTTCTGCAAACGAAGCCCCTCTGAGCATTCCATCCTCAAAGCGCTATAACTGCCACCTTGGTAACAGCATTTGTATGTTAGCAGCTGATGAAAGTGGAAGCCGAAACATTTTGGTAATACAATAAAAACCTCTGTTTTGTTAATCACAATTACGTGCATATATTTTTTTGAGTGATTAATGGAATCCTTATAGGTATCCAGAGCAAGCTTGAGTGAAGTTCTGTTTGTTGCTTTCAAAACTGTCTTATATATATATAAGTTATAGGAAGTTATAGGAAGTCAGATTTTGGATGAACATCAAGAAAAACATCCTAACTGTTAGAGCAGTATAACAACTAAAGTATGACCTGGGGAGGTGGTGGGCTCTCCAACACTCGAGGCATTCAGGAGGCAGTTGGACAGCCATCTTTCGAGGATGCTTTAAGCTGGATTCCTGCATTGAGCAGGCGGTTGGATTCAATGGCTTTATAGGCTCCTTTCAGCTTTGATTCACTTTGGCTTTGGCCAAATCCAGTGCACAGTACTACAATAAGTCCAGTGCCACTGAAAGCATTAAATGCTTAAAACAATTTTGTTTAGGCAAGCCTATCCAGACACATTTTTAAATAAAGCAAGATACTAGTCCTTATGACTGCAAACGTATGCTTGAATTCTCAAAAGTTGGAGTGAATGACTGAATTTTGTTTCAACTCTGCTATTCTGCTATTCTATGAACCCAGAGATTCCGTACAACGCAATATCAATAAAATAAGATCCAATTAAAACATCAGAAAAGAACAATAATATTAGCAACTAATTAATAATAATAACCACTGCAACAATACAGGCACACATTTAATGTGCATGGCTTCCCCTGAACAATTCTGGAAACTGTAGGTTAGAAGGCATACTGGGAATTGTAGCTCTTTAAGGGATAACCTACACTTCCCAGGATTTTTTTTTGGGGGGGGAGCTTTAAATATGTGTTAAATGTGCTTGAAATGCATGCTGTGGGTGTGATCTCAGTTCAAACATCAGCTTCAGCAATAAAACAACTATAATAGCAACAATAATACAAATAGAGATCTAGGCTGAAAAACTGCATAGCAATAGGCCTTAGAAAACCAATAGGTCTTAACCATGTGATGTTATTCCATCAGTGTTCTGGACATCTGTGCCTCTCCGGGTCCTAATTTGGCCCACAAAGCCATTTTCCCCAAGCCACACCTGGGCCAGGTGCAAGCAAGTGAAGACATGACTGCAAAGGAACAATCAGCAGTGCTAAAGTTCACTAAGAGCAATTGGCATTCGGCACCTTTTAAATTTTTGTGCCAAATGCAAGCCCTTCTGGGATTGGTTCCATTTGGGAGCTCCCAGTCGGAGCCAATCACTACTGAAAGCAAGGTGCCAATGAACCGGCTGCCATAGATTGCTAGGGATGGGGGGGGGATTAATTTCAGTTCACATTTAAAGGTGAGCCCGCTTAATTGGCACTTTCTGAAACAATATGTGAATGGAACTGTAGCCCTCTTTTCACATTCGCACTTTATTTATTTATTATTTATTTATTATTTGATTTATATCCCGCCCTTCCTCCTGGCAGGAGCCCAGGGCGGCAAACGAAAGCACTAAAAACTTTAAAACAGCATGAAAACAAACTTTAAAACACATTAAAACAAAACATCTTTAAAAAACTTTTCTTAAAAAAAGCTTTCAAAACATTGTCTAAGATTGAAAATATTTTTAAAAGAAGGTTTAAGAACATATTAAAAAGCAATCCCAACACGGACGCAGACTGGGATACGTCTCGATTTAAAAGTCTTGTTGAAAGAGGAAGGTCTTCTGTAGGCGCTGAAAAGATAACAGGGATAGCGCCTGTTTAATATTTAACTTTGATTTTCGCAGGGTAGTTTTCCAGCCAAGTAATGTGTACCAAAATGCATATACTAGCAAAAAAATGTGCTTAAAACTAATGTATTTGTGCAAATAGCCTTAAATTTAGTCCAAACTTTCAAGGAAAGCACCTTGGACAGCTCCTTGAAAATCTGGACTTAGGCCCGGGGTGGATTCACTGTCCCACTGACATCAGAGCCACCACTGCTCCCCACCTATGCATATTCAGTATATTAGCATTTTTATATACCACTTAATGCATTCAGAGAATTTACAACTAACTGTAAATTGTTGCTTTTATGTTATTGTTAGTTTTTATTGTTAGTCTCTTAATGTTTTGATGTTTACATGTTCTGCTTTGTACGTCGCTTAGAGTGGCTGAATTGTTCAGCCAGATAAGCGACTAATAAGTCGCTTATAAATAAATAAATAAATACATTGCATTATGGGAAAGAATAGGAAGCACAGTTAGAGTGCCCTTAAAATTCTCTAAGTTGAAGGTGGGTCACCTGACACTATGGTGTTGTCAGGTGACTGAGAAGTGGCCAGCCCTGCCTATCTGTCAAACCAGCCCACAGAAGGGTGGGGGAGATGAGGATCAAGAAGACTGTTCAGATCCTATTCCATACCCCTGCTCTAATGGGACAGAATTTCATAACTAGGGGGCCACTACAGTGAAGGCCCTACTCCAAGTCCCCATCAGATAAGCTACAGCCATTGACAGGACTGCAGGCAACGCTACCCCACCTGAGAGAGAGGGCTGGTTGGTATGGGGAGAGATACCCTACCAAATAGCTCAGTCCCAAGTCTTTAAGGGCTTCATATGTGAATGTAAGTTGCAATGTGTCACAGTGGGGCACTTGGATTAACTCCATTTGGTTTAACCCACTGCGGTGCTTTTAGGGGAAGGACCATGGCTCAGTGGTAGAACATCTGCTTTGCATGCAGAAAGTCCCAGGTTCAGTCCCCAGCATCTCCAGGTAGCGCTGGAAGAGAAGCCAGTCTAGAACCTTGGAAGGTTGCTGCCAGTCAGTATAAACAATGGTTTGATCTGGATGGACCAACAGTTTGACTCGGTATAAGGCAGATTCTTATGTTCCTATGAACTGAGGTTATATTGAACGTGGGTCTCTTGAGAAGGACCCCCAAGTGGATTGCTAGATTCTGACTGGAGCATAATCCTGTGGTTTGCATGTGTGGCATAGATTGGTTAGATCGTAATCAAGATACCTGACCAATTAAAAGAGGAAAGAGCCAGTCAGCTGATAAAATAATCCAGAGAAAAATAACAAGGCTTGGAGGACAACTTTCTTGTTTTTTTCAGTGCTATGCAAAATGTAATTAAAATGAATCAATGCTCCAAGGAATGCCAACCACTGTGTTAGCACCTCCCAGAGCCAGAAAAACATTTCTGAAAAGACAAGGAAGTTCCAGTCTATGCATTAGCTTGGGAAGTGCAGATCAGATCCTTTCATATCAGCATCCACAAGCATCAAAGAGAATCCTCAAGCATGCATCTCAGCCTGGAAAGAATGTAGTCTGCAAGAAGGTATCTCTGTGACCTTTCCAGCAGCTTTGCTTAGAAGAGATTCCTGCACAGCCTGAATACGTGCACTAGAACACATCCCAGAATCATCTGCACAGAGAAATATGAGAGTTTTGCCTCACCAAGGTGCTGAGATAGTTCAGATTTTTGTTATATACTGTTCACAATCCTGCAGTTCACACTGATGGCTAGCCCTCTTTGGAGAAGGTTACAGGCACCCTAATGGAAACCGCCCTAGAACCATATATACACCACCTTATATTCTATGATGGAAGAAAGGCAGAATATAAATGTACTAAACCAGGGGCAGCCAATGTAGTGCCATCCAGCCAAGAAATTATGGTTTATTTAAATAGGGCTGTTTTTATTGTTGGCAAAGGACTTTCCAATACATTAATGCATTTTGTAGATTCATTGAATAGTAGAATTGGAAGGAGCCTATGAGGCCATGGAATCCAACCCAAATTAAAACATACCTGACAGGTGCCTGTCCAGCTGTCTCTTGAATTCCTCTAGCGTTGGAGAGCCCACCACCTCCCTAGGTCATTGGTTCCATTCTTGTACCACTCTAGCACTTTTCTTGAAGTTCAACTGATACATTTTTCTTGAAGTTCAACTGATATCTGGCTTCCTCTAACTTGAGCTCATTATTCTGTGTCCTGCACTCTGGGATGATTGAGAAGAGATCCCGGCCCTCCTCTGTGGACCACCTTTCAAGTACATACAGAGTGCTCTCCTATCTCCCCTCAGTCTTCTCTTCCCAAAGCTAAACGTGCCCGGTTCTTTCAGTCTCTCCTCGTAGGGCTTTGTCTCCAGTCCCCTGATCATCCTTGTTGCCTCTCTGAACCTGCTCCAGTTTGTCTGCATCTGCCTTCTCAGGACAATTCAGGGGGATCTGGGCTTTGTCCGAGTCAAGTGGAGGCAACCGCAGATTGCCTTGGGTCAGGTAGGGCCACGTGGAGCAGCCCAGGGCTGTCAGGTGGTGGGGCACTGGGCGGGATGGAGAGGCAGCCATTGAGTGGGAAGGTTAGTGAAAAAGGAGGAGGAGAAGCAGCAGAGAGGCCTACAAGGGAGCCACCCAGCTGTCTTGGTTGGTGGAGGAAGTGTCTTCTCGGGAGAAGGGTGGGCCCTGCATTTACTTCACAGCCCCCCAACTGAGAGCATGGGGGTTCAGTCCTATAGGGTGCTGCTTTCCTCTGGGGAAAGCACTTGCAAAGCAGCAGCCTGCAGGCTTGAATCCTCTGCTCAACAGCTGTTGAGTCGATGATCCGATCCTGTGAGCTGCAGGGTGGTGCTCCTTCACAAGTGCCTTCCTGCAGGAACCGCCCCCCCATTCTTGGTTGGGGGAAGGACCCTCTCTACGCCTCCCAACTATGATTTTTAGCACAACAAAGACCTACTGCAATAATACCCCTGCCCTACAAATGAATTCAGGGATGAATAAGGCGGTGGGCCGGCGGTCCCTGCGGCAGGTAGGTCAAGTCAGGGTAAGGATGCCCTCAGCTCTGTTGAGTTGAATCTGTGTGGAAGTCAGCGTTTCCCATCACTGTTCTCATTCGAAGCAGATAATAAAGCTCTTCTGCAAGCCTCTCATGACACCATGTATGCTGGCCCACCACAGGAAGCAGGTGATCAACCTCCTATTTTTGGCTTCCTACCTAAAGCAGCAAAAGCGAGCATGGCAGATGGTTGATAACATGTTATGAATGTGCAGTACAGTTCTGAAGTGCTGGATACTAGTAGGTATGGTCAGCAGGCAATGTCAGTGGGGCAGTGAATCCAGTCAAGGTTTTAGTCTGAACTTCCAAACAAGCACTTTGGAAAGCTCCTTCAAAGTTTGGACTAAAATCCAGACTGGATTCATTGCCCCACTGGCATTGGATCCACCAGTCTCCACTGCCTCTCACTGCAGAAATGATGATGATGATAGTAAAGATGCACTATGATTTTACACAGCAAATTCCTTGGAGTTAACTTCTCAGACATCAGATTTACATCAGATCATTTTTAATTTAAAACCATTTTTTTAAAAAAAGCAGAAAGCCACATAAATAAACCAAAGTTTAAAGAAGATTCTGATAAGATGAAGAGTAAAATGGATTGTGTCATGAATTACTCCCTCCCTCCCTCCCTCCCTCCCTCTCACACACACACACACTTTTAATACGAAGGGCAGGAGAATTAATTTTGCAATCATTTGTAATGGTTTGAAATACTGTAGTCATCTATATTTTAATACTTTTGAGCTGGGTGGCAGGACTGGTTAAAAAAAGATGGACTAGCATAATTTTATTTTAGATTGTATTTTAGCCTTTCCCCTTCTGCTTTTTCATGATTGAAATCTACCAACATGACTCAAAGCTGCTAATAGCCTCACTGGATTAAAAAAAGTGCAATGGATGTCCTTCTCTAGTTGGGCTAGCAGCTGCTTTGTGGGGCAGCATTCATTTGGAACGACAGAAGTCCCCTGCACCATCATCCTGACCTCTGTCTCAGCCTTTAAGAAGACATCAGGAGATCTGATCACAGATCAGCTGTGCCCTGGGTACTTGGTGTAGAGCAAGGATGGGCAACCTTTTTCAGCCTGAGGTTACAATCCATCCTGGACAATCTTCCAGGGGCCACATGCCAGTGATGGGTGCAGCCAGAGGCAAAAGTGGGTGGAGCAACAGATGTGACTCCTATAGTAGGCTTCATTCCTGCCATGCAAATGCCAGAGGTTTCTGTGAAGCCCACCTCATCTCCCCATCCTCTGGCCAGGCAAGCAAGAGATGGTGTCACCATTCAGGAGCACATTCCAGCCAGTCGACACCACCTGAGGAGCATGTGGAGCAGGGCTCACAAGAGGTCTGGCTGGGGCAGGGTCCTGAGGGCCAGACAGTGAGGTCTGGAGGGCCATGTTCTGGGCATGCCCCTGTGTTGTAAGAGCCAGAAGCTTCAGAATCAGGCAATGGCCCTTTAGGAAACACAGGCAGTTCTCCAAGTGGGCGAGATGAGCAATAGATCCATATCAACCACCTGCATCATTAGGCTTCAGCTTTTGGGGGGGGCAACTCTTCTTGGGTAAGCTCTATCAGCCACCTGCCACAGTGATCTGTCCAGGGTCCTGACTGACTGTCCCTTGCCTTACCTGCGGTGATCCTGCATAGCCTATTGTGTTTCTCCACTATTGGATGTGACTCTGCCCTCCACTCCTCCAACCCTGCCTCCCTTAGCAGCTTCAGCTGAGTTAAGACAGGGCAATGCCTATGGGAAGCCACAATCAGAGTAATCAATACTGCACTAAATGGAGCAATGATCTGTGTCATTTCAGCAGCTCTCTGTGTTTGGATGCCTTGTTCTTGAGAATGAAATATCGTTGCCAAAAAGAATGTAAAATGCGAATTCATTGATAAGACAGTAGCGCTAGGGGGTGACACCATAAAAAAAGCATCTCCTTGTAACTATTTCTATGGGAATTAACTTGATGAGGAGGCCAGGATTATTGTTCAGGCAATGGGAGCACATCCAAGGGCTGTTTGTTTCACAGCCTAATCTTATTGTTTTTAGATCATCCATTTAATGCTCAGTTGGCAATTGTGTTTTGTTGTGGCCTTGGTGGCATTTCATAACATTTTGCAGAGATGAATGATGGTCATACCATTTGGAAGAAAACAAACAAGAGAGAGAGAGAGAGAGACAGAGAGAGAGAGAGAGAGAGAACTATTCTCCTTTAACCACAGGGATGCTCGTCTGTTATTATATTGATTTTTTAAATTGTAGTTGTATTTAAATATGTGGACCAACTAGAAGTGGTGATTAATTGGGTAGTGTATATATAGAGAGACTGCTGATCTCCTTGTTAATCCAAATCCCACCCCTGGAAGGTTTTACATGCTGCCTAAAAACCACAAAGCCAACAATCCTGGTCGCCCAATTGTCTGAGGTAACAACACAGCCACTGAAAGGATTTCTCTGTACATTGATTTAAATTTACAAAACATGGTGCAAAACCTCCCATCATATATCAAAGACACCAAGGACTTCTTGCTTAAAATTGAGTCTTTAAACAAGCATTATCAATTCCACAACAATACTATACTAGCTACTTTAGATGTCACATCTCTTTACACCAATATACTACATAATGATGGGGTTCAGGCTTTAAATGAGTTCCTTAACACCAGGAATATGAACAATCCTCCAACAGAGGTTATCACAACTTTAGCTACGCTAGTCCTGACTTGTAACAACTTTACATTCAATGGAGAACACTACCTGCAACCACAAGGCACAGCTATGGGGACTTGCATGGCTCCATCATATGCGAATCTCTTTATGGGTAAACTGGAACAAGAGATCCTCAAAAAGGCCATCAACTAATCACTTATATGGTGGTGATACATTGATGACATCTTTATGGTCTGGACAAATGGTAAAGAGAGTTTAGAACAATTTAAAAATTACATCGACTCTATCCATCCATCTATTAAGTTTACATTTAATAGTACAAATGATAATCCACACATCCCTTTTCTTGATGTCCTTCTCACCATTGAAAATAACAAAATAGCCACTGATCTCTACAGCAAACCCACTGATGCCCACACCTATTTAAACTGGAAATCCGGCCATCCTAAGCATATTAAAAAAACATTGTGTATAGCTTAGCTCTGAGAATCAAACTTATTTGCAACACTGAAGATAAATACCAAAGAAGGATCAGTGAATTTAAAGAACACCTTCTTCTGAGAGGATATCCTCTACATATTATCAATTGCAACATCCACCGAGCCTCCATTCTGCCCAGACAAAACCTCCTCCATCATAATGAGGTGTCAAAGAGCAGTGAGCAATGGATTCCATTTGTGGTAGATTTCCATCCAGCATCTCCTAACTATCACTAACTATCAGGGAGAGCTACCCGTTGCTGGCAAACTCTGAACATCTTGCTAGAGCCATCAGCAGGCCTCCTGTTGTAGCATTTTGCCAGCCTCCTAATTTGTGCAGACTGTTAGTGAGAGCTGTGCTGAAGCCACTTGTCACCAGCCCTGGGTCTCATACTTGTCACTCCTAACGCTGTATCACCTGTGTGTATCTCACGGAGACAGCTACTTTCAAAAGCACTAGGACAGGCAGAACATATCACATCAAGCAGAACATCACCTGCAGGTCCTGCAATATAATTTATGTCATCAAATACAAAAGACCAGGATGTCATATCCAATGCATAGGTAAAACCACAACTGATCTATGCACACACTTCAGAAACCACAAATCGGCAATCTTAACCAAAAAAAAATGGAGCAACCAGTTGCAAAACATTTCAACACTGAGGGCCACAGCCTGTTGAACTTTTCTATAACAGCTATAGAGATGCCAACAGATCTAGCAGCATTGACTAAAAGGGAGAACTTTTGGATGTACTCTCTGGACACATTGGCACAACATGGCCTGAACCTGGAGGACAGTACCTCCACTACTTAGCTTCTGCAAGTGAAGCCCCTCTGAGCATTCCATCCTCACAGCTCTATCACTGCGACCTTGGTAACAGTGTTTGTATGTTAGCAGCTGATGAAGGTGGAAGCCAAAACATTTTGGTAATACAATAAAAACCTCTGCTTTGTTAATCACAATTACATGCATATATTTTTAGGTGATTAATGGAATCACTGTACAGCTGGTATAGCACAGTGGGGAGGAGAGCCTGGCTGGGAGTCCAGAGTCTGTGAGTTCAAATCTCCGCTCATGTCTCCTGAGTGTAAAGTGCCAGCTAACGATCACCCCACAGTGAGTGGCTCAGGGGTTACGTGCCCTGCCACCTGTGCAGCCGTGGGCAAGCTGCATAGTCCCAAGGAGCCCAGTTGCCCCCCAGCTGGCAGTTGCAGACAAGGAAGGGGCTGGCTTGTGCAGCTGTGGCAAGCTGAGCAGGCCCCAGCCAGCTGGGGAGGACTAGCCTCAGAGGGAGGCAATGGCAAACCCCCTCTGAATACCGCTTACCATGAAATCCCTATGCATAGGGTCACCATAAGTCGGGATCAACTTGAAGGCAGTCCATTTCCATTTTCCAACGGAATCTCTATTGGGATCCAGAGCAAGCTTGGGTGAAGTTCTGTTTCTTGCTTTCAAAAATATCTATCTATCTATCTATCTATCTATCTATCTATCTATCTATCTATCTGTCTATCTATCTATCTATCTATCTATCTATGTTAAGCATATATGTAAGTTGAATGGTTAAGGTGCATAACAACTGACCATTTTGCACATTTGCCAGGCCTCATGGAGAACGTGCACATAACCCTTCTATGAAGAGGGAATTGTGCACATTCCCCTGTCAGTATACATAATCTCCAACAGGACTTGGAGATGTGCATATCTTGACTGAATTTGTAGATTCTCCAATAATTATGTATAATCTCCAACAGGCTTTGATGAATGTGCATATCCCCTCCTCCTCCATCATCATCATAAATATCACCACCATTTGCATTTTGACTCCACCTTTTCTCCAAGGAACTCAAAGTGGCATAGAAATGTTAAAAACATATTTATTTGCCCAGGCCTTTGATTAATTTGAGTGGAGTTGGGCATGCCGGCCTTGCTGGATCCATGCAACTTTTATTGTCTTATATAATCTGTTTGATTAGGTATTTTCTTTTTTAAATTGCATCCCAATCCAGGATTATTTTAATGTAGATTGGGCTAGATTTTTTTTTTAAAGTAAGTAAATACCTGGCAAGTAAATAATACATGGACACTATATCCTCACTACAGCCCTGTGAAGAAGGCTAAGGTAAGATACAGCAATTGACCCAATGTCACTGTGTGAGCATCTTGCTGGCACTCAGTCATAGGTCCTGATGTCCTGTTGCATCGCATCCCATTCCATCCCATTGTATACATTTCATATGTCCAACATGCACTTTAAGGGGATGTAGCTCAGTGGTAGAGCAACTGCTTTGCATGCAGAAGGCACCAGATTCAACCCCCAGCATTGCCAGGTAGGCCTAGAAGAGAGTCCTGCCAAAAACCCTGGCCACTGCCAGTCAGTGTGAACAATACTGAGCTAGATGGACCAATGGTCTGACTCAGTAAAGGGCAGCTTCTTATGTTCCTACATTTTTACATAAAAGGCACACTTTCCAACGCTTTCCAATGCACTCACCAGTAAAATATGCATTCTTACACATCTTTTATGTGAAATACATATTTTTGTACACACTTTTTGCACACTGGAAATGCACTGGAAAATCCACCAAATTGTGTTCTGATCACCAAATTGTGTTCAGACCAAATTGTGTTCTGAAATTGTGCACAAGCATGCTCTGGAGCATCAGATCAGATTGATCCACTGTGGGAAGTCCACCAAGCAAATTTCTCCCCTATCCCTTCTCTGGACCCTCTTCAGGCACATAAGGCAACAGAGGTTTGCAACATCAGCATCCATAACTGGTAGACATAGTGAAAAACCTCCAGAATGGCCTAGTGAGGAATAAGGTCCTAGCGGGTCATATTTTGCCTACAATGGGCCAGTTCAGCCATAGTATCTTCATCTCCCGTTCCAGCAACAGACAGAAAGCAGGGACACAGAGTTGACAACATCCGCCCCAGGTCTGACACTGGGTATAGCTACTCACAGTCCTATTCTGGACCTGTTAGAAGTTGGCAATGCCATTCCTCTCTCCCCCCATCTGCATTTTAACTTGCTGAATATGGTTCCAATTGCAAGCCTTCTTCATTCCCAGTGCAAAATCCAGCTTCATCCTAGCCAAATCCATAGAGGACTCCCTTCCTTCAGTCTTTGATCTCCACTGCCATCGTATTTGGATATAATTTTAGCTTTGACTTCAGTGTCTATTCAGTACTTTAATAAAAATAATGAAAGAATACCACCCACATTGACAATGGGAGTCCTGCATCTTAGAGCCCCATGGAACAAAAGAACTAAGTGGCCCAAATTATGTAAAATTGTATTTGATTTTTCTGTCGGAGACATATACCCAAGGCAGCCCAATTTTCCTTTCTGTCTCTTGCATTGATTACTATAGTAACAACATCAGACTCTCTAATTTTACTTGATTGCAGGCTGAGAGTCGGAGGAACAACAGATTGGTGAACTTTTCAGAAAGAAATATAAGGATCTTTATTATTATTATTATTATTGTCCACAAGGAACATTCAGTCTTCCTGGAGCTGCAAGAAAAAGGTGAAGATCTTTAATGTTCCCAATCTTGCAGTGTTTTCTTATATTTGCTCTCTTCCTTTTCTGTCTTTGAATGTCTGTGTCCTTTTCTTTCTGCTTAAAAATAGCTGCTTTATTGTCTCCTTTACTTCAGCCCAGCAATCCAAACACACTCCAAACCAATTCAGGAGTGGAGCTGTTATGAACAGGATCTTGTACAAACCCAAAGGACCAGAGCCTTAGCCGATCAGTGCTGCCAGGAGAGAAAGTCAACATTATTTCTGGAGGAAAGTTCTCATCAGTAGGGTTGGGCTGAATACCCCTTCCCCCCCCCAAACTGCCATGCAAACATGCTAAGACTGAGAGCAGAATTTTCTCAGATAAGAATTTTCTGATTTCTAAAGAAAAAACTTCTGTTTTCTGAGCCTTTTCTAAACTGAGGAAGAATTTCAGCCCTCCCCAAAAGAAGATGTATGCATGCATGTATTTATTTATTACATTTATATCCCACCTTTCCTCCATGGACCTCAAAGCAGCGTAGATGGTTCTTCTTCCTCTTCCTTTAATCCTCACAACAACCCTGTGAGATAGATAAGGCGTAGAGGCTGTGACTGGTCCAAGGTCACCCAGTGAGCTTTATGGCTGAGTGGGAATTTGAACTCTGGTCTCCCAGGTCCTAGTACAACACTCTAAGTGGTGCAATGGCCTTCCCAATTTCACTATCCATTAATTTTGGATGCAGTTGTAGATCCAGTTTTAATATTGTTTAATATTATTTTTAATATCACTGAAAGAAGCACTGGCCTCGGGCCTTCCTCCTCCCAGTCCTCCTCTCTTATCCCATTGCTTCCTTGATCCATTGATACGAACTAACAATAGAGTTCTATTCATCATTAAAAGTCTCAGAAGAGAGTCTTTGGGGGGGAGGAACTGTTGGAGAATTTCACCTCACCACCCCACTGGAATATTCAGAAAACTCTCCGATTCTATTATTCTAGTTTTAATTTCCATTTATTCCAATAACAAAGTTAGGCGCATACTTAAACCCCTCTGATTGAAATCAGTGGGTTGTGTTTTTGTCTGGATACTTTACATTGGCTAGGTTGTACCCCACTGAGTGTAGTGCAGGAGACATTGGGTGCAAATAAAGGGGATATGGGTTGAAGCATACTTCCTTGGACAGAAATTAAACGAAAAGGAAAGAATGACATCTATATTGATTAGATTATTATAATGCATTGTACATAGGGCTGCCCTTGAAGACTGCCCAGAAACTGCCACTAGTTCAGAATATAGCTTCTTGATTGCTATCTGGAACTGGGCCTTGGGAGCACATTTCACCAATCCCCAAAGAGCTACATTTGCTTCACACTCCATTTCCAGGCACAACTCAAAGTGCAGGTAGATTGACATTTAAAGCTCTCCACAGCTTGGAGCCAAGGTAGCTGAAGGATCACCTATCTCCATATCAGCCATCCGGATGCCATTTCCTAACATCAACAAATGAGATATATTTATTTGAAGGGCTGGATTAAAAAAAAAATGTAGTAAAGTTTGAAACTTTATTCTGGATAAATATGGATAGTGTCGAGGCATTTATGGGATATGAGTGCACTTGACTTTCTCTGAAGCGTTCCCTTGATCTCCCCATTGCAATCAAGGAGATTGTGGCTGAAATCCTAAGCATGCTACAAGGCCCAAGGGCTTTGTGCTACAGTACATCTAGCTCACTGGTTAATTTAGCCCTGTTTGGAAATGCAGCCTAGGAACCATGAAATATACAGATGTGCTCTCCGATATAATTAAACCTGGAGGGACAAACTTTTCTTAGGCATCCGCAGCGCATGTACTGTGGCCTCAACAGAAACCAGCATAGATGGCATTGCAAATGAAAGACCTGTCTTGCGGTCTGCTCTCTTGCAAATGAACCTCCTTTTTAGAATCCCTTGTGGGACATCCTTGAATCAAATGACTATGATTAATATGTTTTTAAACACTTGGATGTAATGCCAGACCTGCCATTAAGATCTCAGCCATGTAACTCCCCAAAGGCACTTTCTAAATGTATATGCAATGTTTGTGGAAGGAAAAAAAGACAGACTTTTGCTAGAAAAACCAATTAGATTTCCTACAAGCTTTATTGTGTCTTGTAAAAGTGTAAGTGGTATTCTGATACCCATCAAGTGTTATAATGTGGGGAAATAAAATTATAAAGCAAAAAGCAAGACTACAGGGGTGAGTTTCTGGTGTAATGGAATCACAGCATACAGCCTCCTTTACATACTCATTAGGCAGCTGATAATAGAATATTGACAAGATTTCAAGCTGTTGATAGAACTGGAATGGATACGCATTCCAAGTCTTAGAAACAACTCTCGACTAATATTGGTGTAGAACAAGGATAGACAAGGTGATGTTCTCCAGACATTGTTGGACCTCAACTTCCATCAGCCTCAGCCAGCATGGTCAATAGTCAGAGGTGAGAGGAGCCATGGTCCAGCAATATCTGGAGATTACCCTGACCTACATCACCTGTGGCTCTCCAGATGTTGTTGGGAATTCCACCAGCTCCAGCCATGGTTAGGGAGGATGGGAGTTGTAGTCCAGCAACATCTAGAGGGCATCACATTGCCTATCCTTAGCACAGAAGATTGATCAGACGGGCAAATGTCTAAACTGTTGGGCAAGATATTTGGTATTTGATTTCAGTGTCTGCAAACCAGTCTTATAGGGATGGTCCATCTCAGTATTCTCTACTCTAATTAGTGATGGCTCTCCACGATCTTCTTCAGATCTGCGATCTCTTATTCTTTCACTGGAGATGCATATTCTATGATTCTATGGAATGCTTTATTTGGATTCCTGCATTGAGCAGGGGGTTGGACTTGATGGCCTTATAGGCCCCTTCCAACTCTACTATTCTATGATTCTATGATTCTAGGGTTGGAGTGGGATCCCCATCTTGGAGACGGGGCCACAGCTCCCCACCAGAGCACATCCTTTGCATATAGAAGGTCTCAGGTCGAAAGCCTTGCCTCTGCTATTGAAAAAGGACCAGGTGAAGCAGAGCTGGAAAAGGTCCCTGGTTGACTGGGAGAGTAGCTGGGTCATTAGTCTAAGTCAGGAGAGGGAAACCTTTTTTTTCCCCTGTCAAGGATGGCATTTCCTCACAGGTAAACTGTTTTGGGCCTGCATGCCAGTGATGGGCAGAGCAAGAGGTAAACATGTCCTGGATTAACTAATCCAGAATAAAGACTGTCCTGCTTCAATTTTCACTAGGGCTAGCTCAGATTAGAATTCCCAATCCTATGCCACTCTACTCAGAAGTAAGTCTCATTCAGTTTGATGTGCTTATTTCAGATAGGATACAGAGGATTGTTTTTAGTACAACTAAACCAATACAGCTTCTGTCCTGAAAAGCAGGTGAAAGTAATTCCTTTCTGGCTTTAATGTGCCACACAGAGACACACGCACAGTAAGACACCTACCAATTTGTTTCAGGCAACTGGCATGGTTACTAATTTCTCCCATGCCATACAATCGGGCGTGGGGCATTTTTAATCAAAGTAGATTTATTTATTTATTTATTTGTATCTTGGGAAGCTCCTTGAAAGTTCAGACTAAAACCCACAGTGGATTCACTGCCCCCAGTGACATTGGAGCCACCAGCCTCCACTGGGTATAAGACAGTTTCCTATGTTCTTATGCACCTAAGTCACTTTGTAAGTCACTTTAAGACATTTATGGGAGGCCACTTTTGAACTTAATTAATAGCAGCAGCAGCAACAGCACAAGGGGCTTAACAGCTCCAGCCACTATGAAGCATTTCCTATGTAGAAATTAATTATGTTGACTTGAATGAATAACACCTTGCTAGATTGAATAATCACTGTGAAAATGATTATCCTGAGCCTATCTGTCTCATCTGTCAACTTGACAAGAGGGGGCGTGTGGGAGAACAGTATGCGTTTAATGTTTTATATATATATAAAATCTTGTTCAAGATCTGTTCCCTTAATAGTTTCTCTGGAAACAAAGGGTGATTATTCTATTTATGCATAATGTGAGCAAATGAGATTAAGATTTCGTGTTACCTATTTCAGATACTCCAGAGAGATTTGCAACTCTGTGTAGCTTCAGAGGGATTGTTGTAGGAAGGAAATTAATTCAATTAACGATGAGCATTTTTTTAATGGTATCAGTTTTCTTTAAAACAGCAAAGGAACTCCCGTGTGATGCTCTTCGATGCACAGAGGGACACTAAAGGCTAAAGAATAAAATCAGGCATTAGCATTCCATTGCCGAACACTGGATGCATCATCACATGATTTGGGGAGCCTCTAGCCGAGGTCTCCCTGCCTGGACCAAGAGACTCTTCCCAGGCCATGCCTCTTCCCAGGCCACACCCACTCTTCCAGGCTGCGCTCCACACTGGCCCTGCTCTGCGCTCTCCTCAAGTGCTCTTGCCTGGCTGGAATGTGACCTTAAATTGTGTTAATGCCTCTTGGTTACCTGAATAAAGTGTGTCTGGGAACATCTCATTTTTTGCATAGCTGAATGTAGGCTACTGTACATAGGTAAGAGTCACATCCATTTCTCTGCCTTCTTTTACCTCTGGCCACATCCATCACAGGCCCCAGTAAGATTGCCCATGAGGAATGATGTTCCCACTAAATGTGGGGGTGACTTTGCCTTCACCCCCCCAACACAAGGAAGATTCGGGTGGTTTAACCTGAAGGAGGAGGGAGGTCACATGGGGTCTTCAGGCCAATGGAGCTGGGGCAGTGAGTTTGCCTTTTAAGCCATCCCCACTCTCTGCTCTTCCACATTTGCTGCACCCGCCCTCCCAACTTTTGTGTCTTGAGACTTCTTTGACGGCATGCGGACAAATGTAAGCCTTGGCCTGAAAAAGGTTCCCCAAACATGTCACAGAACAAGGGTAGGGAACCCTCACCCCATCGGCCAAATTTGGCCTGACACAGGTCCTGCTTTGGCCCATGAGGCTGTTTTCTCTGAACCACATCAGCTGGCCACACATCTGACCTCCTATGTGAATAGGTTCAGGGCCTGAGACTGATCCTGTACCTTTAGGAGAAGAGAAAGTCAGCCAAGTGCAGGTGTTCTTGCAACCCTGTAATGGGAAAAACCACAAGGTGGGATTCTCCCTTCCCCCTGCACAACTTTGAAAGATACAGAAGACCTCTTCGAGGCCGTGGGCCTGATCCTATTGCTGAGTACTAATAAAGTAACTAGTGCTGAGTGGGTCACATCTAGGGTTGCCAGGTTCAGGGCCTGAGACTGATCCTGTATCTTTAGGAGAAGAGAAAGTCAGCAAGTGCAGGTGTTCTTGCAACCCTGTAATGGGAAAAACCACAAGGTGGGATTCTCCCTTCCCCTTGAACAACTTTGAAAGATACAGAAGACCTCTTGGAGGCCGGGCCTGGCAACCAAGAGGTCTTCTGTATTTTTAAAATATAGGATCAGTCTCAGGCCATGAACCTGGCAACCCTATTCCCCAAACATGTTACAGGACAAGGGTAGAGAAGCCTCCTAGTTTGGCCCATGAGGCTGTTTTCTCTGAACCACATCAGCCGGCCACACAACTGACCTCCTATGTGAATCATGTGCAAGGCAAGTAGAGACGCAGCTGGATCAGCTGTGCAACTGAGCTCAGTTGTGTAGCTGATCCCTGCAGGGATCAGCTCTGCTGGCCCAATGCTCAGGGCTTGCAAAGCATGCTGTGCAGCACTGCCCAAATGCCCAACAGTCCGCACTACAACATGTGGAAGTGAGCGCTCCTTTTGATCAACATACTATGACTCCATGGTAGGAGGCAGCATTCTGAATACGGGTGGAAACCACAGAAGGGGAGAGTGCTCTTGTGCTTAGGCCCCGCTTGTGGGCTTCCCATAGGGGTCTGATTGGCCATTGAGAGAAAAGGATGCTAGATGGGATCGACCACTGGCCTGATCCAGCCGGCTCTTCTTATATTCTTATGTACATGGCAGGGCTGTATACTGGGCTTGTCAGGGTCTTTGGCGCGCACGTTATGCAGCTACATCTGGAGTGGGGCTTTAATTTGTGGATGGTTTGATTTGTGGAATGGCATATAAATGCCTCGTGCCCCATCAACTCCCTGTTGCAGAGCCAGAACCAAAACCAGACAAGAACTCCTTACAGGAAAATCCTGTTGTTGGCCCTGGTACATATGGGACTCAGGGGAGGTCAGCAGAGAGTGACAAAAGACCCTGAGATTGCCACTCAGCAAAGTGCCCTACTTGGAAGACTACAGATTCAGGCTACCTATCATGTTCTGGTTGGCTTCAGCTGACCCTAGGTTCAGATCCTGCCAAACTAGCCCTGGGAGCAGAGACAATGGAAGGTTCAAACTAAGGGTCAGGCAGAAGGTGCATTTTCCCACTTGGCAGGACAAGGCCTTGATTCCTTGAACTGTACTCATGAAGTAGCCAGAAAAACACATGCTCTGGATCAAAGCCCTTCTGATGCTCTAGAAGAGGAACAGCAGAAAGGCTATAAAGCTCCTCAGGTTGGTGCTTAGCCACTGCTGAGGTAACACCTTGACTAGCTCAGCTCCTTGTGACTGTAGCTCGACAGCTCCTTTAATCTTGTGGACTAGAAACCCTTGATTTCTGAATTGTTGGATTGCTCCACAACCTTATTGACAAGAGGTGAATCTAACCTACTCCGAAGTTGGAACTGGGATGAAATGTGGCATGTTCAGCTGATGAAAACATTGTAAGAATTTATCCAGATGCCCAGAATTAGAATTATGCAAGCCAGACATTTGTAATTCAATTAACACAGAGAACAACCAATCAGGACTTTCTCCTGAGCTCATTTCATTGAAATGAATGAGAGCCACATGAGTGCATGGTATCTGGGATGTAATTAAAAATATAGTGAATAAACAACAGGGCAAATATTGAGAATTAGAAAACTAGCTCACAGCGTTGCAGTGAGCCTGCCGTTAATCTCTGTGTAAATGAGGGTAGTGCAATTGACCAAATGAAATTAAAACTAAACAAGAGAAATGCAAATGATGCATTCATATAACTAACATTTAAGTGGATAGCCAAATCATTTTCTTTTTGTTATAACAAATGTTAGTGTGTAACTTTGCAAATACACATATTGCCAACCTATTACCAACCTCCCCCTGAATATCCACTCCCCCCCCAAAAAACAACTCCCACGCCACCACCACTCAAATGCAAGATTATGGAATGCAACAATCTCCATGGGGATTTCACCTTTTTCCTCTATAAAATACCTTCCATGTGGTAATTGTAGATGAAGGTGACCTAAGTTTTGCATGGTGGAAGAAAGCTAGTGAGCATCCCTCCTTTTCACCAAACATATAGTTTAATGTGCAATGCATTGTGGGCACTCTACATAAAGTCCCAGATATGATCTGATGTTATAGGCATGGGACTGCCTATATGAGAAGAGTGCCACCACTCACAGGTAAGGGTCTGAACCAAGCTTCCATCTGGACTAGGGCTGTACTCAGGCAGCACTTTATTCCATTTTCATGATGTTTCCTTACCTGTTACTTTTCACATTTTATGTGATCTTTCACATGATGTAAAAGCCACTTCTGGAAATCTAGTTGGAACCAAGTGGAAGTTTAGAGCTTATTTCTGTGTTAATTGTTTTCAGAAAAAAATGCCACTCAGCCCAGAAAATTGTGGGGATTTGTCATTTTATTTTTCCCTTGGTTTTCTTGAGATCATGCCACTGATGCTCAAGTAATGAAATTTAGGGCTGTATTCCAGCATACAGAAGTGCGCGTGCGCAGAAAAGGTGGGGGTGGCAACATGCCAGACGATCTCCATTGTTGTTGTATCACACCACACCCACTGGTATGCCATGGTGGTATAATGATGAAAAAAGCACAGTTGCATAATACAACAGGTACGACGGTGTGGAAGGAACATTAGAAATCGGTACAGAAGTGCTAGCATTATAATCAGGAGAAACAATGCAATAAACCCCAAGTCTGAATGCAGCCTAGTTCTTGCAAACAACAGAATCTGACAGTGTATGGATTCTGCCACTTCAGATTGTAGGTGTAGACTCTTATACTTGAATTCTCCTCCCTCCAAAATATTCCCATAGTACTCCCAGTGTCAGACGCAGCATGCCTCTGAATGTACCAGCCACAATTCCCAGCAGGAGAGGGCCCTCGTCATAATGCCCTGCTTGTGGGCTTCTGTAGAGGCTTCTGATTAGCCACTGTGGAAACAGGATGCTGGACTAGAAAGGTCTTTGGTCCAATCCAGTAGGCCTCTGCCTATGCCCTTAGTATGACTCTAGTTAAAACTGGAAAGGAACAAATAGTTGTTTTTTCCTCAGTGTCATTTTTAATACAACACACGCTTGCATGAACAAGATAGCAGATTTTAATGAGCACCAGTTAGATTCCCTCCCCCTCCAACTGTTTTCAGGGTTGTTTTGTTGTTGTTGCTGCTGTTGGTTTGGGATTGCCAGGGTTTAAAAAAAAAATCAAAAGGCTATCCTATGGCTGAGAAATGCAGCAGAGCAATTTGCTTTTTTAAATTACTTTTTGAGCAATAACCCACAAATTAAGGAGCCTGGAATATATGCTGTGCTGTTTTCTGTAATTAATCAATGCTTTTTAGCAGTGTAGCCACACTAGGCCCTTGAAGCTGCATAAAATCCAGAACTGTGCACAAATTTTAATGGGCACCTACAGTAGATGCAGCAGTCATGATTTCCCTTTGTTTTGGTCAGACTGATGGGTGCCAACAGAGGCATAGATGACCGAGTGTGGAAGAGAAAGGGGCTAGCTAGATCAAGTGTTTTATCTTTAATTGAGATCCATTGCTCTTTATTTTTTTTAAAAAAATAGCAATAAACAATTATGTTCTACGGCATCAGCAAAAGCATATTCTAGAGCTGGAAATGGAGCAGAAAAAGGCAACTAAAACGATTCCCAAATGAGGAAAGGTTACAATAATTGGACCTTAACTAAAAAGGCAAAGGGAAGACATGGTAGAGGTGTATATAATTAGGTATGGTATCAGTGGTGGCTGGTGACTCCATGTCAGTAGGGCAGTGGAATCTACTCCAGGTTTTAGTCCAAAATTAGACCAAACTATCAAGGCAGCTGTTGGACAGCTCCTTGAAAGTTCAGACTAAAACCTGGAGTCCCAGTGACATTGAGTTACCAGCTGCCACTGTGGTGTGGAGAAAGTGGATAGATTTTTTTCCCTCCCTCTCCCCTAATATTAGAACATGGCGCCATCCAATGAAACTGTAGGATGGGAGATTCAGGACAGATAAAAGGAAGGACTTCTTTGCACAGTTACATTGTGGAATTTGCTCCTACAAGACCTAGTGATGGCCACTAACCTAGGAAGCTTTAAAAGGCAATTGGACAAATTCATAGAGGATAAGGCTAACAATGCTGGCTACTCTGGATGAATATGCATCTTCTCCAGTATCAGAAGCAGCATCAGTGGCAGTTGTACATACATGTAGCTCACACACACTGAAAAAGACAATGTATCCAAACAAGAATTATAATATTTGCAAATTACTCTGGAGAGTCAGTCCCACAAACTGCCTGTAATACAACTGCAATTCAATTTTTCCATTGGCTGATGATTCCATTCACTTACAATGGCCTTCCTTCCAGTCACAAAAGTCTACAGTTTCTATGTTGCATCCCCACCACGTACCTAAAAGCACATATAGGTACCAAGTGAATCTTCTCAAGTGTATTGAGGAGGTCGTTGTGAGCTCAAGAGATCTCATTAAGGCAAGAATTACACTCAACATCAAATGCCGTCCTCCGGGTGCCTACTCCAAGGGAAGCTCGGAGGACGGCAACAAGGGAGAGGGCCTTCTCAGTGGTGGCCCCCAAATTATGGAATGATATGTCTGATGAGGTGTGCCTGGCGCCAACACTGTTATCTTTTCAGCGCCAGGTCAAGACTTTCCTCTTCTCCCAGGCATTTTAGCATTTTAGCATGTGTTTTTAAATTGTTTTTTTTAAAAAAAATGTGTTTTTAAATTTGTATATTTGTTTTTAATGTTTTAATTGTTGTAAACCACCCAGAGAGCTTCAACTATGGGGCGATATATAAATGTAATAAATAAATAAATAAATTTTCTACTCTACATGTTCCTTGCTATGCCAATGGAGGAATGGCTAAATATTGCCAAATTTTCAAATTATTGTGGGATCGGTGAAGAAAAATTTACTGAAGGTGTTGTTAGCCTTGAGCTCCTGGCTTCCTTGGGGTGGAATGGAATGAAATGTTACAAGGAACAATGGACACCTAAAAATAGAACCCCTGTGGAAAGTTGTCCCCTGTCCCATGTCTAAAACAGCATGTCATCCAATGTAGTTAGGTGATGTAGATGGATGGAAATTGTTGCTGAAAATCACAGGCTTTTTGAATGAGGGAAAGTACCTTCTATCCATATCACAAGGACATCATGAGAGCCCAGTTGGATCAGGCCAAAGGCCCATCTTGTCCAGGTATTCTCTTTTCAAAGTTGCCAATCAGATACCTATGGTAAGTCCACAAGAAAGACATAAGCACAACAGCAAGGTCCCAATCATGATTCAGAGGCACACAATAATAATAATAATAATAATAATAATAATAATAATAATAATAATAACAATATATCCCGCCCTTCCTCCTAGTAGGTGCCCAGGGCGGTACTGACAATGGAGGGAGTATATAGCCATAATGGCCAGCACCATTTATAGCCTTGTCCTCCATGAACTTGCCCAACTCTCTTTTAAAGCCATCCAAGTTGGTGACCATCACCACATCTTGTGGGAGCAAAGTCCACAGGTGAGCTCTGCGCTGCATGGAGAAGTATTTCCATTTGTCAGCCTGAATCTGCAAACAGTGAGCTTCATTGGATGTCCACGAGTTCTAGCATTGCGAGAGAGGGAGAAAAGCTTTTCTCTGTCTGCTTTCTCCATACCATACATAATGTTAGGACTGCTTGAAACTTTTCTGACAGCTGCTCGCCAGTGCTAGTGAGAGTGGTGGGGGATCTAGCTGAGTACTGTCTACACTGACTGGCAGCAGTTCTCTAGGGTTTCAGGCAGGGAGTCTCTCCAAACTCTAGCTGCCAGGGGTTGAACCTGTGACCTTTTATTTTATTTATTTATTTATTTATTGCATTTGTATACCGCCCCATAGCCGATGATCTCTGGGCGATTTACAACAATTAAAAACATTAAAAACAAATATACACATTTAAAAGCACCTTTTAAAAAAGCAATTTAAAAACATGCCTTTTGCATGCAAGGCAGATGCTCTCCCACTGAGCTACAACATTTAATACATTTCCATCAATCCCTCTGTGAAATGTTGTCCCCTATCCCGTGTTTGAAACAGCATAATGTCATCCAATGCAGTCACACACTTTTTTAATACACTAAAACACCACAAATGTAATCTTTCCTCAGAGGAGAGTTGCTCCAGCCCCTTGATCACCTTGGTTGCCCTTTTCTGAACCTTTTCCCATTCAGAATATCCTCTTTGAGGTGAAGATCCTACCCTAGGAGCTTAGAAAACATGTCAAGGAAAGAGAACTTTAGGCCAAAAAATAAACTTGTGGACTGGTTGTTTTAGTTCTCCAAACAGCGTGAAGAGGGCAAAAATGTCTTCATTGTCTAAACTGCCTCCCTCTCCCAAATGGGCAGAGCAGTCCAAATGAGTGGAGCATGAACCACCTTTTTCTATGCTTTGCTGGCATGATGGTGTAGGGTCCCAAGACTGGCATAGTCTGTCCCTCATTCCAGGGGTGTGTCATGAGAATGGTAAGGCTGTGGATCCATAGCCTCTTCCAGCAAGTCCCACAGCAAGTGACAACAAGGACATTGAACTTGTCAACGATTATCAATACCTTGGCACAATCATTAACCAAAATGGAGACAACAGTCAAGAAATCAGAAGAAGGCTAGGACTGGGGAGGGCAGCTATGAGAGAACTAGAAAAGGTCCTCAAATGCAAAGATGTATCACTGAACACTAAAGTCAGGATAATTCACACTATGGTATTCCGGATCTCTATGTATGGACGTGAAAGTTGGAGAGTGAAAAAAGCGGATAAGACCTGAACTTACAAGATCTGAACATGGTGGTTCACGACAGATGCTACCTGAGGTCGCTGATTCATAGGGTCGCCTTAAGTCCTAATCGACTTGAAGGCACATAACAACAACAAAGCTAGATCCATCTGCTTGGTGCTGTTCTAGGTCAGAAAAGAAAAAGAACAAGAGGCCAGAGCAGACATCAGCAGTGGGTCCTGGGTCTGACTTTGCAGAAGACAAGTCCTCTAATCTGAGTGACAGTTAACTAATTTGAAAGCATCTCCCATTTGTCCCCCTTGTCATAGGCCAATCCTACAGCCTAGGTTCATTAAAGATAAGAGAACCCTAGCAAGGAAGGGGTAGGGGCCTTCAAGAAAGGAGAGCAGGAGCCTTGAAGATGCCCACCAACAGCACTACAAAGCAGACTGAGAGGGCATGCAAGTCACATGGCCACAGTCTTTCCCACCAAGGTGAGATGTATAGCATATCTATATAGAAATGGGTCTCTAGATGTGCATTTATGCATCTAAATTTACATATGCAAATGCTATGCAAATGAGCATCCACTTTTGTCCTCATTTCATCTTTTTTTGTTCTTTTTCTTTTGGCAATGCCTAAGTGGCCCCTTGAGCCCAGAGGCCCTGACAGCTGCCTAGGGATTCCAGGTGCTGATGCCAGCTCTGTGCAAAAAAAATATGGGTTTCATTTGACTGGAACAGATGAGCTACCCTTGTCAGAGTCAGGTTGATGTAGCCTGACATTTAACACTGATTCCACACCGCTCTCATTCTCTCTTAGTTAAATTTTCTTTAAGTATTCTGATTTTCTGCTGAGAATAAACCTTTATCATGAAATGATATTGCTCAAAAACATATCTGCAACGCTTTAAGTGTATAATAGACTCTCTCTCTCTCTCTCTCTCTCTCTCTCTCTCTCTCTCTCTCTCTGGGATAGGATTTGCTATTAAGCTTAAATCACATATGGTTTACAGCAGACCCTATCACTAGGAATCAGAACTGAGCCTCCAAGGCAGCTCACAAATGAGAACACACCATAACCAAGCAGAGAGCTACAAATGAGGGCCTGCAAAATTTATTATTTATTAAGAACGTAAGAACATAAGAAGAGCCTGCTGGATCAGGCCAGTGGCCCATCTAGTCCAGCATCCTGTTCTCACAGTGGCCAACTAGGTGCCTGGGGGAAGCCCGCAAGCAGGACCCGAGTGCAAGAACACTCTCCCCTCCTGAGGCTTCCGGCAACTGGTTTTCAGAAGCATGCCGCCTCTGACTAGGGTGGCAGAGCACAGCCATCATGGCTAGGAGCCATTGATAGCCCTGTCCTCCATGAATTTGTCTAATCTTCTTTTAAAGCCATCCAAGCTGGTGGCCATTACTGCATCTTGTGGGAGCAAATTCCATAGTTTAACTATGTGCTGAGTAAAGAAGTACTTCCTTTTGTCTGTCCTGAATCTTCCAACATTCAGCTTCTTTGAATGTCCACAAGTTCTAGTATTATGAGAGAGGGAGAAGTGCATAATTTTATACACTTCTATCATGTCTCCTCTGACCCGCCTTTTCTCTAAACTAAAAAGTCCCAAATGCTGCAACCTTTCCTCATAAGGGATTTGCTCCATCCTCTGGTTGCCCTCTTCTGAACCTTTTCCAACTCTATAATATCCTTTTTGAGATGAGGCGACCAGAACTGTACACAGTATTCCAAATGCGGCCGCACCATAGATTTATACAACGGCATGATGATATCGGCTGTTTTATTTTCAATACCTTTCCTAATTATCGCTAGCATGGAATTTGCCTTTTTCACAGCTGCCGCACACTGGGTCGACATTTTTATCATGCTGTCCACTACAACCCCGAGGTCTCTCTCCTGGTCGGTCACCGCCAGTTCAAACCCCATGAGCGTATATGTGAAATTCAGATTTTTTGCTCCAATATGCATGATTTTACACTTGTTTATATTGAATTGCATTTGCCATTTTTCCGCCCATTCACTCAGTTTGGAGAGGTCTTTTTGGAGCTCTTCGCAATCCCTTTTTGTTTTAACAACCCTGAACAATTCTTATTTGTTAAATTGGAATCCTGCCTTTCCACCCAAAGGAGCCCAGGGTAGCAAATATCTCAATGCTAAAACAGTACAACTTAAAATAAAAATATTTTAAATTTTATTTATTACTTTTATATCTCACTTTTCTTTCATCATAGAAACCCAAGGCGGCATGCAACTGATTCCCAGGTGGCCTCCTATCCAGGCACTGACCAGACCTAGACCTGCTTAGCTTCAGCAAAGTGGTGGCCTCATGTGCCTGGGATTGAATGATCCAAAACCATTTTAAACAATTAAAAACCACGCAAAACCATTAATGAAATTCAAACCCATCTAAAAATATTTTAAAACAATCACGTACCCTTCCAGTGACTAATTTCAAGGGTGCCATGGCCAGGATCTATCAGCAATTGGATGCCTGGATAAACAGGAAGAAAGAATACAAGACCACCTGACTGCAAAGTAGGTGCTCTGCTACTGAGCTACACCAAAGGGAATGGACATAGCTCAGTGGCAGGACACCTGCCTTGCAAACAAAAGGTGCCAGGTTCACCCCTCAGCATCTCCAGGTATGGTTGAGACTGATGCCCTGTCTGAAACCCTGAAGAGCCACTGCCAGTGCATAGATAATACTGAGCTAGGGCCCAGTAATGATGGGTCAATGGTCTGACTTGGTACTAAGCAGCTTTTTTTGCTCGTGTGTGGGCAAGCCAATGTTTCAAACCAACAGTTAAATAAGCAAATACAAGCCTACATCCTCTGTTTCTGCTGTCGTCATAATGATGAGCATTTCTGCTTAACATTTAATAATTTAATAAAACAGCTTTCAGCTTCCAGTTCTCCACAATGGCTAAGCCTTCAATGAATGTCTGCCTTAATGCATGCAAGGGGAGAGGAAATTTCCCGTTTTTTGCCGCTTAGATAACAAGCTGCTTCATTCGCACAAATCAAGAGTCCCTCATCTCAAGCATTGTTCATGCAGTTTTCAAGCTATCATTTGAGAAGAGCCAATTCCTTCTTTCTTTATCTGTCCTCCCTCCCATTTGTGCCAGTTTTAAAAAAAAATTGATGAGGCTAGAGCAAGGACAATAACACTGGCTTACTAACTTCCCATTGAGAAGTCTGAGCACATGTCCATCCTCTTGAAGTGACATCCCATGTCTGTGAGGCGTGCATCGGCAGGGATGTTGATGCCTCTGAGGAAGGCAGGGAAGGTGCAAATATCCCCAGCAATTATCTAGTCCAAGAGGCACCATGCCCTGGGGAATTTAGTCTATAAACCATATTATCTATTGCAACAGAGTATCGTTGAAATCAGCTACAGTCGCTGCCCAGTATTCTCCATAGGAATAGATGAATCTGTCAAATTTCGGTTTCTCATTTTTTTATAATCTTACATTCAAATGCAGCAATTTGTGAGGTTTATTTTAAAAATCCTGATGAAAATTCATCAGGACTTTAGCACAAATTTCTCCTAATAAACACATTTTTGTGTGTAGTTTTGCCTTATACACATTTTTGCAAGCAATTTCCCTTAATATAATGCAATTTTGCATGTTATTTTCACAAATGTATGCATTTTTATGCACACTGCCCCTAATATATACATTTTTGTACCTATTGGTTGGTTGGAGAACTGCACTGAAAAATCTGAAGAAGTGTGAATTTTGAGGGATAGCTGTGTTTGGGTTCATGCATGGGTTCAAGGAGTGCAGTTTATGTAGTTTCTCATTAAAATGCAAACAAAATCAGTGCCCCCATCCCTAAAACCCTTGGGTAGCTACTGGGGACCCAGAACCTCAGCAGAGCCTGCTGCTGATGCCAGCCTTAGCCCACCACCAACACCACCCTGTGGGATGGTAGAAAAACTTGACAGTTCTTGGCAGAGATAAGATTTGAAGAACAGACTCCCCAGTGTCCCAGCTCTCATGCTTAAAGCCCAACTCAGGTGGGAGAACTCAGCGACCAGCTGCACCAGCCTCGTCTTTATTGCCATGCTCCATCCCACCCTGACATTACAGAGCTTCCCATATCCAAGCATTTTGGGGTGAAGGGGTTGATGTTCATTTTTCAGTTCTCTATCCTTGCTGTTCATAATGGGTCTAATTTCCTGAGTGCACTTCCCCCCCCCTGTTGTTCAGTAGCAAACTGTAAGTAGCTTTTAACTGCTGGGTGGATATTAATTTTACCTCTCTGCACTTTAAAAGCTTTGGGGAGAGGAGGGGAAGGGGGAAAATGGATGGAAGAGTAGCTTTTAATAAAAGAGAGACTATTGGAACGGCAATCATCTTACTTTTCTCCCTGCCTGTTCAGTGGCTGCAGAGAGTGTGATTTAATTTGATTAATCTGCAACTCATATGCAGAAAGCTTCTCTCCCCTTCCTATTTCCCTTTTCACAAACCATCTGAAAGGAATTCAGCCACCTTTGCTTAAGAGCTGCCAATGAGCAAAAATGCACTCATTTACTTTTCTGGTAACAAGTCAGGCGGGCAACGAGGACAGTGTTGGTTGTCCACCTACTACGCCTCACCAAAAGAGAGCTAATGGGTCACACAGAGACCCATAGGACAGAGATGTGCAAAAAGGATTGCACATGCTAATTTAGATCCAAATGTAGAATCAATTACTATAATTTAAACAGAAATGCAATGCGACTCACCATAGCTGCTGTCCAGCTGGACTTGGACCGGACAGCCCTTCAAACAGAGCAGGGGTGGGGATGCTTTGGCCCTCCAGATGTTGTTGGACTACAACTCTCACCCACCTTGATTAGGGATGGAAGCAGCTGTCCATCTTGCTTCTTTCAGTTTTTCATTTTTTCAATCCTGAATTCCGTTATCCATTTCTACAGAAATTTGCTATTTTTTTTAAAAAAAAATCCTCATGAAAATTCTTCAGCATTTTTGTGCATCCATCCCAAAGTGGCCCTTTAAGATGAATTTATGGGCACACACACAGTAGGGATGGCTGAGAATTTCAATTCAGTTCACATTTTCAAGCCAAACTTATCAAATGTGCACTTTCCAGAACAATATGAGAACCGAAACTCAGCCATCCTTTGAAATCTGCACTGATTCGAATTTTACGATGCAGTTTGCCAGCCAACTATTGTCTACAAACATGCATATATTAGGGGAAGGTGTGCATAAGAATGAATATATGAATGAAAATAATATGCAAACACTCATTATATGATGAGAAATGACTTGCAAAAACGTGTATATTAGTCAAAACTCCCTACAAACATGTGTTTATTATGAGACATTTGCACTAAAATGCGAATTTTTCATGAGGATTTCATGAGAATTTTCAGAAATGTGGAGAACTGAATTTAAGATTGAAAAGAATGAGAAACCGAGATAACCAAAACTGACTAATCTTTCTATCTGTAACCCACACTGACATACCTTTGCCCTCTGACCTGTGAAATGCCTCCTTCCGCCCGTTATTGTTGTTGGGTTTTTGTTGAGGGGTGGAATTGATGAGTCAGTGAAGAACTAATTGCAGTTTGAATCCTCTCTCAGTCTCAAACAGTGCCATCAGGAGTGACAGGTGGGATGGGACACATCCGTGTAGCCGCCCACCCATGATCACTGTCACTGCAGTATGTGGATGATGCTGGAGTAGACACGGGGGACTGACAAGTTTGGGGCTGCATTGGCACACTGACAGAGCCAATCTAGCACTCCCACTTGTCCATCCATGCAGCCCACTCCAGCCCATCCAGGTAAACAGCAGGGACACCAGTGATGGAGTGTGTGTGTGTGGGGGGGGTCAGCTTTGCTGGGATAAGATTTGCTATTATTAATGTTTCTCAGTTGCAGCGGATCCCTCAGAAACAATCGTTCTAAGTTCCACTTAAGTCAGACATCTTTTGCTGCTATTGTAAAAGAAATGGATTGCAGCAACAATAACAACAACCAAAGACTGGGCCTCTAGTTTGTTAGGCACGTATCACTGGGATTCCCAATGGGCTACCAGCCAGAGTCCCATTCTAAGGAAGCCGACGCATGCCATTTTCTTTTTAAAGTTCTTGCTGCAAAAGCTCTCCCCAAACAAGCTGCTCTCAAGCTGTGAGGCTGAGCCATAGCATCAATCAAAATCTCTCAAAACAGCAGCCTCGCTTCAAGCGACTGCCTGCCACCTTGTGGCTGAGTGACCGAAGAGCTGCTCCTCTTCTAAACGGTTTTAGCAATCAAACAGATGGCTTCTTAAGGAAGGACATTTTACGTTGGGCCAGATTGGATCAAATGGCAGGAAGTCTCCAAGCAGTGCCGGCCCTCTCATGAGGCCAAGTGAGGCAGGTGCCTCAGGTGACAGCAAGGGTGGGGGTGGGGAGGCAGCACGGCGAGGTGTTGCAGAGCACCACCGTGTGTGCTACAAGTTCAGTTCTCCACATTTCTACATCAGGTTGCAACTTTTTTTTTGAAAAAAAGTTCCTCATGAAAATGTATCAACATTGTACTGCAAATTTATCCTAATATACATGGGCTTGTATGCAATTTTCCCTAATATACACAATTTTAATGCCCATTTTCCATAACATAACACACTTTTGCATGTTATTTTCATTGCATTGCTCTACTCTGGTATATGCCTTTGCCCCCACACACTCTATTTGGCTGGAGAATTGCATTAGAAAATGAAGAAGAGTGCAACTTTTGAAGGACAGCCGTGTTTCACATAGTCCAGCTTCCTGTTCTCACAGCAACCCAATTATTTATTGTTTATTATTATTTACTATTTGATTTATATCCCACCCTTCCTCCAGCAGGAGCCCAGGGCGGCAAAGAAAAGCACCAAAAAACATCATAAAAACAGACTTTAAAATACATTAAAAGAAAACATCTTTAAAAAAAATTTTTAAAAAGCTTTCAAGACATCTTTAAAAAAAGGTTAAAACATATTGTTTTTTTAAAAAAAGTTTTAAAACATATTAAAAAGCAATTCCAACACAGATGCGGACTGGGATAAGGTCTCAACTTAAAAGGCTTGTTGAAAGAGGAAGGTCTTCAATGTTATGTGCCTTCAAGTCGTCTAGGACTTATGGCGACCCTATGAATCAGCGACCTCCAACAGCATCTGTCGTGAACCACCCTGTTCAGATCTTGTAAGTTCAGGTCTGTGGCTTCCTTTATGGAATCAATCCATCTCTTGTTTGGCCTTCCTCTTTTTCTACTCCCTTCTGTTTTTCCGAGCATTATTGTCTTTCCTAGTGAATCCTGTCTTCTCATTATGCGTCCAAAGTAGGATAGCCTCAGTTTCATCAAGATAACAGAGATGGCATCTGCCTAATATTTACGGGGAGGGAATTCCACAGGGTAGGTGCCACCACGCTAAAGGTCCGTTTCCTATATTGTACAGAAGGGACCTCCTGATAAGATGGTATCTGCAGGAGGCCCTCACCTGCAGAGTGCAGTGATCGACTGGGTATAAGGGATAAGATGGTCTTTCAGGTATCCTGGGCCTGAGTTGTATAGGGCTTCATACACCAAAACTAGAACGTTGAACTTTGCCTGGTAGCAAATGGGCAGCCAGTGCAATTCTCTCAGCAGTGGGATGACATGTTGGCGATACTCTGCCCCAGTGAGCAGTCTTGTCACCGCATTTTGCACCAGCTGCAGCTTCTGGACCAACCTCAAGGGCAGCCCCACATAGAGCGCATTACAGTAATCCAGCCTAGAGGTTACCAGTGCGTGGACAACAGTGGTCAGGCTATCCCTGTCCAGAAATGGCTGCAGCTCTCTTACCAGCCGAAGTTGGTAAAAGGCACTCCTAGCTACTGAGGTCACCTGGGCCTTTAGTGACAAAGATGGATCCAGGAGTACCCTCAGACTACGAACCTGCTCTTTTAGGGGGAGTACGACCCCATCCAAAGCAGGCAACTGACCAATTATCTGAACTCGGGAACCACCAACCCACAGCGCCTCCATCTTGCTAGGATTCAGACTCAGTTTATTGGTCTTCATTCAGCCCGCCACCGAGTCCAGGCAGCGGTCCAGGACTTCCACAGCCTCTCCTGATTCAGATGTTACAAAATAATAGAGCTGGGTATCATGAGCATACTGCTGACACCTTGCCCCAAATCTCCTGATGACCACTCCCAAGGGCTTCATATAGATGTTAAACAGCATGGAGGACCAGATGGTACCCTGCAGCACCCCACAGAAAACTGCCAGGGGGCTGAAAGGCAATCACCCAGTGCTATTCTCTGAACATGACATTGGAGATAGGATCGGAACCACTTTAAAACAGTGCCTCCAATATCCATCTCACCAAGTCGGCCCAGAAGGATACCATGGTCAATGGCGTCAAAGGCAGCTGAGAGATCAAGTAACAATAACAGGGATGCTTCTGAATAGCATTTTCCAGAAACTGTAGGAGGGGAGAGTTGCTGTTGTGCTCAAGTCCTGCTTGTGGGTTTCCCATGGGCATCTGGTTGGCCACTGTGGGAACAGGATTCTGGACTAGATACAGGATCAGGCCCTGAACCTGGCATCCCTAGTTTGTGAGCATATGTAAACAGGAACATGGCCAGGCCTGTTAAAGGGTCATAGGTTTGTCTGACCTGCGATAAGCCCAGCAGGAGGTCACTAAAATCAGGAGAGATAGGAAACACAGGAAGCAGTCTTATACTGAGTCCGACCATTGGTCCATCTATCTCAGTGTCTATTCTGATTGGCAGTGGCTCTCCAATCCTACCTAGAGATGCCACAGATTGAACCTGAGGCCTTCTGCTTGTGAAGCAAATTCTCTGCCATTCAGCCACAGCCCCTCCCCTAGTCAAGATGCTACGATCAGGTTGATGGAGCATAATCTCATAATGCAGAAACTCAAAAGGGGCATCACCTGGGAAGAATTCGCTCTCTACTGACTGCAGGCATTTCTAAGAACAGCAAACCAGATGCCATCTGAAGTCTGCAGCTCCACTTGATTGAAGTACAGTTGTACTGTTGGGTGGAGGGCATGTCCCGAGTCCACACTCACGTGTCTGAAATTCCTATCATGAAGCACTCAAGAATGAAATTACCATCCAATTATTCCAAAGAGCATAACACATTTAATCAAGAGCTATTCTCCAGTCCAAATCACACAGCCCTTGAAAGCCTGATCCCGAGTTGTTTGTGGGGGAGAAGATGGGTTATTGGATGAAAATGGTCCTATAATTTAAAGGTCTGAGACCAATTACAGATATTTTGCCAGAGGAGAAAAGAAAGTAGAGAGCAGTTTTCTATTCTGCATCAAAGCAAAGCTCATTAAATGTTTTCTCGTAGGATGGCTGTAGGGGTTTATGAGCCTTTGGGGGTTTTCATTTATTAATTTCATGACATTTGTATCCTATTCTTTCTTTCTCCAGGGTGGGCTGAAGATGACATGCATGGAGTTTTCCTGGAGGCTCAGGCTCAAAAAAAAAAAAGCTAAGCTTTACAGATGGAATAACATCCCCAACCTTGTGCCCTCCAGATGTTGTTGGGCTATGATTTCCAGCATCCTTGGCCATCAGATGTGCCTGATGGGAGTTGTACTCCAAAACATCTGGAGGGCACCAGGTTGGGGAAGGCTGCTCTGGACTTAGTGGAGGATATCCTCTTTGTGAAAATCATCATCATCATTATTATTCTTTCACCCTAAGGTCCCAGTGTGGGTCATGACAATTTAAAATACAGCATTTTAAGTTCAAGGTTCTGGTTTTGGTGTACAAAGCCCTATATAGCTTGGGACCAGGATACCTGAAAGATCATTTTACCCCTTATATCCCCAGTCAGTCACTGCGCTCTGCAGGTGAGGGCTTCCTGCAGATACCATCTTATCAGGAGGTCCATTCCGCACAACATAGGAAGAGCACCTTTAGCGTAGTAGTACCTTTGGAATTCCCTCCCCTTAAATATTAGACAGGCGCCATCTCTGTTATCTTTTTAGAGCCTACTGAAGACCTTCCTCTTTCAACAAAACTTTTAAGTAGAGACCTTATCCCAGTCTGCGTCTGTGTTGGAATTGCTTTTAAAGATGTTTTTAAAGCTTTTTTAAAAAGATATTTTTAAAAATGTTTTCCTTTAATATGTTTTTAATATGCTGTGTCTTAATATGTTAAGTCTGTTCTCAAGACGTTTTAGAATCTCTTAGTGTTTTTGTTTGCCACCCTAGGCTCCTACTGGGAGGAAGGACGGGATATAAACATTAAAAACAGTTTTAAACAAATTACAATCACAAGACTAGGGTGGATTCTACAATGTACCTCTCAAGCGTCAAAGACCAGGGAACAGAGGTGTGATTTCAGCATATGATGAAAACTGTATTGTGAAGGTGCCGGGCACACCTCTGTAGGGAGGGAGTTCCACAACGTAGGGACTATCAGAGAATGCCCTCTCCTGGGCCGCCGCCTCCCCAAACTTAAGAGGGTGGCAGAACGACCAAGAAGGTCCCTTCTGCCAATTTCAACACTCAAGAGGGTCTGCAAGGAAGGAGGTGGTCTTTCATATATCTGGAGCCAAAGACATTTAGGAATTTAAACACTAACGTGAGTTGTGAAAACTCAGATTTGCATTCATAAAATGTATGTCCAGGTGTGTTCTGAATATGGCTTCCCCAGCCTGATGACCTGTTGGACTACAACTCCCATGATCATTGACCATCGTCCATGCTGGCTTGGGGTTATGGGAGCTGGAGTCCAACAACATCTGGAGGGCATCAAGCTGGGAAAGCTTGTTCTAAATTTCATTCCGGGTCTGGTGTGTGTTTATGATGGGGAAAAGCAAAAGTACAGCTAAAAACAAATATGGAAATTTTACTGTTCCTTGCACCCTTTGATGGTGTGCCACTATCCAATGGTTTTAAAAGAATCCTAGGCTGCAAGCTTGTTGTTGTTGTTGTGTGCCTTCAAGTCGATCATGACTTATGGTGACCTATGAATCAGTGAAACATGGTTTTAAAATACAATATTCATAATGTGCTCCACCCTGTTTAAAACATTCTTACCCCTCTGTTCACCTGGAAAAAAATAAAAGACTACCAGACCACCTTAAAGATATCAAGGCAGTAATATCAAGACTTATTATTTTGTTGTTGTTATGTGCCTTCAAGTCAACTACGACTTATGGTGACCCTATGAATCAGTGACCTCCAAGAGCATCTGTCATGAATCACCCTGTTCAGATCTTGTAAGTTCAGGTCTGTGGCTTCCTTTGTGGAATCAATCCATCTCTTGTTTGGCCTTCCTCTTTTTCTACTCCCTTCTGTTTTACTTAGCGTTATTGCCAGTGTGGCATAGTGGTTATATGTGGCATAGAGTGTTGGACTACGACCTGGGAGACCAGGATTCAAATCCCCACACAGCCATGAAGCTCACTGGGTGACCTTGGGCCAGTCACTGCCTCTCAGCCTCAGAGGAAGGCAATGGCAAACCACCTCTGAATACCGTTTACCATGAAAACCTAATTCATAGGGTCGCCATAAGTCAGAATCGACTTGAAGGCAGTCCATTTTTTCATTGTCTTTTCTAGTGAATCATGTCTTCTCATTTTGTGTCCAAAGTATGAGAACCTCAGTTTCATCATTTTAGCTTCTAGTGTTAGTTCTGGTTTAATTGGTCTAACATCCAATCATTTGACTTTTTCGCAGTCCATGGTATGTGCAAAGCTCTCCTCCGACACCACCTTTCAAATGAGTTGATTTTTCTTTTATCCACCTTTTTCACTGTCCAACTTTCACATCCATACATAGAGATCAGGAATACCATGGTCTGAATGATCCTGACTTTAGTGTTTAGTGATACTGCAAGCTTAACTGTGTCTAATTCAGAAGCAGCGATGGGGGAAAAATTTGATTCAGTTCACTTTTAAGGGTGAACCGACCTAATTCATACTTTCCGAAACAATACACAAAGCAAAACAAAGGCATCCTTTGATATTTCTGCTTCTCTGGATTTCGTGATGCAGTTCTCCAGCCAAGTAGTGTCAACAAAAATGCAGAGTCGGGTGAAGTCTACATAAAAATGCATATGTTGGTGAAAATAACATACACAAATGCATTGCATTAGGGGAAATTGCTTTGCAAAATGTATATTAGGGAAGATTCCGTACAGAAGTCCCAAACTGTGCCCGTGGAGCTTCATTCAGGTGGTCCATAGCAGGTCCATGTTAAATGCTCCTGTTAATTTTAATTGTGTTGATACCCTGCATTAACGTACGCAATGGGTCCAGAGCGAGTACGTAAACCAAAAAAGTACTTAAAGTGAAGCATTACCTTTTTGCACTTATCGCCACATATTCTGCACTGCAATCGTCATATACGGGCATAACTGATGTAAATAACGCATTTATAACTAAAATAAACACAGTAGGCCTTATTTTAAGAAAAAGTTTGTAGTTGGAAACTGATCGGGCAGTGGCGTCATGCCGTTAAGTGTCCGTTCTTGCGAAGCGAGCGTATGTAAACGGGAATGGTGCTACTGTAAATGTGTCCGTACTCGCAAGTGTCCGTAAAGTGAAGGTCCGTATAGCGGGGTATTCCTGTATTGCTTTTGTTTATTCTATATATAGAGAGAGAGAGAATGCAAACTGTAATACAATAAAATACATTATGTGGAACAAAAGAAGTAACTAAAATCCGATGAAAAATCATCCAGCACCTAGCCCAGCATATTGCAATTGCCATAGCAGGCAGAAAACAACAGTATTCAGTGGCCCGCCGAGACCATTAGCAATTTTAAAGTGGTCCGTGGAGGGAAAAGTTTGGGAAGCACCGTACTAGGAGAACTTCACACTAAAATACTGACAAATTTTTATAAGGATTTTAAGAATACATTTTTGCAAACTGATGTGGAAATGAAGAGAACCGGACTTAAGGCTGGAAAAAGTGGAAACTGAAACTGGTAGCATTTGCCCATCTCTTCTCAGAAGTAAGTCTTATTGAAATCAATGGGGCTTACTTCCAGGTAAGTGGGGTTAGGATTGCAGCTCTAGCGCATTTTGATGGAAATCTGTCGTCCCAGCTTTCCTTTCCATACCTGTAGAAGTCCAGGAATGCCACCATTTGGGGAGAAAAACAAACACTCCCTTGCAATCACTTGCCTTTTGATCGTTATCCCTGCATCCAACACCACTTAATTTTTGTAGTTGCTTTGGCAACCCATTAGAGCCCCAGCAGCGATCTTGGTTTTGCGTGACAGTGTGACAACGTGCCATTCATTCAGCACATCCTTATAAGTAGGACTGTCCAGGTTCACCACAAACTTCACTTTAGGAACATTTAGATGCCAACACTAAATATATATATAATACAGGCGGTTATTCTTTGCTCTGCCAAGATTCACCTACCCACTACACTAATATAGAATTAAATTAAATTCTTGCCTTTTATGGCATGCTGTTGTGTGATAAATTTAGACCCGTGCATTTATTTCAATTCCATGATGCTGGGACTTAGCGCCTTGGCATCTTCACACACAGTTAAGGAAGCAGTTAGTTGTGCCAGAACAGGAGATATTGCTTGTGGTGAGGCTTTTAGTTGGGTTGAAGTTAGAATGGAAAAGGGGGAACAAGTCAAAGATATGAGACAAGTAAACAATCATTCTATACACGGCTACGTCTGCAGCATACATAGAAAGGGGACGTAAACACCTAGAGAATTATAGGGACATCTGAGTCATCAACAGTGCACGAGGAGAACATCTGAGTTGTCCATGTGAGGTGTACATGTGCAAAGCACATGGCCAGTAAAGGTCATCCCTAAGGGGAAAAGCGAGAAGTGTGGAGAGACAAACAACTCTATAAAAATGGGTGAACGGCTCTTCTTAATCAAGTTCTTCAAAGCCATTTCAATCCAGGCTTTTCTGTGGCCACCACTTCTTCGAAGTAAATCCATCACCCCTATTATCCTCAGTAACTAAAGTGTTGGGTGTAAGCAGGACTCTGAAAAACACAATTTAACCGAATGGGCAGGATTTTGGCATTCTGGAGCGGTTCCTCTGCTTGTATCTTTGTCTGTCCTCCACTCCAGTGGGAAAAGATTGCAGTTTGGTAGGTGGGTGCAGGTGAGGACTAAGAGTCTTTATAGCACATAAGATATGATGCAGTTTATTTTTCACATGAAAGATCAAATCTGTCTTCAGCGTGCATGACAAGGGGGAGTCCAACAATGTGGAATGGAGAGGATGAGTAAGGGAGTTTGCTTCAAAATGTGAATCACAAGGAAACGCGTAGATGGAATGTCCCTGTTAAGAGGAACACAATACAGTTCCCAGGGAGCAGAGAAAAGGAAGAAGATGTATAGACTTTATTACATACATATAGCAGTGACAATTTTGAAGTTTATTTCTCAGGCCTGAATGCCATTCTTGAGTTATAGTGTTCCACATGCCCTGTCCTGAGCAGCTGGGAAGTCTTTCTAGAGTCCTCTTCAGCGATGGCTGGTGTCCATTGGGACTGGTAGGACCGAAGGCAAGGAGCCCAACAGTAGGTGGAGCCAGGAGAAATGATTGATGGAGCCAGAGCCAACGACAGGCAGAGGCAACTGATTCTATTTTTGCCTCCGTCCTCCTCTCTGTCGAGTTCTAGAAGGCCAACTCAGAGAGTGAGGAGGAGGAGGGAGAGTGAGCTGATAGGCAGTGCCACCCTCTGGACTGGTGATTAAGAAGGCAGGCAGGCTGGAGCGGTTAAGGGTACACTGAGCTTCGAGGAAGGACTGCAGTTCAGGAGCAGAGCATCTGCTTGGCTTTCTGAAGGTCCCAGGTCCCTGGCATCTCCAGGTAGGCCTGGAAGAGGACTCAGCTTGAAGCCCTAGAGAGCTACTGCCAGTGTATGAAGGTAATACTGAGTTAGATGGACCAATGGTCTGATTTATATAAGGTAGCATTCTATGTCCCTAACTTCTTAGCTTGGGGGACCAATGCCCCCTTTGTCCTAATGGACTAGCCCCCACTGGTCCTCTTCCTTTGGAAGAAAGTGCAAGGTAGAGCTAAGCCTGATTTCATCTTCCGAAAACAGCTCAATGAGAACTGAGAATGTTCCTTGAGCTGCTGTCGTGCCCGGGTTGGGAGTCAAGAACAGAATCACTTGATGAAAGCAAATCAGTTTTTATTAGAGTAATTTCCAGACATAGGCTTCTCCGCCTCATGAACTCTTAACACGAACCAAAACCCGCGGCATGGAAGAGAGTTGATAGAACAGAGTTTCAAGCATTCCCCGTCCCTTATCAAGGGGGCTTTCGGGCCCTGATTCTCTCACTCCGCCTCAAACTGCCCACATCTACGCCCCTTCCCTCCTCTTTTCTTTGGCGCCGTTTTAACTGTCTTCGGGTGCGGGGCGATGGGGGGGCAGCTGCCTCCTCCCCTTCTGATTCGGAAAGGATGGTAGGAAGTGGGGGGGGTTGGCCCAACACTTCAGGCGATTTCTCTCTACCCTTCTCTGCAGCCGAACGACCTTGGTCCTCCTCCTCCCTCTCTGTCTGTAACAGCAGCACATTCCTAGGGGGGGAGTGCGTGAGAACCGAGTCTGTTGTCTGTTCAAAATTTCCCCCCTCTATCTGGGAAGCTTCTCCCTCCCCTCCAGACGCCTCAGCCCAGCTGCCCCCCTCTCCTAGTTCATTCTCAGAAACATCAGAACTCCAACCATAGCTCATGACATCATCCCCTTCTGCAAGCCGTACTCCCTCCCACCCTGTTGGTTTGAGGCGATGAGGGAATTTCTCATGAAAGTCTCTCATTAAAATGGGGGCATGAACGTCTTCTGCTTTTTGCCAGGATCTGTCGGCTGGCCCATAATTCTTCCAATGGATTAGATACTGCAGCTGGTTTCTCCTTCTCCTGGAGTCCAGGATCTGCTCCACTTCGAACTCTGTTTGTCCCCCCACCAACATCGGTGCCCCTGGAGATTCTATCGGCCTCAGCTCACTGGGGGGGGGGGCGGCCTTCATTAGCAAGGAACGATGGAATACTGGGTGCATTTTAAAAGTCTCTGGCAACTTTAACCGAAAAGCCACTGGGTTTATTTGAGCCTGGATTTCTAAGGATCCCACTCTCCTATCCTGCAACTTTCTGCACTTACCCGGCATGTTAAGGAAGCGGGTCGACAGCCATACTTGAGGGGGGGGCCCTCACACTGACGTTGATCCTCAACTCTTTTGTATTCCCTTTTGGCTTCGTCTAATTGTTGTTTCAACACTTGCTGGGCTGCCTGTAATTCCTGGAGAAACTCCTCGGCCGCAGGTACCGGCCCACTGCCTGAGTGGCTGGGAAAAGCCTTGGGATGAAATCCTTAATTAGCAAAGAAGGGTGTTTGCCCCGTGCTGGTGTGCACGGAATTATTGTAGGCGAATTCTGCAACATGTAAATAGGAAATCCAGTCAGTTTGCTGGTAAGATACGTAACAACGCAGGTATCTCTCCAAAACTGTGTTAAGTTTCTCAGTTTGTCCATCAGTCTGGGGGTGGTGAGAGGAGAAGAGCCTTAGCTCCGTTTTCAACTGCTTCCAGACAGCCTTCCAAAATTTAGCTGTGAACTGGGTGCCTCGATCCGAGACGAGGCTGTCTGGTAACCCATGCAATCTGTAAATCTCTTTTATGAACACCTTTGCCGTCTCCCTAGCATCCAAGGCCCCAGAGCAAGGGAGGAAGTGGGCCATTTTAGTCAATGAATCCACGATCACCAAAATAGCAGTCATTCCTTGTGACCTTGGTAGATCGGTTATAAAATCCATGGAGAGGTCCTGCCAGGGCCCCTTTGGAGTGGCTAAAGGTTCCAACAGCCCTGCAGGCCTTCCCGTGCTTGTCTTCGCCCTCAGACACACGGCGCAGGATTTTACATAGTTCTCAACATCTCTGCGCATTTGGGGCCACCAAAAATCCTTAGCTACATTCTGAATGGTTTTAAAAATGCCAGTGCCCAGCTGTGACATTGTCATGGCATTGACGCAATTCTCTGAGTCTGAAGTCACCTTTTGGCACATATCTGGCAGTTTTAAACCACAACAACCCATCCCTCCAGTGGAAACTTACTTCTGAGTCCATGCTCTGCTCCATTTCCTGGATGTAATGTTGTATGTCTGGATCCCCCTGCTGGGCCCTCTTGAGCTCTTCTTCCCAGGACGGCTGACAGGCTCCTAATGTGAGTTTTTCCGGTGGGATGATGTGTTGGGGGGGTGTCAGCCTTTTCGTCTTTGTATTGGGGTTGTCTGGATAGGGCATCCGCCCTCTGATTTTTTGTATGGGAGTGGTATTTTATTTTGAAGTTAAGCCTGGCGAAAAACTGTGACCAGCGTATTTGTCTCTGGTTCAATTTCCGAGCTGTCTGTAGACTCTCAAGGTTCTTGTGATTAGATCGTACTTCTATCTGATGTTGAGCCCCCTCTAAGTATTGCCTCCAGTTTTCGAATGCGTCTTTGATAGCTAAAAGTTCCTTTCCCCACACAGTGTAGTTTTTCTCAGCATCCTTGAGCTTTCGAGAGTAGTATGCACACGGGTGCAGTTCCTTCCCACCCCTGTCAGGCTGCAAGAGAACCCCCCCGATCTCCCGGTCCAAGGCGTCAGCTTCCACGACGAAAGGCCGGGTCGGGTCACCAAAGTGTAGGATAGGTTCGGAGGCGAATTTCTCTTTCAGCTCTTCAAACGCTCTTGCTGCCTGATCTGTCCATTGAAACTTCCCTTTTCCCCTTAAACAGTCGGTGAGGGGGGCGGTTAGTTTGGAGAAGCCCGGGATGAATTTTCTGTAGAAGTTGGCGAAGCCCAAGAAACGTTGCATGTCTTTCTTGGTGGTTGGTTGTCCCCAATCCAACACACAGCTCACCTTTCCGGGATCCATCTCCACTCCCCCTGCTGAAATTCGGTATCCAAGGAAGTCCAGGGAAGACAGGTCAAAGCCACACTTTTCCAGCTTGGCATATAGGTGATTCTCTCTCAGCCTTCCCAGCGCAGTTCTCACGTGTTGATCATGCTCTGACTGGCTCCTTGAAAATATCAGGATGTCATCCAGATAACAAACCACGTACTGGTCCAAGAGGTCTCTAAACACTTCGTTCATGAACTTCTGGAACACTCCTGGACTGTTACTTAACCCAAACGGCATGACCAGGTACTCAAATTGACCATAAGAGGTGTTGAAACTCATCTTCCATTCATGTCCCTCCTTCATTTGGACCAAATTGTATGCCCCCCTCAGATCCAACTTTGTGAAAATTGTGGCAGAACGCAGTCAATCTAATAACTCTGGAATCAGGGGCAGGGGGTAGCTGTTCGGGATGGTAATTTGGTTGAGGGCGTGATAATCATTGCAAGGTCGTAATTCACCCCCTTCTTTTTCATGAAGAGTAGGGGGGCTCCTGCAGGCGACTGCGAGGGACGAATAAATCCCCGCTTCAAGTTCTTTTCCAAAAATTCTTTCAGAGCTACTCTCTCCTGTTCTGTGAGGGAGTAGATTTTGCCTGCAGGAATGCTTGCTCCTGGCACCAAATCGATAGCGCAGTCATACGGCTGATGGGGGGGTAAAGTCTCAGCTTCAATTTCACTAAACACATCCTCAAAGTCCAGGTATTTCGAGGGGAGGGTCACCTCCTTGACCTAATGCACAGCTCATGCTAGGGCTTTTATTGCTTTCTCTGGCTGACAATTTTCGTGGCAATACTGGGACGTAAACCACACGACTGCTTCTCTCCAGGCTATTTTTGGGTCATGCTTTATCAACCATGGCATTCCCAGAATCACCTCAAAGTTAGACAGGTCTGACACACACAAGGAAATAAACTCTTTGTGCCCCGGGATTTCTAGCTTCAAATCCTCAGTGGCTCTAGTGACCCCCCCGGACTTTAATGGTCTGCCATCTATCGTCTCCACTGATAAGGGGGCTTCTAGTTTCCGATACGGGATATGATGGCATTTGACTAGGGCGGTATCGATGAAGTTTGTAGAGGCTCCACTGTCGATCAACGCTGTTGAGTTGAACTGCACTCCTGTGGAAGTTGTAATCCTAATGGGTAATACCAGAACTCCTTTTAGGGGAGGATGGGTTAGCGGAGGCCCTTTACACAGCGCTGCCCCCAGTCCTCCGGCCTGCACTAGGACTGGGTGCTTCCATTTCCCGACGGCCCTGTTTGGTCTCCTTTCAGTTCACAGTCCCTGGCCAGATGGCCTGGCTTGGAACAAATAAAGCAGAGGCGTTCTCTGCAACATCTGTCTCTTTCCTCCTCCGACAGCTTCATCCGCGCCCCTCCCGAGCCGTCCCCCGCGTTGCCTGATGTCCCGGGGGTCGAAGGGATTTTACTGCGGGATACTGAGGCTGAATATTTTTGCACCTCTTGTTTTCTTTCTAACCGTCTTCCTTCCAGTCTGTGATCTATTTGTAGGCACAGCTGGATTAGTCCAGACAAGTCAGTTGGAGGTGCGACTGTGGCCAGCTCATCCAATATCTCAGCATTCAGTCCACTTCGGTACATAAACATCAGTGCTGAGTCATTGTATCCAGTCTCTTGGGATAAGATCTTAAAGGCATTGGTGTATTCCAGCACAGTTCCTTTTCCCTGCTTCAGGGCACTCAATTGCCTAGCCACCGTCTCGGCTCTTTGGGGATCCTGAAACATTTCGGTCAGGGCTTGTATAAATGCTCCATACCTGCCCAGGATGGCATCCTTTCTGATCAGATAGGGGGTGACCCACTTGGCAGCTTCCCCATCCAACAGACTGATCACAAATGCCACTTTGGCAGCATCATTGGGGAATTCTGCATCCTTAATGTCCAGGTACATCTCACATTGGGCCACGACAGTGGAGATCTGGTCGCTCTGGCCCGCATATTTGGGTGGTAATCCAATTGGGATCTTGGCCACGGCGGCTGCAGGGGCTGCCCGCATTCTATCTATTGTGGATTTCAGGCTCTGGTTGTCCAATTTCAAGGTTCTCACAGTTGCTAACAGGCTTTGAACATCCGACTGTAGGTCTGCCACGCTCGACCTCAGTAGCTTCACTTCTTCCGTCTCAGAAGTGGGGTTTACCCCCCCAGCAGCTCCCTTTTCCATCTTGTCACGTTCAAGTGGCGGGAGTAAGGAGGGTTGAGTAGTTGGTTCTATCAAACTGTCATGCCAGGGTTGGGAGTCAAGAACAGAATCACTTGATGAAAGCAAATCAGTTTTTATTAGCGTAATTTCCAGACATAGGCTTCTCCGCCTCATGAACTCTTAACACGAACCAAAACCCGCGGCATGGAAGAGAGTTGATAGAATAGAGTTTCAAGCATTCCCCGTCCCTTATCAAGGGGGCTTTCGGGCCCTGATTCTCTCACTCCGCCTCAAACTGCCCACATCTACGCCCCTTCCCTCCTCTTTTCTTTGGCGCCGTTTTAACTGTCTTCGGGTGCGGGGCGATGGGGGGGCGGCTGCCTCCTCCCCTTCTGATTCGGAAAGGATGGTAGGAAGTGGGGGGGGTTGGCCCAACACTTCAGGCGATTTCTCTCTACCCTTCTCTGCAGCCGAACGACCTTGGTCCTCCTCCTCCCTCTCTGTCTGTAACAGCAGCACATTCCTAGGGGGGGAGTGCGTGAGAACCGAGTCTGTTGTCTGTTCAAAATTTCTCCCCTCTATCTGGGAAGCTTCCTCCTCCCCTCCAGACGCCTCAGCCCAGCTGCCCCCCTCTCCTAGTTCATTCTCAGAAACATCAGAACTCCAACCATAGCTCATGACAGCTGCTGAGTGCTGGCTAGGAATGGGAAAAAAATTAAATCCAGGCTGCATTTTAAAGCTGAATTCATCAAATCTGTACTTTCCAAAACTATATAAGAACTGAAACGCAGCCATCCTTTGAAATTTGCTTTTATCCGAATTTTGCGATGCAGTTCTCAGACTAAGCAATGTTTGCAAAAATGCATATATTAGGGGAAAGTGTGTATTAAAATGAATATATTAGTGAAAATAACATATAACATTTTGCAAGGATAAATTGCTTGGAAAAATACATCCCTTAGTCAAATCTGCATGCAAATAGGTGTTTCATAGGACAAATTCTCACTAAAATGCTGGAGAATCTTCATAAGGATTTTTTTTTAAATTGCACATTGCTGCAGAAATGTGGAGAACTGAATTTACGATTGGAAAAATGAGAAACAGAGAACCGGAGCGGACAGAGCCTTCCATCCCTAATGTTGACTACCTATTGGAAAGGACTTGCAAATGTGGGGGGATGGAGTATCTTGCACTAGTGCCGTACTGAATCCTGCCCTCCAATTTCTTCACCTGCCAAAGATCTGTTTCACAGGGCACTTTAGGTTTTCTTTAAAACCCCTTTAGACTTTTGATGGGAGCAAGACAGCTTCGTGTAGCATTGCAGATTGGCTGTGCTTGGCCTGTGTATTCCCATCAAATGTTTCTCCAACACTCTGCAGCCTGTGGAACAGAGCGAGCATCGGGAACTGCCTTATATTGAGACAAACCATTGGTCCATCTAGCTCAGTATTGCCTACACTGAATGGCAGTGATCCTCCAGGGATCCAGACACAGGACGTTCCCAGCCCTACCTGGAGAGGCCGGGGATTGAACCTGGGACCTTCCGCATGCAAAGCAGATGCTCTGCAACTGAGCTACAGCTTTCTGATCTGAAAAAAAGGCTCATGGGAGGAGTTAGCTCAGGACATCTTCCCCTGGGTTTTAAATGAAGTGTGGGAAGCCGGGGGCAGCAGCTATTGAGGCTGTCAGATTGGTGTGCTTGCTGGTTCTGCTTTAATGCAAGTCCTTCCATCTTTTTTAACCTTTAAACAAAGTTCTTTAAAAAGAGACTTCGCTTATAATCAAAATAGCAATACAGGGTGGCCAGGCATTCCTGTCTTCCGCACTTAAAATTGTGTCCGAGGGTGTCATGATTTTTGAGGAAGTAGGAGTGCCCTGTGCAGGCCACTGGTGAGATGATTTGTAGAATGGAAGGAATGACAGTCTTGAGCAGTAGCAGACGGTGCCGCTCACCTGGCTTCTGTCCAGCTAAGTCGCTGCAACATATTTGGATGAAGAAGAGGAGGGACATGGCAGTGTTGAGGTTGGCATGGCGCAAGCATATTGTCAGGAGCATCGGGTTGGTTCTGCTGGCACGTTTGCACTGTGCTGACCTCACCACCACCTGCCCTCTCTCTCCATCCTGCTCTACAGCAGCGACTAAGCCAGAGGGAGCTCAGCTGGATGGCTCAGCACCACGCCACCATTTGCTGCTGCTCCTAAACACCCCTTGCCATTAAAACCATGCACCCCAACCCATGAGAGTTTCTCAGACAACTTCCCTTTGCTAATGCTCAAATGCAATTTCTTTTCTTATTAATTGAACGAAAATGGTTGGGGCAGGGAGGGGGGAACACGGGATACATTTTTCAGCCCAGCACAAGTGTGAACCCTGACCAGGAGACCATCACACTGCAGCTCTTTGTTGCAGGCCCTGTCTCTGCATATGGTGTTTGGCTCCATTGAATGGAGCAAGCAAACTGAATAGTGAAATTAGAGAATATTTGGCAGAGCTCACCTGCCCAAATGTATCTATAGCTTGTCACAACTCTGTGTGTGTGTGTGTGTGTCCTCAGGGATCAGTAGCAGGGGCTCTCTGACAGACCGTGAGATGTATTTGTTAATTTATACCCTACTTTTCTACACACACACACACACACACACACACACACACACAAGGCACTCGGCATACAAAATCAGAATTAAGCTATAACAACCAAATGAACAATTTAAAACAAGTAGTAGAAAGCATAAGAAAAGATCCTGCCATTAGAAAACAATAAGGGGCGGTATTAATTAAGAACAGACTTAAAACAGCAGAGCATTAAACATTTAAAGCTGGCGTGGGTAAATAAACTGGAAGCGGCAGCCTATCTGGGCACAGACTGTGTACAAGCCATGCGTGTAAAGCACATTTAAAGTGTGGGACTTCCCTCTAGGAATCCTTCAAACTGTCGTGTGTTAAGGGTGCTGGGAGTGGTAGCTCTGTGGGGTGTAAAGTGCAGTTCCCAGGATTCTTGGAGAGAAGTCGGGTGCTTTACAGGTATAGTGTGTATGCAGCCTTCATGTCAGCAGGCCAGACGGTGCTGCTAGCCAATCAGCAGCCGGCCGCTAGGGGCAGCTAATTCCATCCCAGTTTGGGCTTGTTGATGCTCAGTCATAGTTCCATTCCATCCTGTTCCGCCCCATTTTGTGCCATTATGACCTGTTATATGTATTTGGCAGATCCACGGAGGATGAGGATTCAGTGGCTGCTAGCCACGCTGTCTGTGCTCTGCATCCACGGTTGGAGGCACTGTGCTTCAGAATGCAGAAGGGGAGAGTGCGGTGGTGCTTAGGTCTTGCTTGCAGGCTTCCCAGAAGAGGGATCTGGCTGGCCACTGTGAAAACAGGATGCTGGACTAGATCCAGCAGGAATTTTCTTATCTCCATTATGTTCTTATGGTACACATTTTGTGTGTACTTTTTTTAATGCAAAGTACACCATTTCCTATGCTTTTCAAGGCATTCGCCAGTGCAATACACATTTTGTATGCATCTGTTACATAAAATATGTCTTTTAGTGCACACTTGTTGGACACTGAAAATGCATTGCAAAATCCAGAGAAGCAGATAATCTGACTGTGTTGCATTCCGATCTGCAAGCAAGTTCAGGAGCATCAGAACAGGTCAGCCAGTTGGAAAAAACAGGCCAAATGACTTTCTTCACCTGCATGGTACTGACACAGCCTTTCCCTGTCTCCAGTCCTGCATCTTGACTTCCACCATAAGAGCATGGGTGCATTTCTCATTGGCATCAGACAAGGACTACCAGTATTTAATAACACCGTGATTCAGAAACTGGAACATGCCAACGATATATACGTCCACACACCCACACAAAATTAAAAATGGTACCTTAAAAAAAAAGTTTCATCATTGCAGATGAACTTTTTATACAAATCAGGATGAGTAACTTGTAATTTCAATTAAATTCCTGGTGCAAATCTTTCCAGTCGATTCTATGTTTAGTCAGAAGTAAGACCCATTGAGCTCAGCAGGCCTTAGGTGGTAATCCTAGCATGTTTCCTTGGGAAGAGTAGGCCCCATTGAACAGAGGTGGGCTTACTTATGAGTAAAGAGCATACATAGGATTGGGGTTAGCATGACTGTGCATATAAACAAGAACAGCTTGCTAAGATTCCGGCCCACACTGAAGTCAGAACAAACTTAGCAGAGCAGAGCAAAAGCAGAAATTGTCCATGATTAGATATTTGAGGTGCAATGCTATGCTAATTCAAATATACAAATCAAATTTGTGTTGCAAGAGCAGAGCCCCGGAGATACATCCCCAGATTTGCATTGTTATTAACAACAAAGACAATGTCAGGTTCTTAAGTCTTACCACATCACAGGGAGAAAATAATCATATTGAAGCTGGATAATTTATGTTGTCTGGGTTTAAAACTCAATTAATTGCCTAGGGGAATTAATCCGATGAGGCCCCTGAATTAATTATGTTCCTTACACATCATACTCACATTACATAAAGCTCTCAACTTGGGGAAAACCCCCTCCTCTGGAGACATTTGCATTAATGTGAAAAATCTAATGCTTTCGTCCAGTTAAATATGCACTATACTTTTTTCCCCAGGTGCTATCTGTTGAAAATCCTCAACCTTTCCTGTGCATGTTAACCTGAAACACCCTTTTATTGTGATTAATGATTGCATTCCCTCCTGCAGAAAAAGCAAAGAGTCCTCTGCAGGGATGGTGTTGCTATGACAGCATTAAGTTCATTCCACAGAGTCCATTCCATGGAGAAATTCTTTTCTGAAGATTATAGCTTATTCTCCATTTGGGGCAGGGGGGACAACAAAATAGCCTGTGTTAACCAGGGCTAAAACACTAATTGGAAATTGGGTATATTGACAGCAATATGTCCTGTCCATTCTGGATGCTAGCTTGTGGCCCGACAATCATTTACTTATTTATTCATTCATTTATTACATTTATATACCGCCCCATAGCCAAAGCTCTCTGGGCGGTTTACAACAATTAAGAACATTGAACATTAAAAACAAATATACAATTTTAAAACCATACAAAGTTTAAAAACCCTGAATCATTTCCAGGCGCCATCCACCGCAGGATTCAGCTTCTGGAATGTTGCTGCAAATGTCATTTGCAATATTGTTCCTGCTCTTTGGTGGCGGCACGTTTGCCTCCATCACCCCTCCCTTTTCCCCAAAAGACTCAGGAATCTCTCCTAAAGGGAGGGGTGGGGCCACCCATGTGGTGGCCATTGGCCGTTTGAGGGTGGCTTCAAAGCCAGTTCCTCCCTCAGCTCTGCCTCTAGTGCCTTACTGCACCCTCCCTTCCTCCCTCGTCCGTATGGACACTGCTAGTCGCTACTAAAGGACTGAGTAGGATTTTGAGGGAAGAGGATTCTGATTTCAGGCTCCCTTTGGTTTTGCCTACTCCATACTGCTTGGGTTAATTTGATTGGGTCTGGGAATGGTGAGATTAGCTTGCTTGGCTAGCATGAAATTCAGGCAGGTGAGGAAGGCAGGGGGTAAACAGCTGGTATACTAAGGCATTCTTGGGTTAAGAGCACCCTGTAGTGAACTGCCAGGGCTTCATGCCTAGTGGGGATCTGGAGGGGGGTCCTCATAGGCCTGATTTGCACATCAGGGTGAACCCTGGTACATCAGGACCGGGTTGCACAGGTTGGACACACACTCTGGGCTCTTCTAGCAAGGAGAATTTCACCCCTATCCTTGACTGGGGAACCACAGCCCATGGTTGAGTAACATGATTGACATGCCCAGAGGACAGGAGGGAAACTTCCCTACCAGATAGATTGTTAATCTTCACCTGCCTGAATATTTTGAATTTCATTGATTTGGTTCAGTTGGCCTTCAGGTTCTCCAAAGTTGTTATATTTTCAGTAACTATAACATTATTCCAGTGTCACGAGTCTTCTCTATGGATGTGGTGGCAAAGAGTTTGTGGGGATGAGCCAATCATTCAGGCTGAGCAACTATGGCCTCCCAAAATTCTGTGCACTCTTTGTGGGTGATAAAGGGGTGGGTGGGACATTTTGCCAAACGTTCTTGGAGAAGAGGTAGAATTCTCCAGCAGTGTGTCTTCTGAGAAGGTTTCGGCTCAGTTAAGGTGGAATGTGAAACTCTGCTTGTTAGTCCATCTCACTGTATGATGGAAGGACTGAGGTAATGGAAGAGGACTGGGAGAAGTAGGGCACAACAAAATTGAAATGACATTGAGCAATATTGAAATGAGATCCACATTCACATGGGAGACCAATGGTTCTGATGTCAGTGGGCCAGTGACTTTGCTCTGGGTTTTACTCTGAACTTTCAAGGAAAGCACCTCGGATAGCTCCTTGAAAGGTCAGACTAAAACCAGGAGTGGATTCACTGACCCACTGACATCAGAGCCACTACACATTCAGCTGTGTCCAAAATTCATGGGTGGCAAAACTGGGCAAGCCCTTTCACCCAATATTCTTGTATGTGTTGAAGGGGGTGGAACCTGCCAAGGGGGAAGGATAGGTTAGAAGATTTGCCAATAATCAGAGCTTGGAAAAGTTACTTTTTTGAACTACAACTCCCATCAGCCCCAGCCAGCATGGCCACTGGATTGGGCTGATGGGAGCTGTATTTCAAAAAAGTAACTTTTCCAAGCTCTGCCAATAATATGCTAGTTTCCATTGTGAAAGTAGGAGCATTTGGTCTTGTAAGCCCCCATAAGTGCTGCAGTTCAAACATAGGTTGACCACCTCAGTGAGAGCTAGGAAAGATCTGTCGATTTCAGTTCTCTCACCTTCTCATTTTGCCAATCTTAAATTCAGTTGTCCACATTTTTGCAGCAATTTGCGGATTTCTTTTTCTTTCTTTTTTTAAATCCTCATGAAAATTCTCTAGCATTTTAGTGCAAACTTCTCCCAATGAACACATTATTGTAGGCAGTTTTGACTAAAGTACACATTTCTGCAAACTATTTCTCATCAGATAATGCATTTCTGCATGTTATTTTCACTCATATAATCATTTTATGCACACTTACCCTTATTATATGCATTTTTGTAAATATTGTTTGGCTGGAGAACAACAGCACAAAATTTGAATAAGTGAGAATTTCAAAGGATGGTTTTCATGTTGTTTCACAAAGTGTGAATGAGATAGATTCGGCATGGAATGAGAACTGAATTGAAATTCTCGACCATCTCTAGTGAGAGCTAGGTCTAATATCGCAAGGGAAACAAGTGGTACTGGATATCCCGCAATCCTTATGGGATAGGAGAAGCACCAGCAGTAAATCTCCCTAGATCCCAGGATGCATTGCTGGGCCCAGGGACCTGTGTGTATGTGCCTGGCGACAGTTTATTGGTGCAGCCACCTTGCACACATATGAATCCTGTATTCACTCGAGTCAACTTGCCCCAATCTACCATTTCCCCCAGTCAGTTCAGGATTGTCAAGGGTTGTACATGATATATAACTGATCCAGCTTGGATATGCATACAAACAAGCTGAATTTTTTAGTTTCATTTATTTGACACACACACACACACATCTGCAAGCATGAGTCCTAATTCAGGCTTTGCTGATAGGGATGATTGTCTACGGAGGGCACATTCACACCAAACATTTATTCCACTGTTATTCCGCTTTAACAGTCATGGCTGCCCCCAAAGAATTCTGGGAAGTGTAGTTTGTGAAGGAAGCTGAGAGTTGTTAGGAGACCTGTATTCTCCTCAAAATGGAAATGGACTGCCTTCAAGTTGATTCTGACTTATGGCAACCCTATGAATAGGGTTTTCATGGTAAGCGGTATCCAGAGAGGGTTTACCATTGCCTTCCTCTGAGGCTGAGAGGCAGTGACTGGCCCAAGGTCACCCAGTCAGCTTCATGGCCGTGTGGGGATTCGAACCCTGGTCTCACAGGTCGTAGTCCAACACCTTAACGACTACATGACACTGGCTCATATTTTCCTCACAGAGCTAAAATTCCCCGAGTATTTTAACAGTCAATCCCTTTCCCCAGGGAACTCTGAGAATTGTGGCCCTGTGAGGGGAACAGGAGTCTCCTAACAACTCTCAGCACCCTTCACAAACTACACTTCCCAGGATTCTTTGGAGGAAACCATGACTGTTTAAAGTGGAATAGTGGAATAAATGTACAGTGTGAATGTGGCCTAAGTGTGACAAACACAGCAACAAAAATGTCATTTCTGGCCCTCAGGAGAGAGATGCACAGCTGAGTGGGAAAGCAGCTGGCTTGTATGCTGAAGACCCCAGATTCAACCTCTGCCATCTTCAGTCAAATAATTTCAGCAGGAAGGACTGGGAGAGACCTCTGCTTACAATGCCAAAGAGCTGCTGCCAGTCAGTGCAGACAGTACTGAGCTAGATTGACCAATGGGCTGACTCAATAAAAGGCAGCTTCCTGTGTTCCTAGGAACCCTGGGAGACCAGGGTTCAAGTCCCCACTCAGCCATAAAGCTCACTGGGGAACCTTGGCCGAGTCTCCAACTCCCAGCCTAACCTACCTCACAGGTTTGTTGTGATAATAAAATGGAGAGGGGGAGAGTCATGTGTGCCACCTTGAGCTCCTTGGTACGAGGTTCCTATAGGAACAGAGGAAGCTGCCTTAATATTAAGTCCGACCATTGTTCCATCTATTTGTCTACACTGACTGGCAGCAGCTCTCTGGGATTTCAGGCAAGGGATGGAAATGTCAGGAATTAAACCTAGGACCTTTTGCATGCAAAGCAGGTGCTCTACTGCTCTGCTATGGCCCTTCCCAAAATATGTTCATATGCAAATTAATTGTTTCCTCCTTGACCTCTTTATCCGCTCTTTGCCCCCAGTGAGGAAGTGTTTGGTGGACTCTCCAATATGTAACATTTGTTATCTATCTGTCATGACCCCAGAGCACAGCAGTGACCAGGTTATTGAGTTGGAGGTTACAAGTGTCATTGGCTAAGGAGACCAGTTTCTTGGCTCTGAGCCTTATGCTGGTGATCAGGAGACCTCTGAACCTGAGGCTGGCAGGTAAGAGGCTACTGGACCAGATCCTGTAGAGTCCACGCATCAAGGCCCTCACAGGCACCTTCCCCCAGGCTCAAGAAAGCAAGGGTAGCCCATACTACCTGCCAGTCCAACAGTGCAGGGAGTGCACCAGGTGGGAGGCTATGGAGCACAAGAGAAGTGACTTATCTTCATGCCAGAGGGCTGGTCCTTTAAGAGTCTAATTCTCCAAAACAGCGTTGGAAAAGTGGGCTGGAATCATAGGCTCAAAAAGCCTTGGGTTGCTTCCAAGCAACTTGTCAGAGCAAGCTGCTCACTGGGAGAGTTCCCTAGTGCTGAAACAATTGGCCTGCTTTGCTTAAGAATTCTTCCAGGGGACCAGAACAGGTTGAAAGGGGGTTGGTTGGTTGGTTGGTCTTCCATGATGCTATACTAAAGGTAAAGGTGTCCCCGCACTTATAGTGCGAGTCATTTCAGACTCTTAGGGTGACATCTTGCGACGTTTACAAGGCAGACCGTATATATGGGGTGGGTTTGCCAGTTCCTTCCCCGGCCTTTCTTTACCCAGCCAGCGTATGCCGGGTACTCATTTTACCGACCACGGATGGATGGAAGGCTGAGTGGACTTCGACCCCTTTTACCAGAGATTCGACTTCCTCCTTCTGTTGGACTCGAACTCCGGCCATGAGCAGAGCTTCGGCCGCGTTACTGCTGCTTACCACTCTGCGCCACGGAGGATCTATGATGCTATACTGGTGCTCTAATATTTGGAATGAATCTAGTAAAACAATTTTATTATACTGAAACATAAATATATACAACTATGCATGGTATGGAGAAAGTTGATAAAGAAGCTTTTCTCCCTCTCTTAGAACTTGGAGACATCCAATGAAGCTGAATGTTGGAAGATTCAGGACAGACAAGTACTTTTCACATAGCTGAAATTTGAACTATGGAATTCATTCCCATGAGAGGCAATAATGATAACCAAATCAGATGGTTTTAAAAGAGGATTAAACAAATTCATGGCTATGAACCCTGATGGATACGTTCTGCCTCAACTGTTGGAGGTGGGATGTTTCTGAATACCAGTTGCTAGAAACAGGAGCAGACTGCTGTTGCACTCAGGCCCTGCATGTGGGCTTCCCAGAGGCATCTGGTTGGCCACAGTGAAAACAGGATGGTGGGCTAGATGAGCCACTGACCTGATCCAGCAGGCTCTTCTTATGTTCTTAGGAGACTCTCCTAATAACGACATTTAAAGGGCCACATTGCACATAGGAATGGACATCACAAGATCCCTCATTGCCTGACTCGGGATGACCAAGCCTTGCAGTGGAATGTGTGAAGTGACTCCTGTGTGAAATGTTCACTTGAATCGATGTGCTATGAAAGATCTATCTGTAGTGTCTGGTGTATGATTGATTGATTGATTAAACTTAGAGTTGTATCCAAATAAGTTCTCCTGAGAACAGACCCATTGAAATTAATGGGACTAAGTTACTCATATCCATTAATTTCACTGTGTTTAACCTGAGTAATTGAGTAATATTTGATATAACCCAATCCAATAACAAACTTTTTATGGATGCAGTTTAAAAGTCACACATTTTCTTTAAAACAAGCTCAGTCCCTGCCTCACCTCTCAAAGAATCACAGTGAAAACAGAAGGAACAACACTACCAGCTGCAACCCACATAAAACAGCATTTCAAAGCACTAAAAGAAGATGACCGTAAAACAGCCCGGGAAAATAAAAAGAGGTCTTAGCCTTTTGTACAGAAGGACAAAAGGACTATGGGCATCAGGTGAGTGGTCCTAGGGAGGGCTTTCCACAAGGAGGATGCCACCACCAAAAAGACTTCTCTCTGGCAGCCACTTGCCATATCTCATTTGCCAGGGTCACCCAGAAAAAGGCCTCCGAAGATGGCCTGGGCATGATCCACTCATACACAGAAGCCATGTAAGGCAGGACTGGGGAACCTGTGGTTCTCCAGACAGTGGAGACGTGTGGCTCCAATGTCAGTGGGGCAGCAAATCTGAACTTTCAAGGAACTGTCCAAGGTGCGATACCTATTTTGGGAATAGGTTTCAGCACCTTGGACAGCAATTGAAAGCTTGGACTAAACGCAGCGCTGATTCAATGCTCCACTGACATTGGAGCCACACATCTGCATTGTCTCTGGATGTTGCTTGACTCCCAGTCAGCAGGGCCAATCCTCAAGAATGATGGAAGCTGTGGTCCTGCAACATCTGGAGGGCCACGGGTTCCAATCTCCATCCCTGACTTGCATGAATTCCCATCCATTCCCTTCTTTTATTGCAGGAGTAGCCAGTGCGATGCTCTTCAGATGTTATCAGACTGCAACTCGTATTATCCCTGACCATTGGCCATGTTGTCTGGGGCTGATGGGAGTCTGGAGGGCACCATGTTGGCTATCCCTGCTTCATTACTTTGTGCATTTGCTCTACTTGGATTAAGAGAATTGTTAAAAGTAATTTCCATATTATCACCAGATTTACTACAACATTTCATCCATCCATTCACTCAGATCTTACAGGTTGAAACAATACTGCAGAAAAGCAATCTTGATGTACTTGGGGTTGTATCAAGATTCTTTTTGTGTAGTGTTTTACCATCGCACACCTGCACACTGGTAAAACACCACACAAAAAACACCCTGGTGCAAGTGTATGCATAATCATATCAAGAATGCTTTTTCTCTTTTTACAGTGTTCTATCAATGTGCATCAGAAATACTGATGGAAAACATGAGAAGCTGCCTTTTACCAGGTTAGACTATTTGTTCATTTAGTCCACTGTTGTCTACTCCAAGGGTACCCAACAAGGTGCCCTCTAGATATTGTTCTTGGACTCCAACTCTCATCAGCCCCAGCCAGTTTAGCCAATGGAAAGTGTAGTCCAACAACATTTGGAGGACCCTGCTAGTGGCTTGAGATGACTCTACCCACCCACAAATGGACTAAACCACATGTGACAGAATGGAAGGCAGGGCTGGGCAACCTCACCTAAGGAGAAAAAGAGCACACATTCAAGGATTGGTGATAGCCAACATGGTGCCCCAGGCAGCAAGGCCAATGGCCAGGAATAATGGGAGTTGGAGTTGGAGCAACATCTGGAGGGCACCATATTAGCTACTTTTGGTCTACTCTGACTGGCAGCCTCTCCTTGCAGAGGCCTTTCCCATCACCTAATGCTTTTAACTGGATATGCCAGGGTTTCAACCCGGAAACTTCTGCATTTAAAGCAGGTGCTCGACCTACAGTCCTTTACCCAAAAGAACATGAAGGAATTGCATGGAGCAGGAAACAGCACTCTGTACCAAAATTTGGGAATTAAAAAGAAAAGAAAAATACAACGGAGAATTCTTAACAATCAGGTCCATTTCAGAGACAAAACCACATAATCCTGAGCTCCAAAGTCTGAGAAACAAGAAGGAGGCCAGGAGGATCCCTACTGAAGCTTCAGTCTTTAAGAGATGAAGATTGATGAATTGGGATGACATTTTTTTCCAGAGCTCTGTGTCTCCCCTTAGTTTTCAGTCTTTCACCTTATTGGTCATCCCTAACACACAGAGGTTGTCATTTTAACACCCGAACCTGAAGGCATGGTCCATCTTGTCCTCTTCCTCCACATAGGCATAAAGCCATAGCTGTTGCCACGCCATTTCCGACAAATTTCCGCTTGTACCTTGAAAACGAAAGACCCGCCGTTACTGGGGAGCTGTCATTTTAGCTCCTAGACACAGTCAGAAAGCAAGAACAAAACTTTGCCAGTGACATTTGTTATATGTCAAGCCTATAAGGAATAAACCCCAAACCTTTGGATTACTGTTTGCTATTTTGCAGTTCTCAGCACCTGATAAAATGTTATTGAGATTCCTCAATGCCAACAAATGCAAATGTTTGTGTGTCAATTTGTCAGCATCAAAAAATAAAGTGGAGGCTATTTTGGGGACTATTTTTTATCTGCCATTGTATTGTTTTTAATTTCATTTTTTGATATCTATCTACCTATTTATCTATTTTATTTGCTATTTTTTGTAAACTGCATAGAGAGTGTTTTGGTATTAAGTGGTATATAAGTACATAAAAATAAACAAACAACATTGGATCATTATTATTTATTTTGCTCTTGCTGCATTTATATCCTGCTTTTCCTCCAAGGAGTTCAAGGTGGCTTACATGATCCTCTCCCTCATCATATCACCCTCACAACAGCCCTGTGAGTTAGGTTAGGCTGAGAATTGGCA